>NC_140239.1:18952796-19315296 GCF_949987555.1 Borostomias antarcticus | reverse complement strand
GGACAATGCACATTGATCAACAGACATACTGTAAATGAGCCAGAATTAGCCTAACAGGCTAGTTTTCATCTGTTGTCCCTGGCCAGATTTTAAAAGGCAACCTAAAATCTCAGAGTTTTAAAATACATGAATTACAAAATGGAAACAATAACATAAAAAAAGAGAGGGCAATTAACTCAGAAGACAGATAACACAAATTACTTACAAAACAAGTCACCAAACATGGACAACAACAAACAGAATTACCACAGCACAATAAATTACAAACTAGAGCATGCTCAAACAAAACAAACAAACAAATAAAACTAATAATTAACACAAAAGACACAATAGGACAAGACAGTACAATTAGCAAGATGGAAGGCTACTGATGTACACATGACTGCTTGTCAAGCAGCCATATTTTTAGCTGCCGAGAAAAGGAACAGTAGGCGCTGAGTTCTCTGATGTGGAGTGGTACTAAGTTCCATTCCTATGAAGCCTTAATTGAAAAAGCAGAGTGGCTAAATGCACTTTTCCTGATAGGAACAACACAGTGTCCTCGAGCTGAGCCTCTAGTTATCCGGTCAGCATTTGACCTCTGTATAATGAATGTCTGAAGTGGGGGGGGGGGGGGGGGGGCGCGCTGTATTGAGCTTTGCTGCAGCCTGGTGTTTAATGCTGGCATGAGCATACATCACTGTATCATCAGCATATAGCTGAATCTGCACATCAGAACACACAGACGGTAAATCATTAACATAAAGGCTAAACAGAAGTGGTCCTAACACAGACCCTTGTGGACCACCAGTTTGTGAGTTGAGAGCAGCAGATTGGTGGTTGTGCACCTTCACATGCTGAGTTCTGTCATTGAAATTTGACTGTCCACTTGAGGGCATTGTGGGAGAAGTTGAATGTGGACAGTTTGGCAATGAGTACCTTGTGGTTAACTGTATCAAATGCCTTTCTAAGGTCAAGAAATACAGCCCCAACAAAGCTTCCCTTGTCCATTAGTAATTTTTCTAGAAGGAAACAGTTGGCAGTCTGTAGAGTGATGGGCTCTAAAACAAAATTGCATTGGATGTAATGAAAAGGGCTATTGTCTAAATGGGAGATGAGTTGCTCTGCTACCCACTTCTCTGCTATCTTGGACACTACAGGTAGAATACTAATAGGCCTGTAGTTACAAATAGTGTAGCCTACATTGATGTAGGCCTATTTATTGCACGTTGATAAGTCCTTTTTATAATCTATAGTCTCTCTTTTTTGTATCTGTATTTAGATTGATGTATATAGGATATTCATATGCCATTGTGAGTAGTAATAGTAGTAGTAGAAGTAGTAGTAGCAATAGTAGTAGTAGCAGCAGCAGCAGTAGTAGTTGTAGTAGCAGTAGTAGTAGTAGTAGTAGTAGTAGTATTAGTGTAGTGTAGTACTTTATTGATACCAGGGGGGAATTGCACTGTTAAGCATCAAAGGACAACAACGTAACACACACCACAATCCATACTAAATACAAACTTACAAAAGACACTCTAACCCTCCCTCTAATAGCTGTGACACATAGGCCACAAGTCTCTTTCACACTCAGTTCATACAAGCAAGGATAAGGATTGGCCTCTGACTGCACTGAATTATTGGCTTGTCAGTTCCAATCCAATCTGTCATATCTCACAGAGGCCAGAATAATCTAAAATCCCTTTAGTTGCAGTGTGTTCGTCATTCCTGGTGTTGGGGGGCACCAGTCTCAGACAAAACAGCAGATTTTTCATGTTTGTCATCTCTCTCCTTGAAGTCTGAAAACTTACCGTAACTTGAAACTTTTCAGATTGCAAAGTTCAACGTTTCAGGTTGCAGCTCTGATCCTATGTGGAATAGCACAGTTGAGAGATCATCTGATTTTCTGTTGGATCGGTGATAGGCTTTGGTATGGGGCAGTCAGGTGGATATGAGTTGATGGTGTGTGGTCTGAGCAGGCCTGGTGCTGGAGATGGAGATGGTGTGTGGTCTGAGATCTCACAACGTTCTGGATGAAATACAAGAAGTTCCTGCTGGTTGGGACACCTGCTGAGGAGAAACAAAGCTATACACTTAGATTCAGGGAATATGAACCTCAATGTTTGCCACAGTGCGTGTGTGTGTCTTCTGTATCTCACAGACAGTATCATAAAGGAAATAGACACAGGTAAGCTGTGTGGGCTAGTGCTCCTGGACCTGCAGAAGGCCTTTGATACAATGAACCATGACCTACTGCTCCTCAAACCTAAGGCCTTGGGTATGACCGAGACAGTGGTCAGCTGGTTCGCTTCATACGTATCTGACAGGGTACAGTGTGTTGAGGCCAGTGGCACCATGTCAGACACCAAGCCCATAGAATGCGAGGTCCCGAAAGTCTCCTGGGGCTGCTGCTTTTTTTTTACTGTACATTAATGACATGTCAGCAACATGCTCATGTAACTTGTTTTTATTTGCAGATGATTCATCCCTGCTAGTCTTGCTCAAAGATCAGAGCACACTCGCAAAGCTGCTAGGAGAAGAGCTTGCAAGGGTCAGCAGCTGGCTATCAGACAACAGGTTTTCACTACACCTAGGAAAGACAGAGGCAGTACTATTTGGCTCGAAGCCCAAGCTCAGGAAAGCTCAGGAGTTCAAAATCCAGCTTAGCTCAGTAACCATAGAGACAAAAACATCTGTAAAGTATCTAGGCTGTATGCTAGATGGGAGTCTAGGGTAGCTATGGCCACTAAGGTACTGGGAAAAGTCAATGCCCACTCCAGGTACTTGGCAAGAAAAGCCAACCTTCTTGGTAGAGACAGTCTAAGACTACTAGCAAATAGTCTAGTACTCTGCCACTTTGACTATGCTAGCGTGGCATATCAAATATAATGTGATGTTCAGGTTTTAGTCTGAAGTTTAGTTTTCTACGTTTTTAAATTGATGTGTTGTGTCAATGTAATGTACGTGTTGATGTGTCT
The DNA here is from genome assembly GCF_949987555.1 of Borostomias antarcticus. Classification (NCBI taxonomy): domain Eukaryota; kingdom Metazoa; phylum Chordata; class Actinopteri; order Stomiiformes; family Stomiidae; genus Borostomias; species Borostomias antarcticus. Next base: position 19,312,342 of record NC_140239.1, on the reverse strand, counting down.
TTACAGCTCCAGGACAATGACGGAAATAAGTGTCTCATGTCTCATGTTAAGTGTCTCATGTCTCATGTTATCCTTTGGATTCTTGTTGTGTCTTAATCCAACAATAAATAAATAAATAAATTCATTCATGTGTGATAGAGAGAAAGAGAGAGAGAGAGAGTGTGTGTGTGTGTGTGTGTGGGCCGGATACAGATAATCTGGTGGGCCAGATGGTTTGTTACACAGAAAGGAAGTTGTCATTGGAAACTGTTTGGAAAAGGTCAGGCACTTAAAAAAAAAAAAAACTTGGCAGGTCATTATATGAACCATCTATCACCCTCTAGTCTCGCAATGCCAGACTTTCGAGATCTCTGCCTCTCCGGCACCGAAAGTCTAGAGATATCTCCATTGAGAATCTAGGATAGAATTAGTGCTTTATACCAACACTACCAATCAGAATCACTCCATATCCTCAGTTACACTTTTCACTTAAAACAAAGCTCATCTCTTTGTTTTATTGGACTGGATTTGTGAAAAAACCCACACAACCTCAAAAATCTTTGTTTTATTAGATTGGATGTGTCAAGATTGTACGTAAAATCCTTAAATATTTTTGTGTGATTATCATGTCTAGAACATGTCCAGGTAGATATTTAGTTATTGTGTACTACTGTACATTCATCTAATTTGATTTTGAGCTTATTATGTCTGTAGTGCAATTCTGTGTTGTCACTAACCCTAAAAACATACTAAAACATAAACAATTTGAACACCCATTCATTTCTGCACCAGAGGCATACAACAATGTCTGAAAAAAGGTGAAAAAAAAGTTTGCTAATGTTTTCTATATTTGGGCAGTACATGGTGCTCCCCTTCCGTTAACAAAGAAAAGTGTTGAGTCAAGATGGAAGGTGTCAGAGGAAACCCGCCTGTACCCGGTTGATGATGCTGTGTCCAACGACAGCAGACAAACTGTAAATCCACGGGATAACGTTATATATTATAAAAATTGCCATGTCATTTGTATTCAGTAACTACATTTCAAAGTAATCTGACCAAACTCTGTCTGTGACGAGAAACATAATGTGAGATGGCGAGATCAGGATGGTCTCAGGAGGCCAGGGCACAGAGCCTGCTGAGAGTCTGTTTTGTCCCAGAGCTTTTTCTATCCAGCTTTCTGTTGAATTCATGATTTTTACATCATTAACCTTGCAGGGGCATTGGAATCATTTCTGTGATTTTCTGCCTTTCTCACCTGCGCTCACTCTATCGTTCAACCTGGGATGAAAACCGCCTCCGTCTCAGTGAAGCTGGATCAGTTCAAAGGAGCGAACGGTGTGTGCAGCCCTTTTCATTACTGATGATTAGAAGACATATCCCCACGACGAGTTGGGGGCGGAGTGCAATCTGTTCTGATTGATTGAGTGAACACCTGTGGAGAGAGAGGCTCCCTTTGAAGGGGCGATGACCAGCCTTTACCAGGAGAACTCCACTTCATCTGAGAGATGAGATGAGATCATACATCCCATCCAATCCCTCTAATCTTCTATTAGGAAGTAATTTGTATGTCAGCAGCTATCATACACAAAGCAGCACACAGTAAACAAACACTATAAACAAAAAAAAACAAAAAAACTATGATTAGTGTGGCTGTATTCCAGCCAGCTGGTCAGAAAATGAACAATCACACAGACCTATCTCTGTGGGCTTATATTCTTTTTAATCAGCTGCCTTTCCTAGCCCCCTTCACCTGGGGCTGCAGTCTAGATGAGGACAGCGCAAAGCCATATGAAACAAAGCTCTCACTCCATCCAATCCATGCCAATAAAAAAGCCAAAAGGGACATGAAGAGATTAGGACCCAGCGCAGATTTACGAGTGTCATATAGTGTCTAAGCAATATAGTGATTCAGTAGGCTACTCGCCAGGAAGGGGGTCGACAGGTCCAGGGAAGGTGGTATTTCCATTGCTGATGTACATAGCCTACCTATCTGAGCCGTATCTGCTTCATACCGCAGGGTTTCTTTGGACCCCGACTGATTGGGGACAGCTGACAGAACTTGTTTAGCTCACTGGTCAAAAAGACTGCTTCGTGGGGAAAAAGAAAATACTTCACACGTTCGCAGTATTCACAAGATTTCCTGTGAAAATACTTACCACAGGAAGATTCCCTTGGATCCCTTTGTTTCCAGTGGAGTTGGTGGTGTTGTCTCACATTTGCAGCTTACACACGGAGAGGGTGATTTAGTTGAGCTCCTCATCTACAGAGGCAGCACTGCTTCTCAAACAACAGAGGGAGAGAGAGAGAGAGAGAACAGAGAGGACGGAGAGGAACGGCTCGAGGTTCATACAAAATTGACAAGAAAGAGGAGCAATTAGCATCGGCGGAGCTTTTAAATCTGGAAAGCAGGACATGAAGAGGAAAACAATCTCTCCCCCAAGAAAGTCTGAACATCAAAGCCCGATCAGCGAAAATCCTTGTTGTAAGGGAACTTTTTCATTAAAACAGCATCCTCTAGATGTCGATGGGAAGAGTCCGAGTGAGAGAGAAAGAGAGAGAGAGAGTGATAGAGAGAGGGTCTCTGCATATGTGCAGAAACAGAAAACAGGAAGAGAGGAAGGCCCCTCCTTATGCAGTAGGAAGAAGATGCTCCTAGACACTGATCAGCTTTGTCTGTTTACCCCACAAAACACACACCTACACAGTGACATGCATGCACCAAGTAAGATGTGCATATAATTACCATAGAGAGTTCGGCACACATTGGAACCCCACAACCCACCCCCCACACACACATGCAGGCACACACGCAGGCACACACAGACGCAAACACACACACACACACATACGCACACACTCACACACACACGCAAACACACACGCACACACTCACACGTACCAAGACACTAGGTAAGGGGAGACTAAGCAGCTGACCCAAAGGGGAGTCTCTCAGACATGAGGGTAGAGAACACTCCCAGCATGCCGTGTGCGGCTGCAGCATCACCATGGAGCGACAGAGGGAGCAGATGTCCTGCGAATGGGAGGATGATCTGTCTGTATGTCCCAAAGGGAGCACAACACACACACACACACCATCAAAACCAAGACAGAGGCGCACATCCAAAGGTCCTCTGGCATCAATACCGCGTCTCCCACCTCTGCGAGGAGAGTGCTCTCTGCCTCTCTAATTGATCTCTGCCTCTGTGTGTGTGTCTCTGTCTGTGTGCGTGTGGGTTTGTACAGTTTGAATATACAGAAACCAGGCCCTCCAATCCTGCTGGGAGATTTCTGTACATACAGTATCAGGGGTGCAGAGAGGAGCGTGACAACCCGTGAGGGGGCCAGGCCTGGTGACTCAGACGACTGGGGTCAGTACTGTATCTACACACCGCCAAGGTTATTATAGTTAACGAAAACTAACAAAAAAATGAAAACTAGGTGTGAAAAAACATTTTAGTTAACTGACATAAAAATAAAAACTAGACTTTACAAAAAACCGATAACTAACTAAAACTGTATTGTGTGTTTACAAAACTAACTAAAATAAACTACAATTATTGAGAAAATGTCCTTAGCTTTTTCATTTCATACATAAGCCTAGTATTTTGGGTGGATATGAAATCTATCCTCCATTTTTTTTAGCTGTGTCCCTGCGCAGAAGTAACCTGACGTGCACCAGATGGATTGTTTCACACGGAGTGAAACAACATGAGCTTGTGAGATCAGGATGGTCTCACGAGGCTAGCGCAGAAGAAAAAAAAACTAATACTGAAACTAATCAAAACTAAACTAAAACTAAGCATTTTCAAAAAATAAAAACTAAACTAAACTAGCAAACCTGCTTTAAAACTAATCAAAACTAAACTGAAATTGAAAACAAAAAGTTAAAACGATATAAAAATAAAAACTAATGCAAAAAGCAAAACTATTATAACCTTGCACACCGCGTGTAAAAAACCCTCTCCACATCCATCATCAACCTAGGTGTTAGAATGGATCCCCATCTCACCTTTGAGTCACACATCAAACACCTGTGCAAGACGTCCTTCTTCCATCTCAGGAATATCGCCAAGCTCTGCCCCATGATCACCCTGGCAGATGCAGAGAAGCTCGTCCATGCTTTCATCTCCTCCAGGCTGGATTACTGCAATTCTCTCCTCATCGGGATCCCTAGCTACAACCTTCAGAGGCTTAATACAGAACAGCGCTGCTAGCATCCTGATAAGGGTGCGAAAATATGATCACATCACCCCCATTCTCAAGTCCCTTCACTGGCTCCCCATCTCGATCAGAATTGATTTCAAGGTTTCCCTCCTCACCCATCAGTGCATATATGGCAACACCCCCCCCTACCTCAAGGATCTTCTCAGCCCCCAGACCACCTTACGTACCCTCCGCTCCTCCACTGCAAACCTCCTCAAACCCCCACAGATCCACCTTAAAACCATGGGCATGCAGGCTTTCTGCTCGGCTGCCCCCAGGCTGTGGAACGCCCTCCCCGACCACCTCAGGGAACCACAGTCTGTAGAATCCTTTAAGAAACACCTAAAAACGCACCTTTTCACAAAAGCGTTCTGATGACTGCTTTCTTAGGTTGCATGTTTTCCATATCTTATGCACCATCAAATGTGTTTATCATGTTTTTAAAATGCCTGTTTGCTCATTTTATCTTGTCTTTCTTTGTCCTCCCATGTAGTTGGCTGTAACTACTTCGTTGTTTTTAAACACCTGTTTTATAGCACTTTGAGATTTTTTTCTGAATTTAAAGTGAAAAACAAATAAAATGTATTATTATTATTATTATTATTATTACATACAGCCCACACACGTGCGCAGAGAGAAGGAGCTTTTGAAATGGCCCTTCCACACACAGTACTCACTTCTACATCGCTTCAGACATCGGGTGGGGGGGACTTTGAAGGTTTCACACTGCACGAGGGACAGCGTTTACCTGCGACAGACACGGACCATTTTGACTTACAGTCACACGCACACATCCCCACCCCCCAACTTCTATTAAACATGGGGTGCTAGGACCCTGACACCCCTCTCTGGGTTCACAGGCTTAGCTGGAGCACACCTCTCTGTGGCAGAGGGGGGAGTGGGGGCATGGAGGAGCGGATGATCCGGGGTAGTCGTGCTGCTGCTACTTCCCTCGGGGGGGGGGGGGGCTGGAATTGGAACTGGTGTGGCCCTGCAGCCTGCCACCTGGATAATCTCCTCCCCTAATACCCCACGCTGCCCCTGGCTGTTTACTTTCCCATTTTAGTTATTCTGCCTGCACATCCATCACGTTTTAATGAATGCTCTCCAGCCACTCTGGGGGGTAGTCGATTCCGACACTTTGGAATGTTATTTTAAATCCATCTCATTCTCTGGAAGTGACTCTAATGTTTCAGTACCTGTGGTTGTGTTTTGAGTGTATTTGTACGTGTGTGTGTGTGTGTGTGTGTGTGTGTGTGTATATAACAATGAGATGGCCAACTAGCATCTCATTGTTAGCATCTCATTGTGTGTAACTGATTGACTCCTAATGCCTGGCAGCATTGTTAGTGTTTATGACCTTTGTATTTCTATTTATGTGAACATAAATAACTTTCAAATGTGTGTGTGTGTGTGTGCATGTGTGTTACATGCTTCCTTCGCTTACATACATCCTGTTGGTCAGAAGGCCTGGTCTAACTCCCAGAGGAGTGTAAAATTCAAACACCACCCCTCTGATAGTCCAGGCAGATCCAAGCAGACGTCAAAGTAATTGCAAGGATTTTGAGTACTTTTTTACTTTTGCCGAGTACACACCCCAATATTAAGTAAATCAGAGTTAGCGGCCAAAGTAAAATGATGACAGTTTGGCTGCGGTTTCGATTTTGCTTTGACAACCCATCGGCCAAATGAGTCCCACACAAATCATTAAACGAAACCACACAGTTAAACGGCTCTCTTTCGGCCTGCTGGGTTTGTTTGTTCATCAAATCTGAGATAAAAGCTGATTGGGCTCCCAGCTCCATGCTAACTAGCACACGGAGAGTAGTTGGGCAAATCCTAGCAGAGTGTGAGGATTAACTAACCGCTCTGCTAAGGAGGAAACACTGGATGAACAAACTGAAGAATGAACCCGGAGGTTCCAATTTGCTCTCGAATGAAATGACAATAGGTGGTTTACAATGACAAATGACTAGTAGTTCAATACGTTTTAATCTTTTTTTCCCCCTGATCTGGGGGGAAATGCTATTTGAAATAATTGGGGGCCAAGCAACGCAGCTGCTGCAACACCCATTGTGTTTGTACGTTTTATTTTTTCTTTATTTCTTCTGCCATGGGAGTCTATGGCAGCCTATAGAACCGTATGGTCAAAAGTTGTGAAAATTGGCACACTCATTCGGGACAGTGCCCTGACCCTCCAAGTCTCATGTCCACACCTCACCCTCTCTAGCGCCACCAACGTGTCAAAATTGGAGCTGCATTTATGCATGCAGCTTTTCTTCAGCAAGTCCAATTTTCAAACTTCCGATGTCCTTCAATTCCTTGTCTCAAGCCAGATTCAACGCACTCTATGATTTCATTGTGGCCATCTTGGATTCTCCATCATTTTGAATAATGTGCAAAACCCTTAAAATGTATCTCCTCCTAGGAACTTTCACCAATCTGCATGAAACTCGGTGGATGTCATCTATAGACCAATGTCTACAAAAGCTTTACAGGGATTTTTGATTATCCATTGCGTTCGCTCGTGACAGCCAATCAAAATTGGCAGAAAAGCTGCAAAACAGGAACTGGGGTCATATCTCAGTAATGTTTTAATCTATCAAATTTGGCACACTCATCCGGGACACACCCATGACATCTGTCACCAAGCCTCATGTTGACATCTCGTGCACTCTAGCGCCACCAACGTGTCAAAGTTGGAGTTGCGTTTATGCCAGTAACTTTTGAACTGTATGTCCAATCTTAAAAATTATGGTAGCAATGGATTGCCTGGCACATGCTGAGTTCAAAACACCCCATGGTTTCATTATTATTATATTGTTTTGATTGCAGAATGCAAGGAACACTTTTGGTCTTCTGCACAATTTGATCCTCACAATCAAGATGGCTGCTGAGTGAGTAGGCTGATTTGAGCTAAGGTCTGCTGCTCTGTTCTTTTTGATTCTGTAGCGTTTTGATGGGCATTTAATCAAATAGTGTTGCGTCTAACTATCCCTGGGCCTTACCTAAAACTGTTCAGTTGTGCATAACTATTGTTTGCCACCTTCAAGTCAATCTACCTAACAATGGAGCTAACACAGCTGAAAGATCTGTCTGAGGCCATCCAACGGATGAAAACGGACATGATGGCACATTTCGATTCTAAAGCAGTATCTATTATCCGTGCTATTACCTGCATTGAGACCTCCCTATCCACAATGGGAGACCATATGGTGCATCTGGAACAGCGTGTTGGGGCTAACGAAGACAATGTGAGTGACTTATCCACAAGAGTCCTACACCTTGAAAAAGACAACTCCTACCTAATGGAGAAAGTTGAGGACCTGGAGAACCGGAGCAGGTCTTCTAATCTCCGTTTCCTCAGAGTTTCAGAAGAAGCTGAGGGCCGCGACATGCTCATGTTCATGGCCCGTCTAATTCCACAGCTCCTGGGCCCAGAGCATTTCCCTACTCCACCGCCGATCGAGAGGGCTCATCGCGCTCCCACCTTCCGAAGGAACGACTTATCCAGTCCCAGGCCTATCCTGATCAAACTACAGCGCTTCCAGGACAAGGTGAAGATTCTCCGACTTGCTCGTGAGAAGAAAGAGCTATCCTACAACGGGAACCGAATCTTCGTTTAACCGGACTACAGTGCCGACCTGACGAAGAGACGTCGCGCCTTCGACCCGGTTAAACGGAGACTTCGTGATCTTAAGCTGAAGTACTCCGTTCGTTATCCTAGCACACTGTGTGTAACGATCGATGGTAAGGATCAACGATTCAGTGACTACAAAGCTGCTGAAGCTGCCTTCATGCCACCTAACGAGAACATGAACTCCTTCATGAACTCTCCTCTGCCATAGACTCTCCATAGACCTGTGGTGGTATTTCACATGCCTCTGTAATATGATCTTTCGAAACGTCTTTCGAAACGAAAGACGTTTCGAAAGATCATATTACAGAGGCATGTGAAATACCACCACAGGTCTATGCTCTATGTAAGCACAACTAGCGATTCATGAAGACAGATTGATGAAAACAACCGTTTCGCGGCAGAAAATAGATTTTTAGAAACTGCATTCTAAGTGCCCCGACCACCGACATTACATGGATATACTGGCTCGCGCTGGATTTTAAATTTCTTCTACATGCCTCCGAACTACACCAAAGTGATCTCGGTGAGTCAAACGTCTTATTATATGTCGTAAATAAGGTCCAGGTTGTCAAAAACGAGCATTGTCCTTTAAAACCATCAAAGTCAAAGGAAGACATCTCCCATGGATAACCTCTGATCTGATAAGTATCTTCAGGCTCAGAGATAATGCATGGACCACTTTTCGAAAGTCTAATGATCCAGCTGACTGGGAAAAGTACAGACAACTGAGAAACATGAGCAAAACTATGAACAAAAAAGCCAAATCCAACTATTATAAAGTATCTCTTGCTCATGATTTTAAAAATCCTAAACAATTTTGGAATAAAATAAAACATTTAAATAATGCATCAGATCAAACCTCAGTTAACCAGATAAGAGTTAACAATGTCATAATGCGTGATCCTCTCTTAGTTGCTCAAGCTTTTAATCAACACTTCTCTTCTGTCTGCTCTGCTATAAGGTCTGATCCCTCCGCTGGTGGCGACTTTAACAATGTATTGTCTAAGCACAGTTCCTTCTCCTTTAGGAGAATAACACATGTCGAAGTCCAGGATGCCATTAATGATCTAAAAGTGAGCAGTGGTCCTGGGTTAGATGGCATTAATACTAAATTTCTTAAGTTATCAGCTCATATTCTTATGTATCCTCTTTGTGATCTTTTCAACATGTCTTTTTTTACTCATGAAATACCTGCCATATGGAAATGTTCACGTATCACCCCATTGCATAAAGGTGGTGATCTACTGTACTTTTAATAACTATAGACCAATTTCAATTATTTGCTCTATTGCAAAAGTTTATGAGAAATTAATTTAAAATCAATTGTCATACTATTTTACTAAGTATAACATTTTATCACCTCATCAATCTGGTTTTCGCTCAGATCACTCCACAACTACTGCCTTGTTAAAACTTACAAACAATATCTTCTCCGTGTCTAACGATAGCAATTTAACGGGTGCAATTTTCATTGATCTGACCAAGGCTTTTGATCTGGTTGACCACTACCTTCTCTTGGATAAACTTAATTCCATTGGCCTGTCCCGTGATGCCCTACTTTTGTTCAATTCATATTTCATGAATAGAAAGCAATGTGTTGTCATACACGGTAACAAATCTGATACATTAGTGCAACAACTAGGTGTGCCTCAAGGCTCAACTCTCGGACCACTTCTCTTTTCTATCTTCATTAATGACATCCGTATGGCTTGACTCTGAACTTTCTTTTAATTATCATATTAGTTATGTTGTTAAAAAAATGAGCCTTGGTATTGGTATTCATATTCGATCTAGAAACCGTTTCTCATTTACCGTCAGAAAGAAGCTTGCGCTTCAACTCATTTTACCAATATTAGATTATGCTGATGTTGTTTATCAGGCTGCCTCCAAAACTACTCTTCCTCCTCTTAATGTCATGTATAATAGACTCTGTAGATTTGTTCTTGGCTGTCCCTTTATAACACATCATTGTATTATGTATGAAACTCTTAACTGGCCTTCTCCAGCTATAAGAAGACAGCAACATTGGCTACATTTACATTTAAATGTATACATTTCAATTACCCCTACTATCTAAAACAGTTGATGGTCCCATTCTCGTCTACTTATCAATTGAGACACTCCATACAGCTCTTTTTTTTCTGTTCCTGCAGTTACTAAGTCAATTGCTAAGTAAGCCTTTATGTTCAAAGCTCCCTCTGATAGGAATAATCTACCTGTAAATATTCGATCGATATCATCTCTCCACCGTTTCAAAACTGACCTGTCTTCTTATCTTTTGACCACTTGTACATGTCCTTAATAACATCTCTCTTTAACTATATGTTATAACTTTACCTATAATGCTGTCACTCATCATTTCATTTTATTTCTATTTGTCCAATGATCCATTTGCATGTGTTATCTAGAGTACGATCTCCAGATTTATTTTTAGTTTTGTATATGTATGTTTTGTGTGTGTGTGTAAGTATGTATGTCTCTGTATTTTTTTTTCTTCTCTGTTTCTTATGTTAGTTTTGTTGTTAGTCTGTTCTTTGCCTCTTGTCAATTGTGGTAATGTTTGTCTATTGTGTTGTAACTATTGTTGTTTAGGACCCTCTCGAAAACGAGATGGCACATCTCAAGGGGTTATCCTAATAAATAATTTCAATATAATTTCACCAGTTTCAGAGTGGTGAAAGGCGCATTTTGGAAAAAGTCACATTTTCTAAACTGCCATCCATCTTCCAATTCTCACAACTCATACACATATTATATATCAAAACGTTCACACGACTCTTGGGATTCATAAAATCAAAAAAGCTAAGCTCTCCAATGTATATTATTCACTGTGTGACAGTTCGAACGACGACTTCCCCCCTCCATTGAAAACAATGGAGCCATGCTCTAGAAAATGACAGAATCAGGCTTCGTTTACACATACACGGGTATTTACATAAACTTATATTTCCCCCTCTCCGTTTAAAAAAATAAAATTGTGCACACGGACCTGCATAAATATGCTGCCACCCGCATAAATACGCCACCAAGAGCACTCTACGCCTGTAGGCAGCAGTGTAACGAGAAGCACGAAGACACGTTATCATAATAAAGCAGTTGTATTTGCAAATGCAAATGTCACAGGTTCAGGATCCCGAGCCACACCAACACAGACACAAGAGACAGGTCTAATAGAAAAATGGGTTGGATTTTATTCTTGCACAACTAATTAAAACAATCCTTAAAAACAAGCACTAAAATACAGTCTGGGCGAAAGTCACTGAGTCAGTCAAACCGGTCACGGTTGGGATCCAAGGTCTGAATCCAAAAGGAATCTTTCAAGGGGGGGCGTGGCCCGCTACAATCAAGTCCTTGGTGGCCGCGTCCTTGGCGCGGAGTTGGGAGGTCCTTGCCATGGTGCGCTGCAATAACCAGTGGAGTCCTCGTCGGCTGCGTCTTCCACGGGACTGGATCACCCGGTCACCCTGGCCACACGCTGCGTGTTGGGCCCAGCTAGACAAGCAGCGATCAGGCAGCGATCTCTCACGGCAACATTGACATACACACACACTAAGTACTGGCGCAGTCGCGTTCCTCTACTTAGCGTTAAAGTGCTCATCAATTTGGTGCCGCGCTCCGGTCCTGTTGCCGTCGGTCACCAGCTCTGCACCGTCGCGGTCACGCGAGTTTCCAATCTGCTGCCTGGTAGCCCGCTGCCGTCTGTCACCAGCTCCAACACCGTCGCGATCACACCAGGTTTCTGATCTGCTGTCTGAACCCCCGAGGACTGCCACACTTCTCTCTTTTATCGGCTGTAGAGTTAGTCAGGAGCGGATCACCTTGCAGGTGTAATTTGGAGAGGGGGAGGGCCAGAGAGCTGCACAGGTGTAGGCAATGTCCACTGCTAAATCACTGCACACATCAATTGAGTATCACTGCAGTCCATTAAAGTCCCACTCAAAACAAAGAATCACTGCAAGGAATACATTAAACAAATAAATCACTGCAACCCATGCATTAAAGAGGAATACAAAGCCATAACCCTAGTCACTCTGTGACACAAACACACCAACAGACTTTGCACTAACATAAAACGAACATCGCTTTAGAATCCATGATTATTAGAGCACGTCAGAGGAGCAAACACACTGTAAACAAAGGTCGCACACCTGACGCAATGCATTTCTGTAGCATACATGACGTAAATCTTCGTCTTCCTCTGTTTACATGCAAACTCCACAAGTTTTTGCTAGGCTCCCATTTTGTAATGTTCACTGACAACAACATTCTCGCAAACTTACAGGAGGTGAACCTGAAAAGCCTGGAGCAACAGTGGGCAGCCAGACTCCACAACTACCACTTCAAGTTCCAGCCTGACAAAACCAATGCTAATGCTGATGCCCTATCTCGAGTACCTGTGGATGGAGGAGAGGATGGTGAAGAGGAGGAGATCCTGGAAAATACTTTTCTTACCGGGGTGGAAAACCCATGCCCAGAAATGCTTAACTCTCCTGTCCAAGTACACCTAGAAGAAGTGCAGCTGGGCCGAACCCCCTGGAGAATGGAAGGATGCCCAGCAAAAAGATGACATGATTCGCCACATACTGTTATCCTTGCAGACAGGGAAACCGCCCAGTGCAACAGAAAGGATCGCCCTGCAACGTAACACTCGGCAGATCCTCAAGGAGAGGAAGAGGCTGACTCTGAGGGAGGGAGTCTTGCATCAGTGTGTGAGGGACCCCAACACTGCAAACTCCATCTTACAGCTGGTCCTCCCTACAGCTTTGAAAGAGAAGTTGTGGCAGAATTGCCACGAACGGGCTGGCCACATGGGTGTGGGAAAGACTTAAGCTCTCATCTGCTGCCCATAAGTGTTGAGTATTAGACCAGCCTACTTTTCTTGTTTTATTGAGCTGAATTATTTTCATAGTTTCCAGTGGTTGACATTTGCAGTGGTTATTGCAGTGTTCATAAGTGTAGTTGCAGTCCGACAAACATATCTCTAAACCCTTCAAAACATCAGTCATATTCGCTTAATCTTTCGCGTGGTCAGCTTGGCCCCCAAAACGCTGCTTGCAGCTTTAATTTAAATTACTTTCCTGTGTGAAATATTATTTACACCCAGCTCTGACGGAATCCATGGAAGAAATATGTTGAACTTTGGAGTTGGGTTCTGTTGGAGAGGAGTCTGGCTCATGACCTCAGAACTAATGCTGACTTCAAAGAGCTCTCTGTTCTCGTCCCCCTGGACCTGAGTGCAACCTTTGATACTGTAGATCATGCAATCCTCATCAAAAGACTGGAGAAGTGGGTTGTGACCGGTCGTGATTTCTTTGTTGCCATCGGTGACCACAGCTCAGAAAAGATTCCTTTGACCTATGGGGTGCCTCAAGGATCCATCCTAGGACCTCTACTCTTCAGCCTATACATGCTGCCCCTTGATAGTGTCATCAAGAGGCACATTAGCTACCATAGCTATGCAGATCATACCCAACTCTTTATTTCTGTAACACCCAGTAATTACAGCTCGATTGATTGCCTTGTTAAGTGTATTACGGATATAAATGTATGGATGTCACATAATTTCCTCCAGCTAAACCAAGACAAAACAGAAGTATTGATCATTGGTGAAAAAGCTGAAAGAGAGAAACTCTGCACATTTAAAAATTCTTAACAATGCTCGTTTTTGACAACCTGGACCTTATTTACGACATATTATAAGACGTTTGACTCACCGAGATCACTTTGGTGTAGTTCGGAGGCATGTAGAAGAAATTAAAAATCCAGCGCGAGCCAGTATATCCATGTAATGCTGGTGGTCGGGGCACTTAGAATGCAGTTTCTAAAAATCTATTTTCTGCCGCGAAACGGTTGTTTTCAACAATCTGTCTTGATGAATCGCTAGTTGTGCTTACATAGAGCATAGGCCTGTTTTGGTTTTTCACATGCCTCTGTAATATGATCTTTAGAAACGTCTTTAGACACGAAATAGCTTCCTCACTTGCTCCAGCACGCATGCGCACAGTTGCTATCGTTGCTGGAGCAAGTGAGGAAGCTATTTCGTTTCGAAAGACGTTTCGAAAGATCATGGCATGTGAAAACCACAATAGGCCTATGCTCTATGTAAGCACTACACCAAAGTGATCTCGTGAGTCAAACGTCTTATAATATGTCAGAAATAAGGTCCAGGTTGTCAAAAACGAGCATTGTCCTTTAATTTCGAAACCCACATCAAGAATATTACCAATACATCTTTTTGCCACTTAAGAAACATTGCCAAGGTGCAACAGTTTCTCTCTCAGGCTGACACTGAAAGACTAATGCATGCTTTCATCACAAGGAGGCTGGGCTGAGTTTCCCAGAGGCATTGTAGCGCTATGTTCATCGTAGCGCTTTGATGAACGCCATAGCTTACGATGAACGTAGCGTAACGATGCCTCTGGGAAACTCAGCCCTGGTCTACTGCAATCGTCTACTGTCTGGCCTACCAAAGAAAGCAATCTCTAAACTACAAACGATACAGAATGCTGCAGCACGAGTCCTCACTAAGACTAGATGGAGGGCACACATCACACCAATCTTACAATCACTACACTGGTTACCTGTCAATTCTAGAATATACTTCAAAATACTTTTATTAGTCTATAATTCTCTCCACAGTCGCGCACCTGAATACATTTCAAACATGCTTGTCAGGTACAATCCCAACAGACCACTCAGGTACTAAACTCCTAACAGCTCCAAAAGCCAGGACCAAGAGACACAGAGAGGTAGCTTTCAGTTTCTATGCCCCCAACCTCTGGAACACCTTGCCAGAGTACCTAAGAAGGGCTGAAACAATGGGAATCTTTAAGTTAGATCTCAAGACGTACCTTTTCGGTCTTGCCTACAATCACTAGCCAGGACCTCGAGACACAGAAAGGCAGCCTCCAGCCTGCTTGTGAATCCTCCGTACACATTGGTGTATATCCTGTTATGCACTGTGTGTATATTTAGATGTGTATATAGCTGCTGCTTGCCCTGCAACTGGTGTGTTCTGTTTTATGGCTCTGCATGCTACTAGCCCTTTTCTGCCTCCTCTCTCCCTAGTGCCTCTGTCTCTCCCTCCTACCTTCTAACCAGGTCCAGTGGATGCCCCACTGTCACCCGCAGACCACCCTAAGTCTGATAGATACCGCCATGTCTGCTGTGGATGACCAGTACAGCCACTAACCCTGTCCTTCTCCCTCGTGTCTCTCCCTCTTATGCTTTATTTTAGGGGGTCAAAATTACCTAGTAATTTCCTAGTAATAAGGTGGCAACTACCTAGTAATTTCTTAGAAATACGGTTGAAATTACCTAGTAATTTCCTCATAATAACGTAGTAATTATCAAGATTTTTTTTTAAAATTACCTTAGAATTTCCAAGTAATAAGGTGAAGAAACTAGGTCTTAGAAACTAGGTTGAAATTACTTCAATTACTTCGCTGAATGATTTCAAATTCAGCGAACATAGCAAACGTTTGCGAATGTTATCAAACTATTTTCCGTTAGCTTTGTGTTTGCCGCAAACGTTTGCTAACAGAAGTTAACAGTCAGGGCTGCGTTCAAATTCAGCTAACAGAGGCAAACATTCGTCGCAAACATGTTTTCTCCAAACGGTCACATTTGAATGGCTGTTAGCCGTTAGACTGTTAGCTTCTGTTAGCGGCGAACACAAAGCCAACGGAAAATAGTTTTCTAACGTTCGCAAACGTTCGCTATGTTCGCTGAATTTGTACGCACCCCTGGAGAGGTAGTTTGCCAGTAACAGAATGAGGATCACAATGGACCCAGGCTTGTAGCCTAACGGTATTTTGGAACATTGTTGTGTTTATGCGAACTATTCGGAATGTTCATTAAAAGCCGTTCAAATGTGACCATTTGGAGAAAACATGTTTGCGAAGAACGTTCGCCTCTGTTAGCTGAATTTGAACGCAGGTGAATCATGGGCAGCACTTTGTGCATCCAGTGAGAGGGGCACACAGCCAACATACTGAGGGACCCTGGCGTATACAAGGAGACGATCTACTGGTTCAGCTACCCCACACCGGCAGCTCTCAGAATCAACTTGAAGTTCATTGAGTGGAACCACTGGTTGGCAAGGAAACAGGGAAGGAGTGGCTGGACAACTTTTTAAGGATATTTGAACATTATTTTAGGGGGCTGTTCCTGAGAAATTACCAAGAAATTACTTGGAAATTACACAGTAGGAACACACTTTATTTTAGGGGCTGTTCCTGAGAAATTACCAAGAAATTAGCTGGAAATTATGGCATAGAAACACTTTATTTTAGGGGGCTCTTCATAAGAAATTACCTAGAAATTAATTGGAAATTACGCATTAGGAACAGACTTTATTTTAGGGGGCTGTTCCTGAGTTATTACCAAGAAATGACTAAGTATCAATCACCAATCACCTTATTACAAATTAACTTATGATAATTCTCTCCACTTTACAAGGAGTTGTATCACCTCATTACTTTGACATTACTGCTGCTTACTGTCACCTTATTTATATAAAATTACTTGATAAAATACCACCTTATTACTAGTATATTACCACCTTATTTCTAAAAAATAACTTGATAATTACCACCTTATTATGAGGAAATTACTAGGTAATTTCAATCTTATTTCTAAGAAATTACTAGGTAATTAACACCTTATTACTAGGAAATTACTAGGTAATTTCGACCCCCTAAAATAAAGTGTTACCCTGTATACAGGTCCTGTGGATACCCCGTCTCCTGCAGGCCACCCTGTAGCAGGTCCCGGAAGAACCCCCCCCTCCGTCCTCAACCGAAGTCCACCTTATGGCTCCTGGAAAGCCCCCCTGCCTCGTGACTAGCTCCTTCCCACTCTGTGCCGTCAGCTGTCCCTATCCAGCCAACCCCACCCCTTTTTACCCTTGGCTCAGGCTGCTTTCTGTTTCCCCACCTCTGCTTTGCAGCATTCTCTATGAGCCTGTTCTGTGTTTACTGTGCTTTGTTATATGATTCACTTAAATATAATTTTAAAGACTACAAGGATAGCTAACACATGATGGCCTACCGTGTGGGCAACTTCTCTGTAACTATGTATGCACTCTGTTAGTTATGTCTCTCTTATGAAGTATTTAGCCCATGTTTACTGCTCTGTATATGTTCTTAGACAATAGACAACATTTTCCAGGAGCTTGCTTGATCGTCTCGTTGAGAGAGGTCAGGGAAGAATTTTTACAGCTCACTTTTCTAGACCCCGGGTGATTTTATTTTTTTCTTCCCTCTGGAATATGTAGGGGTGCGACCTATACCCCCCCCCCCCCCCCCATTGCTCTCTGTAAAGCACATTGTGTTGCCTCTGTGTATGAAATGCGCTATACAAATAAAGTTTGATTTGATTTGACTCATATCCTCTGGCTTTGCTCTGGGATCACTACAGAGGAGGAGGAGGAGGGAGCAGCCAGACAGCCCCAGATAAGTATAGTTATAGTGTGTCTCTCCAGCCTCCAAAGCTCCAGACACACCTGTGCTCAGACACACACACACACACACACACACACACACACACACACACACACACTTAATCAGCTGCAGGGACCATGGAGATGGGAGATCGATAGAGGGGGCAGAGAGAGAGAGAGAAGGAGGTAGAGAGAGAGGAAGAGAAGGAAGGTGAGAGAGAGTAAGAGGGAGATAGAGTGACAGAGAGAGAGAAAGAGAGGGGAGAGAGAGAGAGAAAGGGGGGGGGGGGTGATGTCTGTAATGGCACTCCACATCTTCATCAGAGCTGGACCTGTGCTACAGTACGTGACGCCTGCAGCAGACTGCTGCACTAGTGAAGAATGAGTGTCTGGCAGTGGGGGAGGGGGACTGACTTCAGAGTGGGCCCAGTGCCTGTCCCACTGGATGGCGAGCCAACCGATGGTTAGATCGGAATGGCTAGGTTGTCAGCGTCCACTTGGAACGAGACGGGGCTGACGCCTGGTGACTGATACGGACAGATCCGTTAAGTCCTGCAGAAACAGGACCAGGTTCCCTGACACATTTCCATATATGAGACAATGGCAGCTTGATGAACCGTAAACACTCATTCAGTCATAATAACTGGTTAAATATGCAGACAAGCACCTTAATTTCATCCAGATGGCATTGTGTAATCAGGGTCATTGTGCTATAGATGCCTTATTTGCATAGTCAGCATTCAGCAATTTATAAAATGCACAACCCCCCAGAGTTTAGCATCTTCTCCTTCTATGACAGTGATGACACCTGGATAATAGCCTGGGCTGGGTAGGAGCTGATGGTGGCAGCGTGAGTGTGCATCCTTACGGTATAACAGTATAACGTACCCCACCGACCATGGGGCTGGCTAGCATGATGGCTAAGGAGGAACCTGCAGCTATGGGACTCAGATGGTCTCAGTTAAATAGCATTTAACAGCATCATAGTTACATGTTCATGTCAATGTCTCATTAAATGTCCCAAGTGGATTTGAAAGAGCAGTTTGAAATGAGGATGGAAGAGATTGGCAGGGAAGAGCAGATCAATGAGGATCGTATACAGGATAATGTTCTAGAGCAGGGGTCGGCAACCTTTACTATCAAAAGAGCCATTTTTGGCCAAAAAATGAACACAAAATCTGACTGGAGCTGCAAAACATAAAATTTAGGTAATGCTTCCCCTTAGATTTGTTTTCAGGCGTGGTATTATATGCAGCCAGGGGGGACACATAAAGGGGGGCAGGGGTGTCTGGGGGTCCAAGGGGGGGATTTTGAGCACCAAACATTACATTTCCTGCATTCTGGTGAATTTCTATGCAGTCTGCTGCTGACGCGCCAGATAGTTTGCTTCACATAATCATCTAGGAAATCTCCTTTGGTATTGCTTGGAAAAGGGCAGACACTTTCAAAATTACTTGGCAGGTGAGTGGATGAACCATCTGTGTATCACCATCTATCATGTGCTAACTTCAACCGCTCCTCACTGTCGTCACACTTAAACCGACCCTACCTGTTTGTATTTCAAATTCCTCACAACCAACGCTGATTGGCGAGATCGTTTTCTGATCTGGCACAAACAGATCTTTATGGAGAGTATCCAGACTGATTTGCGAAAGAAACAGAATGTGAGCTCACAAAATCAGGATGGTCTCACGAGGCTAGCGGCTATCTAGCTAGTCAGCTAACTTGAATGCCAACATGAACATTTATTTTAGTAATAAATACATGTATCTAATAGTAATATATTTATTTAGTTATTCATTTCCATATAATGTTTGTCAAAGCCAGTGAGCCACTGTAGAGGGGCTAAAGAGACGCATGCGTCTCCAGATCCGCAGGTTGCAGACCCCTGAACTAGAGTAACAGAGATTAAGGTTAGAGAGTATGGGTAACATTGTTGTGTTCACTAAAAATATCTTCATGAAACCTTCATTAAAGGTGTCCTATTATGCTAATTTTCAACAACTGAATATGTCTTTGTGGTCCCCAAAACATATCTTTGAGTATTTTTGCTGAAAATACACTCAGAATAAGTGTTCTAGCATGCCTCTATACCCTTCCTTATTTTAATACAATAACGGATATGAAAGACCGCATCCCAACCACAGCATTTAATCCGGGTCTTGCAAGCAAGGTTTTAAAATACATGTGTGAGCTATTTAAAATGAAAGACTCATTTAGAGTGCTTAACCCAGACAGTGTTGGCTACACCCGTTTTGACACGAAGGCGAAGACACGCATAGATAGAATATATGTCTCTGACAGAATATGTGTTGGCAGCTATAGGACAGAAACTGGGGTCAGGTCTGACCACCTAATAGTGAGGGCCTCGATCAGCCTCCAGGACAGGGTGAGCCGGCCACGGAACAGCTAGAAACTAAATGTTAACTGTCTAAAGAACATAGATATTTTACATAGCGTGAGAAAAGAAATTAAACGTATCAAAGAGCTGAGAGTCTTTACTGGAACTAATGTTGAATTATGGGAGGAGCTCAAGAGGAGCCTAAAAAGGCACCTAATTTGTAAATGTAAGCTCCTAAATGAAAAGCGAAATGATGAGTATAATGATCTGATGAATTTATATGTAGATATTAAATGCATTAAAAAATGCATTTTAACCGAACAGGATGAGAGCAAACTGGAGGAAGTTGAGGAAAAGCTTGCAAGTTTTAATAATGAATATATGAACATGGTTAAAATACATGCAGGAGTCGAAGCTGACGACCCCTTGAATATCAACAAAATAATTCAGAAATACAAAAAAAGGATGGACCATAAAACTATGAATACAGTGAGAAATAAAGAGGGAAACGTCGTTAGTGAAGATGAGGAAATAAAAAAAATCATAATAGACAATTTTAAGGATGTGTACGGTGCAGCGACTGGTGGTCCGCTGAGTCCCGAGGCATTTCTGTCTGGGGCCAAGTTGGTGAGAGTCTGTGGGATTGAGGGCCTTCTGGGTGCTATCACCAGAGAGGAAGTCATCACCGCCATCACACAGTTAAACAGGGGCAAATCCCCGGGGCCTGACGGCCTCCCATCGGAATTTTATCAGACATTCGCCAACGAGGTCTCTGACATCCTAGCCCAGGTCCTCAATGAAGGCATGGAAAGCACACAAATGCATAACACCTTTTACCAAGGAATCATTTCTCTGATATTCAAAAAAGGGGATGAAAGTGATATCAACAATTGGAGGCAAATAACCCTGACAAACATAGACTATAAAATATGTGCCAAAATTATAATGACAAGAATGAGTACGGTCTTGGATAACATCATAGAAAAAGAACAGACATGTGCGATTAAAGGTCGAATTATGTGGGACAACTTGTGCATGATCAGAGAAATGATACATAGACAAGAGTAGCAGGGATATTTTATTGTAGCTTTTGACCAGAAAAGAGCATTTGATTTTATTAATCGTGAGTACTTATGGTGTGTACTGAAGAACTATGGTTTTCCCCAAGCCTTTATAAATATGATTAGAGTGCTTTATGCCAAGTCGCAGGTGGCAGCCAAAATAAATGGTAGTCTAACAAACTATATCGACTTACAGAGAGGTCTAAAGCAGGGCTGCCCGCTGAGCGCAGCATTGTATGTCATCGCCATCAGTCCACTGTTGAATAAAATAAAAAACGACCACAGACTCAAAGGTGTGGATCTTAATGGAAGTAGGGTGAAGGTAATGGCATACGCCGATGATGTGATGGTGTTCATAAACAATCAGACAGAACTAAATGTGGTCAGGGAACACTTCCGCATGTATGAGCAAGCTGCAGGTGCCAAACTAAATGACGCAAAAACAGAGTGTATTTGGGTTGGAGAGGAGAGAGAAAGACCTGGTCTGCTCGTGGATGTAAAAGAGGAAATGACCATTCTCGGAATTTGCTTTAGCAACAGCGATTTTATTCAACGAAACTGGAAAAGAAAAGAAAAAGAAATTGAGGACGAGACAAATAAATGGAGGTCTAGATTGCGCGACTATAGCTCTAGAATAAAGATTATTAAAACGTTTATTTTATCTAAGCTATTGTTTTTAGCTACGATTCTTCCACCACCTGCGACAAGTATAATTAAAATAAATAGAATGTGTGTTCGTCTAGTATGGAGAAGTAATAGAGAAGTCGCAAAGCGAGCACTTATGTACAAGAGCACTTTAGATGGGGGCCTCGGTGCCGTCGATGTTGGCATGAAATTAAACATTGCATACTGCAAAAATGTGGCAACGGGCATGGCATACAATGCAGCATGGGTAGGAGATCCAAACCAATGGAGAAGGCAAAAAAGGCAGAGCATCTGTGCCGTACCATAAATTATTTTATGCAGATTTCAGGAAAAAATGTTATAGTATGAATATAAACTGGTGTACACAAACTAGTAAAGACATCTACAGACAAATAAGTGAACATTTCTATGGAGGGGCCGCGTTATTTAAAGACCTAACAGAAGACCAGAGCAAACTCTTGCTAAAGTGTCTAAAACAGTGACTTTATCAAAGGAACAACATATAACACAATGTGGCTGACAGTGAACGGCAGACTGCCTGTGAAGGGGGTGATCAGTTGGTGCAGTGCTGTCAAGACTGAAGAATGTCCGATGCCAGGTTGCAACAAAAAAGAAACAATAGAACACTTATTAATAGAATGCGAGAGATCAAAACAGATATGGAAAAAAATGTACGACATTGGAGTAAAAATACAGTGCAACAGAAATAGTTTATATGCCAACTTCGACGCCACTGAGGACAACCACAAACTGTTTTGGCTGTGTATTTGTGTAACTGCTTGTAAAATATGGAAAACCAGATGTAAAATGTCCATTGATAATGTATTTATTGATGCTAATGTTGTGTTTAAAAATGTCAAAACGGAATTGAAAAAAAGGAGAACACAAGACTCGAAAAGAGCATGCCCACACTTTAAGTGGGCCCAAATTCTCTTGTAGGCGACACAACTAGCCTACTTTGTAGGCTACACATCCACTGTACCTCCACTGTAGGCCTACACTCAAATTTTTTCACTTTTTGTATCATGAAATGATTAAACCCATGTATATAATGTTTTGTATTTTGTATTGAAAAAAAAAAAAATCTTTATTGAAATTCTGTATTGTATTGTATCTCTGTATTGAAAACAATTTCTAATAAAGCACCTTGAAAACCCTCTATACCCTTCCGTGGACCACGAGATCAGATTGAGCGGATTGAGCGCTTTTTTTCATATGCAAATTAGCTCAGCTAAGAGCAAGTCGGCAGGCTAGAAAACGAGGGCTGTTGACGGCGCTATGCTACCTCAAATATAGCTGGCTAGCCTGGACCATCCACACTTGATGCCACTGTGACACATTTAATTGTCCTCTCTCCCAGACTAAACATGATAGCTTTAGTGCCCATGTTATTATCTCCACGGTTGCATGCTGTTACCTCTAGCTACATTCGCTAGCTAGACACCAACAGGCTATATGACACCATTTGAATACAAACAATAAAAGCTAGATTCTGTAGGCCGAGGGGAATTCAATGACGTCCACTTCTTAACATTTGATCATTTTTAATGACCGCTCGATGAACTAGAAGTCTACCAATTTCATTCCACTAATGTTACTCTAAGATGAGACGAGCATCCGGTTTGAGGCAAAAGGGGAGTTTGTTTGTGTTAGCTAGCTAGCGTTAGTACTAGATGCAAACAAACACACAGCATAATTACTTACAGTTTCTGCATAATTTCCACGGACAGTTGGTATTGCTTGATCATTCAGAAAGTTTATCTGAAAATCCTGCATTGTACTGACCTAGGTTGGAAAAGCAATCGGGCAGAAAATGGCTAGCACACACTGACAGTGTTTTGCCAATTTCAGCGGGAACGTTGCCATCAAAAATTTAATTTATCCACTCGGCTCTGCTGTCCTTTGAGCTTGGGAGATGATCTGTGCTGCTTAGTACATCCAAGAACAAAGCATTTTCCGTGCAAAGACATTATGTTAGCTAGCGGGGTCCCCGAACGTGAAGTAGACTGACATGGGAGATTTGAATGACTTGTAGGGACTAAATTTTTGTTTTCATTTCGGCTGACCACAACAAAATGACTGGGTTGTTTCACTTCATACTTTGTGTGTAAGTAGGCCCATCAGAGACTCAAATGTACATGCAAAAACAATGAAAAAGTTAGTTTTGCAAACATGGACCCCTTTAAGCTTTTATAATCACACCACTAGCATTGTACTGTATATTTCCAGATGGAAATCTTCCAAATGTTCGACCAGCTCTCAGCTCGCATAATGAGAGCCACTCTAATGGGAGCTGTCCCATCAAACTGAGGAAGTAACTCGCAGGTTTGCAGGTGTGTTTGGAGCAGGTTGGCAGAGCGAGTGGCTTTACGCTGTCACAGTCGAGGCTAAACCACTCTGAGACATTCTAACCTGATCCTCGCCGTCCTCCCTGGATTCTGCAGATTGGTCCTGAGACACTTTCAGGAACAGGATGATTTACATGAGCTCGTGGACGAGAGATTTCTGTGGGTTGATTTTTTTGTTTTAGATTTATTTTTTGAAGTTTGAAACTGCCTGCAAGTCGGCGATGCTGCACTGATCCCGGTCGTAAGCAGTGACAGATGTCCTGATTGGTGGGCAGACTGCTTCCTTGCCCTGGGTCCACCATGGTCACCAAGGTCTCTGACACCATGATGTCATGGCTCTGGAGTATCAGCAAATTCAACTTGTAGATTTAGTCTCATACACTCTTGCAACATAATGCTACATTTCCAAATATGGACTATCATTATCATTCAAAAACTTACTGATTGGGTATGACATATCTCTGTGTACATAGGCCTACGGTATCTAGACAGAGTTAAGATAAAAACTAGCTTCTGTGTTTGTGCACCATACTACATTACATTATAGTCAATTAGCAGACGCTTTTATCCAAAGCAATATTTGTTTGCATTTAACGTAGGTAGTCAGTGTTCTACCACCTCATCACAATCCAGCACGGAATGGTGGTGACAAACAAGCGGGAGGCCACACAAGGAACTTAAAATACTATCAAATGTATAATAAATACACAAAACAAAGCAACACAAAATGTACGTGCTCGGGGAGAGGACGTCCCAGAACTGGGAAGGGTGGTACTCCCGGGCCAAACCCAGACCCAGATGAACGCTGTCAGCCTCGACGACCCTCCCAGTCCCACCCAGCTAGGCCTCGGCCAAGATCTCTTGACCCCCCTGTCACACACTCTACACAGAAGAACGCTTCCATACTGAAGCAGACTGAGTCAACCTGGATCTGAGGTCAAGTCGTCAAACTGTACATATAGCAAATTTAAAACAACCATAGTTGACCAAAGTGGTGAACAGGAACACCAGAAACAGATATAATAAACAATAAACATAATAACAACAACAATAATAATAATAATAATAATAATAATACATACACACAATAGAAGCCCACTTTAAAATGACGTTGAGGGGTCTACAGTAACTCAACTCGAATTGAATGCTAACGAGAAGAGGTGGGTCTTTAACAATGACTTATTAACTCATAGAGTCCGGGCAGTTCTTATGTAGGTAGACTATTGCAGAGATTAGGGGCAGCCACCGCAAAGGTTCGGTCGCCTCTATTTTTGAGCCTGGATCTTGGATCATCCAGCCTCAACATCTCAGTGCTGGAGTACTGGAGTATGCTGGTGCAAATGCTCCGCTAGATAGGGTGGCGCCAGCCCAGCCTTAAAAACAAGCAGCAAAATCTGAAGGTAGGACGGCGCTTTTGGGAATAGATAAGTGGACAGCGTTAATGTGGCCTTGGTCACATGATCTCTCCAACTGTCAATCAGTATACTGTAGGATCAGGCTTTGGTGTGGACGGAGAGGCTCTTGACCTGCAGACCTCAGTGGTAAATCCATTGGCCTAGATTACAGCCCTACGATTACTGGCTCTTGAGCTCCGAGGCTGGAGATTGGACATAAATCTCTTTGAGAAAACAATAAAGGGCTTCTTCCTCTCATCTCTCAGCCTCTCCCCCATCACTGGCTATGGACTGAAATGACCAACACAGACTTGACACTCATGTAGACCTGGATACACACACGCACACATGCACGCACGCCCGCGCGCACACACACACACACACACACGTAGGGCGATGATGTAGGGATATAATTTGCAGGATCGGCAATGCAACAGACTTGAGAAGCAAGCAGCCTGAGCATCAAACAGCCTTTGGTCAAATCATATACTCCACATAACACTCCGTAAACATAAGAACATTTGCAATGATGAAAAAAGATCTTAAACTGTGCAAAAGTAGTAAAAAAACATACCCTATCTTGCCCTAAAGGCATCGTTTCAGAGTTGTTAAAATGAGGAGCGGGCCTGTAATCAAGGAGGGAACTGGAGTGTGTCTGCACAAACGACTGAACCATCATTAATCTGTTTCGATGGAAGAACGAATGGCCCTAGATGAACCTGATGTTCCATGTTATTCCACATCACAGTTGCACGCACACACTAGACACACACGCACACATAAATACACAAAATGTGGCAAGTATACAAACACACACACACACACTGAGGCACGCGTACACCCCCCCTCCCCATGCGAGCACACACATACACACACGCAAGCACCCCACACAGACATGCAAGCACCCACAGACACACACGCACACACTCACACACACACATACACACACACACACACACACCATCCCCTTCCCCGTCCTCTGAGATGAGCAGTGGATGTAAAAGCTGTCATCACCGCACTTACATTACGGTGTCTCCCTCTCTCTCTCTGATCTAAATCACAGCGTGGTCATTATCACCCCGGGGCCCGCCGTGACAGAGTCAAACGACACACTCAAACTCGCCGATAATGACCCGCGCCGCCACAGTGTGTGATGCCAACGCTCTGGTCCCGACACACACGGTACACAAACTCAGAGCTGGAGCAGAAGACCAGCAGAGCTTTATACAGACAGACATCAATCTCTGGGGATATTAGAGAGCAGTTAAAGTGCTGGAGGTCGCTGGGAGGAGGACATTAGGCCTGTTTCTCAAGTGAATATCCGTTCCAGATGGACATGTTCTTATGAGTTCTGTGTCTGTCTAACAGCAGGTAGGACTTTGCATTTGCCTAGATCATGGGTTCCCAAACTCCATCAATGTGGGCCTCCCCTCTGAAAACAGTGACACACCCGCGCCCCCACAACCCCCCAAATTTGTCCATTATGCAAGGCAGCGTTAGCTAGCCCATAACGTTAGACAGCGAAGTTAGCTCGGTGGCACCTGCTGCTAGTTAACGTTATGACGTTTTCGCACAATACATTCATGCCTGCGGGGGGCTCTCTCTGCACTATCCACAAATTTAGTATACATCTATCCCATTATTTATTTAGATCTCCTGACCTTTAAAATCACCTTTCATTTATAAAAAACATTTCAAAAATAAAAATACATGTTTTTCCTTCCTTCTTTCTTTTAAAAAAAAAAATTGTTTAACCATCCCTTCGCGCCTCCCCTGAATTTCTTTGGGGCCCCCCAGGGGAGGCCCGCCTCACAGTTTGGGAATGCCTGGCCTAGATGATATGCATGCAACCACTGTGTGTGTGTACGTGATATCATGTAGGCTATGTGTGTGTGTGTGTGTGTGTGTGTGTGTGTATGGGTGTGTAATGCATGTGGAGCATGTGAATGTGTGTGTATCATCTGTGCATGTAACCTTAATTCGATCCCCTCAAAACCAACTTGATTCCATCCCCTCATGTATTTGTAGTGCTTTGTAGGATCCCACAGTGACTAAATCCAGCCAGACTAGAACACAGCTGTCCACTGCAGTGAGACGAGCAGACGTCTCACGTGCTTCATTTGAATGTATGGGGCATTAAAGCAGGGCTGAGTTTCCCAGAGGCATCGTAGCGCTACGTTCATCGTAAGCTATGGCGTTCATCATAGCACTACGATGAACGTAGCGCTACGATGCCTCTGGGAAACTCAGCCCAGGTCTGTGCAGAACTCCCACTCTAAGCTGCTGGCTGTGAAGAGAGGATGTGACACTTCTGACCTGCCATGTGCTGCCCGTCCCCCCCCCCCGTCCCCCCCCCCCCCCCCACACGCACACACACACACATAGACTCCCAGATACACACGCACGCACACACAGATACATGCACACACACGCACACATGCACGCCAAGCACACACACACACACACACACACACACACACACACACACAGGGACACACTTCAGAGAATTCAACATGCTTTTAAGTCACTTCTATGGGAAATATTCAAAAGAATATATACTGCTTTGAATGATAATGTCGCCCTCATGGGGTTCGAGAGGCTTCTGGGAAGAGTTTAGTTTAGAGAGCAGCGTTGGATGTCTGAGACACCCCTAACGCTGAGAGACAAGCTAAGAGTTACAATTATACTTTCTCTGACATCCACCGGTCTCCTGACAAATAGATGTATGTTACAGTAGGAATGACACTGTGTTGTGTATGTATGTGTACAGTATGTGTGTGTGTGTGTATGCTTGCATGCTTGCGTGCATGTGTGTGTGCACTTGGATAGCAACTCCTTCTTGGATGACTTCACTCTGAGCCCTTTAGAGAAGGAAAGAGAAGGATAAAGACCAAGAGAGAGGGAGAGAGAGAGAGAAGGTGTGTGTGTGTATGGGGAGGCAAGTGGTGTACAGAGATGCCTATCATCGTAAACATATTTAATGTATTCAAGGGTATGTGGTGTGTGTGTGTGTGTGTGTGTGTGTGTGTGTGTGTGTGTGTGGTGGTAAGTGTGGGGCATGCAACCCACATGGACATGGGCTATAAAAGCAACACAACATTACCTACTGAGAGCTCGTTGTGACATCTGCTACTGGCCTCGGAGAAGGCTAACCAACCAGAAACATCAAACAAACCAATTGGGAGCTGATTTATTCATAAAGAACTCATGCATTTTGATTCCCAGATACCAATCCATTTCATGTCTATATGAAAATGATTGAACCCTATTACTTTTGTTGCTGTCTACATATGTATGTATTGTTTGTGTGCTTTTATGTGCATTAAAGCAATCCATGGTGAGCTTTTTTCATAGCAGTGTTAAACAAAGTTCAGTTGATTTCCATTAATAATTTGCCTATGGCATTTATAAAACACCACAAAAAACATCAAGATTGAGTCAAAGCAATTACGGTAAAATAAAGTGGATTTTTAAAATGAAATATTGTTCTGATGCATTCCGATGAGTAAGAAAATGACTTGCAAAATGCTCCAGGGCTTGAAGGATAGCATTAAAAAACAACAGCAATGTGATCCAAAATAAATATGATTAGACATGTAGAAACCAAGTCAATTTACAAAAGACTCATGAACTTAATCACTTCTTCTATTCAGAGGTTATATCCAGATTCTGCAATCCTTTCAAAAGGCTAGTAGGGAGAACGTGAGGGGATTTCAGATTATGGAGAAAACAATGACAGAGGAAGAGAGAAAGAAAAGGAACGGGAGTGTGGGAGTGAGAGAGAGAGAGAGAACAAGAAAGAGAGAAAACGAGAGAGAGGGTGACAGAGAGACACGGAGAGACAACGTCAACTCCCATCATACCGTGATTCATTAGTTGGGCAGTTGGGAGTTATTCAAGAAAGTAATACTTTTTTTTTTACATTTAATTTATTTGACCAGGTTAGTCTCATTGTGATTGAAAATCTCTTTTACAAGAGAGACCTGGCAAAGAAAGCAGCATAAAGTTACAGACAACATTTCAATATAAATATAATACAAACACAAAGATATCTACACTTGATAAAAAGGACAACCAATTACACATTAAAGCAGCAGGGTTATTTATAAGTATTTCCTATTATGGGTCAAAACATTTGCAGATTTCATTTTCCATAATTTTTACCCTGGTTTTAAAATCTCTTAAAGGGACTAGCTCCTGCAGATTCAAGGAACATTGGAGTTCATTCCAGGCCAAAGGGGCAGACACTTGGAAAGCTTTCTTGCCAAATTCTGTCCTTGTCTTAGGGCGTATTCACATATGTTACTGCGGTTTGCTTTCACACAGCAATTTCTTTACTCTGGTCCAAATGCAGCACCACAAGTCACATGAAAAGGCTCAGTGCTGTCATTGGTCAATATCTTGCTGGGGGCGGGTGCAAGAGCGTCATGAAAAACTCCCGGGAAGAACTAATTTATAATGGTTTATAAGTTAGTTGCGTCGGTCCAAGGTGGCACGCTTTCACACCATAACTGGTGTGCACAAGAATTCGGTTGAAGCCGCTCCGAGACCACCGTTTCTGGAGGGTCTTGGTGCGGCTGTTTTGGTGCGCACCTGAGTGCGATTGCTGTGTTCACACAGGCCTAAACGAAGCGCTCTCGGGCCCAAAGCTCGTTTGGTGCGCACTAACTAGTGTCTGTGTGAATACATCAGTCAGCAGGATGCAGTTTTGAGACCGTAGCTCGTAAGAACTTTTTTCCTGCAAGCTAATGCAGGAATATAAGTAAGATGGAAGTTGTCTCAAGCATCAGCTCTGGTGGGTCGATTAGACAGGTGTGGGGAGGAGTGTTGAGTTACTGCCAGGCAGCATGAGCCTAGATTTTGATTGATTAATTGGTCGATTGGTTGATTTTGTTGATTGATTGATTGATTGATTGATTGATTGATTGATTGGTTGGCTGGTTAATTTATTTTATGGATATTACAGACACTGAATCCAAGGGATAACAATGTAAAAGTACAATGCTGCTGAGGCTCCATGGCGGCCTCTCTCCTATGGGGCCGTGTCCACATACAGTAGCGCCTTTGTCTGAGCACCTGTGCTTTTTTCAATTGTTTACAATGAGGAGAGAACGTTGGCTGCCGCCTAGAGAAAAGCGCAGCAAACAGCGTCTTTTTTCCGAGTGCTCCGGCTTTTTTGGGCGCCTGCTCCGAGCGCTCAAAGTTGAAAATATCTAAACTTTTCAGAAAGGCGGTGGTGTCGTCACCTTTCAGGCAACCAATCAGATATTGGATAGGGCTTGAAGTTGACTCGTCTGGAGTCATTTCTCAAGTCCCGCACCCGGCTAGTGAAAGGATATCTCAAAGGCCACTATCATATCATAATAAATACATCCAGCCAAGTTGTCAGATGCAAGAGAAGTGTGATCATTAGTTGACTGTCTACTGTGTCTACTGTAGCTAGCTAACTGGTTACGTTTTAAGATGCTATGTTAATTTACTTTGCCACAAATCTAGTAATAGGGTGTGTTAAGTAGCTGAGCGCTCAGTGAGCGAATGCTCACTTTGAGCGCTGAGCGGTTTTTGATACCACTTAACGGTCTGCTCTAACCGAGCGCTGAGTTGCTAGGAGACGAGAACTTTTCACCTGTTGTCAATCATGTGTGATTAGCGAGCAGCATCCCAACGTCTCCCAAGCCAAAACGCGCCCCTTGTTTTTTTTTGCTCAGGTGATGATAATTAAGACGTGGTGTTTGGCTCAAACAGATCATATCAATCAATTAAATTCTGATCACTGAGCGCTCAGCTACTTAACGTACCCATTGTTAGCCGGTCGGCTAGCTCAGTGGTTCTCAAACGTTTTGTGCCCAAGGCACACCTATGTTCATATCCATGCAAAATAGCCCCTATAACACGTGCTATTACTCTTATGACTCACTGTTAATTTTTATTTAATGCCAATTTGCTAATGCCAAACAATAGAAACATCTACAGTATATAACTCAAAATATTTATTAACAAAATAATTGAAGAATTAATGTAAAGCTTTATAGATTTAAATCAAAGCAGTAATACACCCATTAAACCAGACAGGTGTAATGGAAATTACTGTTCTAGTAAAAAGGATTTACCAAGATTCGCTCAAAAGGTTAAGTCTGGTTTATTGTGAAAAACATACGAGCGCAAGGACTTCCTGAACAACGCAACAGAGTGGTTTATTCAGCGAAGCCCCGATTATGGGTTTTGCTGTGCCTTATATGCAATCAAAACAAAGGTACGGTGCTTCCAGGATGTGATTGGCTACTCCATTGTACGTCATATGAAATGGCAGGCGTGGCCAAGAGTACAGACATGTGACATGAGAAAAAGGCGGCAATTGGGGACAAAGGATGACAAAGGATGGTTATTCTGTTGTAGACAGATGGCCTCCTGGAAGCCATTTTGTATGTTAGCACAGCTATGTGAATATTTGGGGGAGGTGATGAATTACAAAAGGAGTGAGAGGACAAAGGTTTAAGGTGTTTGGATGTAAATTCCACAACACAGGTCACAACATTAAAGTGAGGTCATGGAACTTGGAAGAGACAGAAGTGCGTGTACACTATCGGGGTTACAAACTCATCATTACCAGACTCTGATTGTTTTTCACAGCTGTTGTTTTCGCATGTATTTCCAAACGCGAAAAAAACGGCAGTGAAAAACAATCAGAGTCTGGTAATGATGAGTTTGTAACCCCGATAGTGTATTCAGCCTGTTATTTTGACTATTTTGGTTCTTGAAGTGGTGTTTTTACAGTGAACTTTTAACATTGAAGTCAACGCAGGGCCGGCCCTAGCATTTCAGCAGCTCTAGGCGAGATTCTTTCTTTTCGTTTTGCTGACGGGGGGACGGGGGGACGGGGGGTGCTGCTGCTGCGCGATTTGTTGACGGGGGGGGGGGGTGCTGCTGCGCGATTAGCTGACGGGGGGGGGGGGGGGGGGTGCTGCTGTGCGATTTGTTGACGGGGGGGGGGGAGGGTGCTGCTGCGCGATTTGTTGCCGGGGGGGGGGGGGGGGGGTGCTGCTGCGCGATTTGTTAACGGGGGAGGCGCCCGGCGCTGGGCGGAGGCGCCGCACCGCATTGCGAAGCGTAATAGAGACAGTAGGGATTACGGAATGAAATTATTTAAAAAAAAATAAAAAAAAATATTTTTTTTTTTTTTTTTGGTGCTCCTTGGCCAGGCGCCCCTTGGCCATTTGGCGCCCTAGGCGACCGCCTATTTCGCCTATGCCTCGGGCCGGCCCTGAGTCAACGGGCACTTCCGCATCCGCACCCCCAATTACGTCAGACTGACCAATATGGCAGCTGAGGTGAATAAGGTGAATTGCTCTTCAAACAATGTGTTCTGGAATCTCTGTGTGCGTGTGTCTGTGTGTGTGTCTGTCTGTGTGTGTATGTGTGTGTGTATGAATGTGAGAGACATACACATGTGGCTCCTGCTGCTACAACACTAAGTAGATCAACAGATTGCTTTCCTTGTGCCTCATTCATGCCCTTTGACCCAGGAAGTGAGTTTGACTATAAATACCCTGACAGCTGGAGGCCATCAAAACTGTAATTAAGGATTGATCAGCCAGTAATTACCTCTGTAGATCTCCATGGAAGACCACGTGTGGTTTCGTCCCCTCTCGGCGGCTCACACAACCCCGGGAGCTCTGCTCTGGTGAGACCAAGGGCCAAATCCACAAAAGGATTGCACGGCTTTTGCAGCTGCAAAACCTGTGCAAATGAGACAAAAAATAGCATCCAATCCACAAAGCACACGCAAAGGGGGAAAAGCATTGCAAACTGCACCGATGAGCAAATAGCTCCATGGCTGCGCCAGGCTCATTTGAATGTATGTAAATTAGGTACTTCCGTGCAAAATTGCCCCAAATAAGCCTTGCGTCTGATCCACAAAGACCATGAGCTAACTGCCACACGTGGTTAGAGGTGCAAATACCGCTTTTGAAAAGCTGGTATTAACTGCAGCAGTCAGTGTGCACTCTCTCATTCTGTCTCTCCTCAGAAATTGTGAAGTTTGAATGATATTGAATTGATATTGGTTGATATTACGGGCGAAATATATATAGAGGGGGATTTAAAAATAAGTTCTGCCAGCAGCGATGCACAGAAACAAACAGAACTGATATTTTCTGCTAAAAAGTGTGGTCTGTTGTTTTCATTATGATCCAATCTGTGTCCTGAAATATGAAGAAAAGCTTGAAACACTGGGGAAAGATACGACTTTATCCAATCTATATACAAGAACAAATTGCATTCAGTTGGTGGTAAGTGCAACAAATACAGGCCCGGCCCCAGGATGAAATGACTGAGGGTGCTAACAAAAATAGTGAAGGGGCTAATCTTTTTCCATAGTCCTAGTAAAGCAGTAGATTATCATCATGCTATGCCTATTAGTGATTTTTTTCATCATGTGGGTGGCAATACAGTGGCTTAACAACTACACAAGACTACTGTTTCAAAATCAAATAAGCTACATTTATCTAGCCTAACAGCGGAGTGTCTACAAGAACACAGAAGAATTTATGAACGATTATTCTATCTACACAGAGAGATGACTGCTAAAATCAACAAAATGCAACAGTGCAGCAAGCATCATATATGCTACAAAAATATTGTAATGTCGTCAATAAGGCAGACTGAGGCGTAGCTTAAAACTCAGAAGGGTCTGGTTTAATGAATCGCCAAATGGCACGGACGTAAGCTAACACTGACTCCCAAAATCAAACATAGAGTAGCTCAGGAAGAGCGAGGATAACGCCCACCTACAGTATCCCACACAGCGTCTGCTCCCCTCCCTCTACAACCACAACCTGCACATACCAACACACAAAACAGCAACATTATAAACACGGGTCGCTACAATATGATAATATGATCTTTTCTGATTATTGGTCAAGTGCAGTAGGCGTTCAGGTAGTAGACTATCACGTTTCATGCAGATCTCTCGCTGACTGAACCAAGTGATGTGTGTTTTATCTCTTAGTACCAGGGACAATGCTCTATGCTAATAGCCTAAAAGTGGGCTATGTTTTCAACATGCCAAACCAGCAAAATATAAAGACAAGAAAAATAAATCAGCTAAATTCTGTCTTACCTTTCCTCAGTAGTTGTAGCTTCCTTGTTGCTTGCTTGTTGAACTTCCTGAGTAAACGATCCTTACAGTTTTTTTTCATGAAATCGTTTTGTAAGATCCCTTTATTTATTTATTTATTTATTTTACCGCGTTTTAATTACATCCTGTCTACAGGGCAGGCCTTCTCAGAGGCTCAAATCTAATATATACATCTCTTAAAGTCGCACAGAAACGGAAGTTTGAGATCATCTAACTAACTTCCGTAGTTTGACGTATTTCCGATGCAAACAAGCTATGAGGGTGGGGCATAATGTTTAGAGGAATTTGATTGGAACATTGACAAGTGGACGGGTTTTAAGAACTTTAGACAGATTCGATAGAAGGACAGCGTTGATTGACGGGTGGATGTCGTGAGAATATTGGCCTAAAATCTAAGGTACCTGTTGTCGTAATTGCACGTGACCTACTGTTTTCCAGGAAGTAAGAAATTATATACTTTGATAAAGGATTACAACAAAAGTAGAATTTTGTAAATTTTTTGGCATACATCATTGAATAGGTGAACACTATGACCAATTATGTGAACCAAAATGGGACAGAATGCTTTTTTAATTTCTGTCTTTCGTTCTGACTTTAACAGATCAGATAACAAGCTTCAAATATTTAATTGGGGAAAACTTCAAAAAAAGTTTCATTCATCATCATTACTGCCATCTCGATGATACCTATCTCTCAGACAATATTTTTGTTGTTTTTGCTATTTTTCTATAACATTAGTGTAAAGTTACATTAAACTTACAGTTAACTGAGGGGCTGAAATTAAAACTGAGGGGGCCAAGCCCCCTCGTATGGCTGGGCCTGAACACATATAAGCGGCTGACATGCCCGGGCTCTCCAGGGATCATGGCAGTAGTTATTGTAACCAGACGAAGGCACCGTCATGCCAGGCATGCGCAAGAACGCGTACATGGCTAATTGCAATCATGGGCGCAAATTGCACACAGTTGGCAAATCATTAGAGCAAAATCTTTTGTGGATATTGTGCTAAACTGGAGCAGATTGGCGTTGCAATTGCTGTGCAAAATATCGAGCTATTAGCAGGAGCAATCCATTCTTTGTGGATTTGGGACCAAGTGTGTGTTTCCATGCTCAGGTCTACGATCAGAACTACTGGTTCAGAACTACTGGTTCTTTTGAACTTTCAAACTGAGCACACATCTAGATGCTCTCCCTAAGCCATCTGACCCGACATTTCAAGGAGCCTGTCCTCTTCCCACTCCTTTCATCAAAACCCATTTTGAACTCTTTCATCAAGGGCAATCATCGCCAAGTCAAGCTTCATTTTCTCATGTGTCCTGCCATTAAAGCCAGGGGCGGACTTACCCATTAGGCAAAGGTAGGCAATTGCCTTGGGCCCCCAACCTACGAAGGACCCCATAAACACCACATAAATGTATAGTTAAGAATTATTTTTATTAACTTATCGCTAATAATAATCCATACACTCCATGCCTAATTCATGAGTGTCTCAGTCAGGGCCCTAATCTAGTGGAAATGTGGACCCAGAAATGTTGAGTACCCTAAACTTTTATGACTGACATGTCATCTATAGGCCTAGTGGATGAAATTGAACTTGGTTGCTATAAATTGCACATTGGGCAATTTGCATAATCAACATAATGTCATGGCCCCTGCGCATTCCACACATTCTTCGCATTCTTCCCAGCCCGTACAGCTGAGGTCGCTGCAATCACCGCACCTGCTGCAAACACACTCCAGCAAAAAGACAAGCGTGCCCTACGTTCCAGTGCCAGAACGTAGTCACCTGTATAGGTACCACTGCTAGCTGTTGTATCCTCAGCCCGTTTTTGATAAACGGCCTCCCTCAAGATCCCAGCCTAGCCTCCCACGGACCTTTCCCGGACCTTACTCCGAGCTCCCTGGACCCTTGCCTCCCCTTCCGCCTGCCTGCCTCTCTCCGAGCCCCTCTGAGCCCCTCCGAGCCTGGGATTGGACTTAGACCTACACACACGCACTGACAACACCCCCTGATCATATACCACATAATCGCATCACATAGTCTCCGCATCACATACACATAGTTTAGTTCCACACCCCACGCTTTCTAAATAAACCGGTCTTGCCATCGAAATCCCCTGCCTCTGTCCTGCCTCCTTCCCCATACCGTTACACATAATCCATTTTTATATTGGTATTTACATGTAAAAGAATGGGATTTTTTTTTTTTTTTTAATTGTCACAGACTTCCCTGAGTACGTTTATTTGACTGGTAATGCACTGTATAGGACATATACCATATTAGTAAATATTGTAGCCTCATGGTCATGCCCTTATTAATGCCTTATTATCATAATCATTAATTAATTACACTCAGGGTGCTTTGGATCCTTAGGGATGCATTCTTCTCCACATAATAGACAGTCTCTTTTGAACACAAATTGTTTAGTCTGTGATTTGAGTACTCTATGACCAGGATTATTTGACTCTGACGCCTTTCTTTTCTTCCCACCACTGTTCCTTGTTGTGGACGTATAATTGCAACAACAGTTTTTATGTGCATGAATGGAAACACTGTCGCCCTCTGAAGCTACGTTGCTGAGATGCTAAGTTTGTGTGTAGGTCATCTCCCTTCTCTTTGCTTTGAGAGATGATTATGTTGATGGCTGAGATTTTGAAAACCTGAGGTTGACCTTTACCATTACATAGTGTGAAGAAACAGTTCGTCATGCTGCTGTCCATACTGACCCTGAATACAAAAAGAAGTAGAAATATCTATTCAACTTGACTTTAATTATTGTACTATTATGCTGTAACTATTGTGTTACTGTGCTTTTAGGTTACACAAGCAAAAAACGACCTTGCATCAAGAAGGTTAAATGATGCTTGCAGATACAATCCTACCTAAGATATTAATGTTGGCTAACCAACTACAAGCAAATAAGAAACACAAGCTTGCTCTAATGAAACATTTATCAGAAAAATTTAGTAAAGCATTCACTACTTTCTAACTAGCTTTCCTGGGTTAATGTTGCAAGAAAAATGGTTATGGTGGTAGCTAGCTAACAAGCAAGAGGAGCAACCAAGGAGGCTGAAGGATGCTAGCAGTATTATTAATGTTAGCTTACATTTGCCAAGTAGCTAATGTTAGCAATTGGCAGTTAAGTTAACCAACATAGCTACAGATTCTTAAGTTACATACCTTTATCCTGCGCTTTTTCCACATGTAGTTTGTAGTTCAACTCCAGATGGAAGATGGTCACTGTTGGAGGTATTGTCATTCATTGTGGGGGAGTAAAGTAGCCAAGTAGAAAGTACAGTAGGAGCAGGTGACAATGACATTCGGGGTCAGGATTAAATAGGTTAAAGAAAAGTAAAAGCTAAATATCTAATACCATGTGACTTTTAAACTAATGTGGACCAAGATCACCTTTCTAAACTGACTAAAATCTAAAATATAGCTATTTCCTGGTTTTTACCTAATTATTACATAATGTATGCTAAGTATACTAATGAGAAAAAGATTGCATGATTTAGTTATGGCAAGACATTATTTTCTGGATATCAAAACATAGACTTGGACTCTGAGATCACCTTTCTAAGTTCAAATATAGCGATTTCAATATTGACTCAGTTTTTACATAATGTATGACATTTATGTTGATTTATGGTCATAGATGAATTTATGGACATCAAATACATGGATTTAGACTCTTAGATCACCTTTCTACATTAACTAGAAGTTAATTATAGGCTTTTCCAGTTTTTAGTGATAGATGACCTTATTATGCTAATTATGCAAATTGCCCAAAGTGCAACCTTTAGCAACCAAGTTCAATTTCATCCATTAGACCTATAGATGACATTTCAGTCATAAAAGTTTAGGGTACTCATGGACTCTGGACTATTCCATTACTGCGCATCTATGGAAAAGATTCATACACTCTCGGTGCACTATTTCAAAAGTGAAGCAGATAAGATAAAGTTACCCCAGCCAGGTTCTGAGAAAAAGGAGGAGCAAACTTAGGAAAGCAACAGGTTATTAGCAAGTAACAACCTTTTTCATGGTGGCTTCTGACACCGGCTATTATAACTCAAAGTAATTGACAGTTATTTCACTGACATCTTGTTATTATCAGCAGCATTGCTATCTTTATCAGTGTAATGCTATCCATCCAACCAGTATAAATACCAGTACAGCCAATAAATAAGGATTGAAAAGGGTGGAAAACAAGGGATGTTTAGGGCCTCATCTCTGTGTTTTCCCCAAAATGACTAAATCCGCCCCTGACACCAGTCACTTCCTCTCCCTGGCCTTGGAGACGCCTTTTTTTGGGCGCCTGGTGGGGACATGAGCAGGTCACAAGCAGGATCAATTTGTGACTGGAGACTGGCCCTGGCCTGGCTGGGTCACTCTGAGATGTCAACGAAGGTTTCCCAGAGTCTGGCGCGCCATCGGATGGGCTTGTCACCGGGAGATAACTGACTGTCATTTGGGGGACAGAGATACAAACAGGTGGAATCAGTAGTGCAGCAGCAAATCACTACCTGTCCGTCTTGGTCCTTGGCGTCAAGCCCTCTGTACCCTTTCACTTTCTCCTCCCTTGGCAGAACTTTCTCACCGCAGGCTCGTTCTCCCTCTCTTTCCATCTCTGCCCCCCCTCCCCACACACACACACTCACTCACTCAAAATACTTTACCTCTCCATCTATGTCACCCACTCCTTCCTACCCTCTTTTACTCAGCCTCTCACCTTCATGTTGTTTTTACCCTCTTTGTTTCATTTGCAGGCTGCCCCAGTAGTGATTGGCTGGCTGGGCTGTTCCAGGCAGCTGTGACTGATTCCCATTCTAAAGGTCTCACTCTGACACTGGCTGATTGAAGTCAGTCGTGCCCCCCAGCTGGAAGGCCAAACCGTTCTTCTAGTGACATGCCTCTGGTAACACACACTGACTCTTGTACTCACCTGTCCATTTTTATCTCAGTGTTTGGCAGTGGATGCTGCCCGGCCAGGTGACTTGCAGTATGTGTAGGATGATGACTTGCATTGTGTATAGGATGTTGACTTGCAGTGTATGTGGGATGCTGACTGTACCAAATAGCTCAACCCAGCTAATGCTGATTATCAACGATTGGATATAAACCTGGGCCTACCATCCAGCAATGGACTTATGCGCCTCCTCACTGAATGACTATGGCTTCTTGTAAAGAGACTGACTATCTAAACCGGATTACAGATGGAATTGAGATGGGCAAAGATGTCGGTGATGGATTGAACTTTAAAACATTTCATTTCACTGATCATAATTTGAATGACTTTGAGCAAGATATTGACCCTGATATTAACTTCTTTAACAATCTTAACATCAATTGTTGATATAACTCAGACGATCAATTTAACATGAATAAAAAACTAGATTGTGCAATGTCAGTTATCCATTTTAATAGTAGAAGTTTATATGCAAACTTTCACAACATCAAGGAATATCTAAATCTACTAAAGAAACCATTCAGTGTGATAGCCATATCTGAGACGTGGATCAGTGAGGAAAAAGGTGTGAACTTTGAGTTGAATCGTTACGAATTTAATTACATAAACAGGGAGAGCAAAAAAGGAGGAGGGGTGGCCTTATATGTTGACAGCAGATTTAATTATAAAATAGTGGAAAACCTGACAACTATTATTGACAATGTAATGGAGTGTATTACTGAGGAAATCTGTTTGGGAAAAAAGAAAAATGTAATGGTGAGTTGTGTATATAGACCACCTGGTTCTGATATTGATTTATTTAAGAGTAATATGGAAAGAATGTTTGATGTGAGAAACCAGAAGGTAATGTTCATTTGTGGGGATTTTAATTTAGATCTTCTAAATCCCAACAAGCACAAACAGATTGATTAATTTATTGATGTAATGTTCAGTATGAGTCTATTTCCAGCAATCACTAAACCAAGCCGAATTACATCGCACAGTGTGACTCTAATAAATAACATATTCACTAATTGTATGGACAACAGCATAGTGAGTGGATTACTATTGAATGACATCAGCGATCATCTGCCGGTTTTTGTGATGTATGATTGTGATAGTGTGAAATATAAGGAGGAGATTGGGATTAGAAATAGGAGAGTAAGAACAGAGGAATCTATTAATAATTTCAGAACAGAACTACTGATTCAGAGTTGGAGTAATGTGTATGATGAAAATGATACCGATAAAGCGTATGAAACTTTCCTTACAATATTCAATTCATTGTACAATAAACACTGCCCTATAAAAGAATTCAAGAAGATAAAATGCTTAGATAAACCATGGATGAAAAAAAGGATTGCAAAATGCATGTAGAAAAAATAATACATTATATTGAGAATTTATAAAATATAGAACAATAGAAACGGAAAATAAATTCAAAAAATATAAAAATAAGTTAACCAATATTATGAGGATATGTAAGAAAGATTATTATAATACATTATTAGACAATAATAAAAAATAATATCAAGGGAATGTGGAAGGTATTAAATAATATTATTAGGAATGAAAAGTCTAATAGATACCCTCGATATTTCATGGATAACGATGCGACTGTAGACAACATGAATGATGTTGTTATGGGGTTAAACAGCTTTTTTGTAAGCGCGGGACCAAAACTGGCAGAGGAAATCAATAAACCACAGCCAGAAGAGGGAGGGGGGTGCTGATGATTTCTTAGATAGCAATCTAAGGTCAATGTTCCTAAGTGCGGTTGATAAAAACGAGATTATGGACATTGTTAACAAATGTAAGAATAAAATGTCCACAGACTGGAATAACATTGACATGGCTTTAATCAAGAAAGTCGTTGATGCCATTGCTAAACCATTAGTTTATATTTGTAATTTGTCTTTCAAAACAGGTGTGTTTCTGAGTAAAATGAAAACTGCGAAAGTTATTCCACTGTACAAAGATGGAGACAGAAAACAATTCACTAATTACAGGCCAGTGTCGTTACTCTCACAGTTCTCCAAGATATTAGAAAAACTCTTTGCCAGTAGGTTGGATACGTTTATAGACAAGTATGATCTGTTAGCTAATTGTCAGTATGGTTTCAGATCAAGCAGAACTACATCTATGGCGTTAAAATAACTAATTGAAGAAATCACCAGTGCTATGGACAACAAGAAGTATGCTGTAGGGGTATTTATTGATTTAAAAAAAGCCTTTGATACAATCGATCATCATTTATTAATCAATAAACTGGAAAAGTACGGCATCAGAGGAGGTGTGCTTAACTGGATGAAAAGCCATATAAGCAACAGGCATCAGTATGTGCAGATTGGTGACAACAAATCAACTTGCTTAGAAATAACCTGTGAAGATCCACAGGGGTCAGTATTGGGTCCAAAATTATTTAATCTGTATATCAATGACATATGTAAGGTGTCAAAAATTATACATTTTATTTTATTTGCGGATGACACTAATATTTTCTATTCAGGGGAAAATCTACAGCAGCTCTTGGAAGCAGTCACAGCAGAATTGAGCAAACTAAAAAGATCGTTTGACCTGAATAAATTATCACTTTATGTGAAAAAAACTAAACTTATGATATTTGGAAACCGTAAAATGAATTCAGATGTAAAAGTGACAGTTAATA
The DNA here is from genome assembly GCF_949987555.1 of Borostomias antarcticus. Classification (NCBI taxonomy): domain Eukaryota; kingdom Metazoa; phylum Chordata; class Actinopteri; order Stomiiformes; family Stomiidae; genus Borostomias; species Borostomias antarcticus. The sequence continues at coordinate 19,270,536 of NC_140239.1, read as the reverse complement.
ACATTAATATAGAAAGATTGTATGAGACTACATTTCTGGGTGTCATTTTAGACCACAAGATCTGCTGGAAACCCCATATAAGGTATGTGAAAGCAAAAGTGGCGAGTAGTATTTGGACTGTTGGGGAAAGTAAGATACCTTTTAAATGAGAGAGCATTGTATACCTTGTATTATTAATTTGTTCTGCCATACCTGAACTATTGTCTAGAAGTATGGGGAAATACATATAAAACCACTGTACAACCATTATGCATATTACAAAAAAGGGCTATAAGGATAGTTAATAATGCTGGATATCTCAATCACACCAATGTACTGTTTCTGAAGATGCATACTCTAAAGCTTAGGGATCTAGTAGAATACTGTATGAAGACTGCACAAATTATGTATAAGGCTAATAATAAACTGCTGGCTGGTCACAGAAAGATTGTTTACAGAGAGAGAGAGGGGGACTAATAATATATATTCACTAGATCAGTGGTTCTCAAACTTTTTACACCAAATACCACCTCCGAAAATATTGGTCTCTCCAAGTACCACCATTATAATTTATGTTAAAATAGAGTAGGAGTAGACGTCCATACCTATCCCATATTCAGCTATGCACAGTTCACACAGGAGGCAAATTTATTTCTAATAAGAACATTTATTTTTCACAGATGTTTTCCAAAATCATGCTGCACAAAACTGGCACTTTAACTGTTACAACTCTCACAACCCCACCCCCCTCCACACACACACACACACACACACACACACACCAACTGTAACGTATTCATTCAAACACAGCAAGTGAAAACAGTAACTGTACTACTTCAACCACAGCAGGTGAAAACAATAACTGTACTTACACACACACACACACACACACACACACACACACACACAGCGGGAAGTTGAACATTAACAACTATTTTACAGCAACCATGGACATCTTTGAAGGCCAGGCTAAATACAAACGATTTGAATATGTAGCCAGCATATTGGCGACACTGTATAAGGAAGGAGAAAGTGCTGAAAGAGCAGGGTATTCACTGTGTTGGGTCCAACAACAAGGGTCCAACAATGACTGTCTTCTGAAAGCACACACACACACACACACACACACACGCACACAGAGAGAGAGAGAGCAAGAGATAGCATTAACAACTGCACTTCAAACACACAGCAATCCATCCATCCATCCAAATACACGTAATTCAATCACAAAGAGCAACTTGACAACTTGAACTTACCGAAGCCTAATGAGACGGATGTGCCTGTCCCTGCGAACACAGTCCTTTGATGAGTCAATCGAGGTCAGCTTCAGTCTGAGGTTTGGCTCTGCCTCCATCCTGTTTCTGTACTTAGTTTTTATGCAGGCGAGTGAAGAGAAGCCTTTCTCACAGAGATATGTCGTCGCAAAAGGAAGGAGAAAGGGTACTGCCTTGTCTGAAAGAGCGGGGTATTCACTGTGTTGCTGTATCCAAAGGTTTAACAGTGACTGTCTTCTGAAAGCAGACTTCAGTGTTTCATCGCAAGACAATTATATTAAACTCTCCTGCTCACCAACAGTAAAGTCCTTGGGCATTTCAGAGGTGTCAATGCTGAACGGGTTTCTCATCCAGTTATTATCTTCAGCTATCACTGGAAAATATTCACGAAACTGTTGTCTGAGTGAGACAATGTGCGCCACAATGTTGTCCCTCATTCCCTTATCGAGGGTCAAGTCGTTGTCTGACAGAAAGGTCTCCAATGCGGGGAAAGATGAAACATCACCTGCCTTGACTTTGATTTCAAACAACTCCATCTTTTTCACGATTGCATTGATTTTATCTTGCACATCAAAAGCATTGACTGAGAGCCCCTGTAGCCCCAAATTCAGGTCGTTTAAACGAGAGAACATATCCGACAAGTATGCAAGTTGACTGAGCCACACATGGTCGTCGAAAACATCTGCAAAAAGGATGTATTTGTCCCGTAAGAATGTTTGTACCTCTCTGTGCAATTCGAAAAGCCTTGTGAGTACCTTGCCTCTTGATAGCCACCGCACTTCTGTATGGAGTAAAAGTTGAACATGCTCGCTGCCCATTTCATCACAGAGCACATGAAATAGGCGAGAATGCATCGGCCGGGCTTTAATGAAGTTGACAGTTTTCACAGCCGTGTCCAACACAGACTTAAGTTCGCCTGGCATCTTCTTCACCGCCAGGGCATGGCGATGTATGCTGCAGTGGGTCCATTGCATCTCTGGTGCCACCTCACGTATCCAAGCTGCAACTTCCTGGTGGCGACCTGTCATAGCACGAGCCCCGTCTGTACACACTCCAAATCTGCAACATCTGTTGTCTCGTCCAGCTGAATGGAATAGTAGTGGCTTCTTTTTATGAGGTCAATCAGTGTATGTTTTAGATTATCTGCCATGGCCTCTACTCTCAGCGACACCGTGTCTTTGGAAAGTGGTATTATATTCAACCGTTTGGCCATCTTCTCCCCACACATAATGTGTGTCATCTCTTTCGCTATTGGCAAACACAGTTCTTCGCCAATTGTATGTGGTTTACCTGCTTTAGCAATGCGGAGGCTAGCACGAAATGAACATTCTTGTGCTTTAGCCACAGGTGTAGCAGCTGTGTATATAGTGGACTTAGCCTTCTTCAGAAAGTCTAGTTTTCTTTGAAATAATTCAGGTGGTTTGTCTTCCAGCTCTGCGTGTTTGGTATGAAGATGCCGTTTCAGATGCGAGGGGTTCATACAGTCATTGCTAAGAATGTGACCACATATCACACACTGTGGTACGGGATCCGCCTCGGTCCCACTCCAGGTGAATCCCAATTTAATGTAGCTCGAGTGGTATTTCCTTGTGGGTTTTCCCCGCTTGGTGCTGCGGGGACCGCTTTCATTGCCGCTGCTGGTGGAGTCACCACTATGGTTTTCGTTCAAGTCCACGTCCTCTTCCTCATCAGCTACTACGTTCATCACGCTGCTCGAAATATTATCCTCCTGTTCTGTATTACTTCTCTTCCTGAGAGTTCCCGTTTTTAGCCACGATTGCATCATTGCTTCTCTGCTGTTAAATATCTCGCCATCAGTTCAGATCCGTGTTGTTTTGATTGTTGCGAACACCAGGCGCATTTACCTAACCAGGGCCAGCGACTAGGCCTATGTGCTCCCACGACGACCGCGTGTTAACAGAAAAACAAAACATTTTTAAAATTCAATTTCAGTGATATTATGGTAAATCCATTTCCATTCATAGTAGTATTTTGATAGTATTATTATGTTTTTATAATTTATTTTTTATTTCATTAAAACATTTCCCGCTCCCCTTTTTTTTCCCATTTTGGGAAGAGTCCTCTGCGTACCACCAGAGGGGGCCTTGTGTACCACCGGTGGTACGCGTACCACAGTTTATGAACCACTGCACAAGATAGAGCAGGGAGGAGACAGAATATGCCATTTGCTGAAATGCATGTGTTGTATTCTGTATTCTGTTTGTCTTGATTAGTTTGAGTTCTTGACTTGATTGTATTCTGATTTCTGTATTTTGCTTGTATTTGATTAGTTGGAGTTGTGATCTGATTATATTCTATATTCTGTATTTTGTGTATATTTGATTAGTTGGAGTTTCTGATTTGATTGTTTTCTGTGTTCTATATGTATTTGATTAGTTTGAGCTTTGATTTTGTTTAGTTTGAGTTTCTCTTGGGCAAATAATGATACTGTGAACCTATGTTCCTATTATTAACTGTAACCAAGCTGTGTGAGTGAATGGGGATAGGACTAGATAAGCATTGCTTCTTCCTATTCCCTTTCGGGCATCACAAACATGACCTTGAGTTTGTGCTTCTTGTTTTGTTCGAAATAAACTTAAACTTAAACCTAAACTGAGTTAGACTGTGGACAGAAACGAATGGACGCACACGCACGCACGCACGCTTTGAGGGGTGATTCGTGCCAGCACACTATACTGAAACGCGTGCGCTGCACCTGTGCGATGACATCAAACCTCTAACGTGAGCGTATAATTTCCATTCACAAACAATGGAGACATTGTTGGAGCAACAATGGAGAGAAACAATGGAGCATCACGCCCCCGTCGTGCACGCGGGGGCGTAAAACTTATTTATAGATGTTTTATAGACATTAATACTTTAGATTAGCACATGCAAAAACCTTTACAAATCATTTGTTAAACATGAAAAACAAAGACGTCTAGTAATTGGTGTAAAATGTTATTCTTAAAAGCAATTAAAAATGAGTTACTACACATGAACTAATGTTATTTAATGTTGAACAAATCATTTACAAGTACTGTTGAAGATGTGTTATAAATCATCTACAGATCATTTTTGAATGTTAAACTAGTGTATTTATAAATAATATATGACTCATTTATAAACATGTATAAATAATTTTTTAATGATTAGTTCATTATAAACTAATAATTTATAACAGTCTTTGGGGATGCAATAATGTCTCCAAATGATTTGTAGACTTTTAGTAAATGTTTAACAAATCATTTGATAACATGAAAAACAAATAAATAAGGCATTCTTAAAATCATTTACAAATGTTTTACTACATATTAACTAACAGTAATTAATGTTTAACACATCATTTACAAGTAATGTTGATAATGTGTTATAAATCATCTACAGATCATTTGTGAATCTTCAACTAGTATATTTACAAATCATTTATGAATCATTCACAAATGTTTATAAATGATCTGTTAATGATTATCTCATTATTATTAAATGTTTTATAAATCATCTACAGATCATTTGTGAATGTTTAACTAGTATATTTACAAACCATTTATGAATCATTTACACATGTTTATAAATGATCTGTTAATGATTAGTTCATTATTAACAAATGTTTTATAAATGCCTTATAACTGATCATTATTATAAAGTGTTACCAAATAACTATTAGTTTTGCATATGAAGGCAGGCCAGTTAATGCCTGCACTTTAGTGATGGTGACAGAAACTCAGGAGGGTAGAGAGGTTGAAGACTTGAAGTTTTAGTTTATTTCATTCACAATCGCGGTTTACACTGAGAAAGATTGCAGAATTTCACCTAAAAAGTAGCTCATATTAAATACAGATATTTAACCATTCTTTCTGACATGGCCAGAAATGGCCGCCTAGGGGGCACACTTTTTCTTCTAATCAGGCAGTCAATGACTCACAGTCATCATACTTGGTCCAGGTGAGCAGATTGGCACACTTTGTGGAACACACACCCTTATCTTCCCCTTGTCATAAAAATAGTCACACCTTTGGCCACGTACACTTTTCAACCTCCATGGAAAACTCATATTTTAATATTTTTTTTCTACCTTATTTTTCCCAAGTCATTAAAAATACTGACATTACACATTTTCACAGAAAATGACCATGCAGACATAAAAACGCAAAACATTATAGGTCTACAGACTCACACATTACAGACAGGACAAGACCTTGGGGCTATTCTATGGACTTGTTATACAGTAGAGTCTGACAGCTGTGGGCAGGGTTGATGTACAAGCTCGCCAGACTCCTAACCCACTCACCTCTATCGTACTAATTATTTAGCAATGCAAAATATTTCTGAGTGACATTTATAAATATGTCTAAACATCTGATACAAATATCTGTGAAGATTAATTTTTCCAGGTAAAACATTTTCAAAAAAGAATTTTATTTAATGAGCTGGTTAGAGGACACGATCTTGCATTGAGATATATGTTTGTGCTGAATTGGGCTATTAGCCTACATGATTGTGCGTTTATAAACTCTCGCTCTTCCTCTCTCCATCAAACATTGTAATTCACAGACGCACCACTGGCGTCGCCAGTTCCCCCTGTGTTCAAAAAGGGTGTAAACCGGTACGCCGAGTCGAGGGGTGGCCTGAAATCGTGGAAAAAGAGTTGTAAAAAAAGGCGTACCTCAATGATAAATGAGGCCCCAGGACTGGAGATAATATAATAATAATAACAACAACAACAATAATATTAATAGTAACTACAATAATAATAATAATATTAATAATAAAGATGAAAACAACTGCTTAATTTCATAGACAAGCATCAGCATATCCATGGGAAACGTATCTTTACATCTCCTAACTCTCTTTCATGTCCTGATTTCTCTGCTGACATTCTGGAGGAAATTGCAGAGATGCTCTCCTACTAATCAGCTGGCTGATTTCAGCTGGGGATCTCAGCACACACTATAGCCACCCAAACAGACGCTCAACAAACTGAATTAATAGACCAGAGACCCACATGCTTCAAAGAGTCCATCATTATCCCCATACCCAAGATACCGAGACCAGCCGGTCTTAATGACTATCGCCCAGTAGTGCTTAGCTCTGTGGTCATGAAACGCTTCAAGAGGCTGATCAAGGACTATCTGCACCCAACTGCCCAACACTCGACTGGACCCTCTACAACTTGCCACTGATCCAACAGGTCCACAGAGGACGCCATTGCTCACATACTCCTGGACAAGGGACTATGGGCAGAAGCAGGAGAGGATCTACAATCCCCTAAACATTGATGGTATGGGACCCCTGTGGAGAGGGTGGACAACTTCAAGTAACTTGGTGTCCAGATCACCAAGGACCTGACATGGACAAAACACAAGGACACTGTGGTGAGGAAGGAACGGCAACAATGTATTTATTGAGTTGATGTTTACAACATTAACTTTTTTTTTTACCCCGCCCAATTCCCTTTCCCTTGAACATCGCCTCCTCCCAAAACCCCAGAACGCCCCCCCCCCTTAAAAAATAAAGAGATATATGAAATAAAGACATTACACAGGTGAAAATTTGAAAAATTAAGAAGAAAAAAGAAAAAGGTTAGAAAAAATGTATTCTCCCATCTGTTCCCATCCTCCCTCAACACTTAAGCCTAAGAATTTTCCATATCCTCAGCCTCTTGTAATGCTCCAGACAGATCCACATTTTCCAAAAAGAGTTCAAATGGTTCCCATATGGGAACAAAGGTTTCCTTTCTACCCTTCAGAATATAAGTGATTTTCTCCATTGATAGGCAAGAAGACATCTCCCAGAGCCATTGACCCAAATGTGGCCTATTTACATTTTTCCATGATAAGGCCATTAGGTGTTCCGCATGAAGCAAGCATATGTTAATAAATGTTTTCTTTTTATTCCAGAAGATTGGATCAGGTAGCACGTAGCTCGGGAGGTAGAGAAGGGTCCCCGGTTCGATCTCAGCTCCAGGGATTGTTCCGAAGTATCCTTGAGCAAGACATGAACCTCAAAATCGCTCACATGCGGTACAGTGGCGCAGTACCTAGTTCTGTCGCCTCACAGAAAGAAGGTCCTGGGCCTTTCTGTGCGGAGTATACGTGTTCTCCCTGTGTTCGCAAGGATTTCCTCCCAAAGAACCCAATACGAAAAATATGCATAAGAACAGATGCTCTTCTGTTCGGTCAAGACCTGGACTGAGCACTTGGACTTGGTCCCCGGGCGCCATGAACGATGGTTGCTCACTGCTCCTGGCTGCCCCTGGAGGACAGCTTGGATAGGAGAAATGCAAGGAACAATTTCCACCGGCGACCACCGAAGACATGTGTGTGTGTGTGTGTGTGTTGTGTGCTGTGTGTGTGTGTGTGTGTTGTGTGCTGTGTCGCCCTCACTCACGTGTGTTTGTGTGTGTGTTACGTTTAGCCAAATAGGACCTTGAGGTCCAGAAATGTTTTGTGCCTAGTATGAACGATTTAGGGTGTTGTGGTAAATTTATGTCCAAGCATATCATATATTGCATGCGAGATCTCCATCCCAATTTTTTTTTTATCTCCTTGTATTCCCACACACAGTGAAATAATGTTCCTTATCCTGTTCACATTTAATGCATGTGTCTGGGATATTGTCATTACATTTGGCATTAGTCAAAGTTGTAAATGACCTCAGAATTAGCTCTGACTCCAAAGAGCTTTCTGTTCTCGTCCTCCTGGACCTGAGTGCAGCCTTTGATACTATAGATCATGCAATCCTCATCGAAAGATTGGAAAAGTGGGTTGGTCTCTCTGGTCCAGTCCTAAATTGGCTTAAGACCTATCTAACCGGTCGTGATTTCTTCGTTGCCCTCTGTGAATATAGCTCAGGAAAGATCCCTATGACCTGTGGGGTGCCCCAAGGATCGATCCTAGGACCTCTACTCTTCAGCCTGTACATGCTGCCCCTTGGCAGTGTCATCAGGAGGCACAACATTAGCTACCATAGCTACGCAGATGATACCCAACTCTATATTTCCGTAACAACCAGTAACTACAGCTTGGTTGACTGCCTTGTCAAGTGTATTGCAGATATAAATGTATGGATGTCACATAATTTCCTCCAACTAAACCAGGACAAAACAGAAGTACTGATCATTGGAGAACAAGCTGAAAGAGAGAAACTAGCTGCACACTTAAATACTCTGGAAATTGACACCAATTGCCAGGCTAAAAACCTAGGTGTCATACTTGACTCAGATCTTAATTTCGAAAACCACATCAAGAATATTACAAAGACATCCTTTTACCACCTAAGGAACATTGCCAAGGTGCAACCCTTTCTCTCTCAGGCTGACACCGAAAGATTAATGCATGCTTTCATCACAAGCAGGCTGGACTACTGCAATGCTCTACTATCAGGCCTACCAAAGAAAGGAATCTCTAAGCTACAAATGATACAGAATGCTGCAGCACGAGTCCTCACTAAGACTAGACGAAGGGCACACATCACACCAGCCTTAAAATCACTACACTGGTTACCAGTCAACTCTAGAATAGACTTTAAAATACTATTACTAGTCTATAAATCTCTCCACAGTCACTCACCAGAATATATTTCAGACATGCTTGTTAAGTACATGCCCAACAGACCACTCATATCCTCAGGCACTGAACTTTTAACAGTTCCAAAAGCCAGGACCAAGAAACACGGAGAGGCAGCTTTTAGTTTCTATGCCCCCAACCTCTGGAACACCCTACCGGAGTGCCTAAGAAGGGCCGAAACAACAGAGGTCTTCAAGCGAGACCTCAAGACGTACCTTTTCGACCTAGCCTACAATCACTAGCTAGGACCTTGAGACACAGAAAGGCAGCCTCAAACCTACCTGTGAATCCTCTGTATACATTGGTATCTATCCTGCTATGCAATGTATATATATCAAGTAGTGTACAGAAGCTGGTTATCCTGAAACAGGCTTGTTCTGTTCTGACAGCTGTGTTGCTTCAATGACTCAGTGTGCTACTAACCATTTTCTGCCTCCCCTAGTGCCTCTCTCTCTCCCTCCTATCCTCTAACCAGGTCCAGTGTCAGCTGTGGAGCTGTGGATATCGTAGTATTTAGTACACACACACACGTACACACAGACACACATCAGTCCACATCCGGCTTAGGCCTGGACCTGATGCTCTTAGCCTTTCTTGCTCTGAAAATTTAATGTAATGTCATTTATTGTTCTTTAAATGTTCTTAGCCATTAGACAAATATATTCCAGGAGCTTGCCCCAGGTTGCCTGTTTCAATATCTGTGTGGTCTGTATGGCTCTATGTGCTACTAACCCTGTTCTGCCTTCCCTCTCCCTAGTGCCTCTCTCTCTCCCTCCTATATTCTAACCAGGTCCAGTGGATGCCCCACTGTCACCAGCAGACCTCCCGGAGTCCGATAGATACCCCCATGTCTGCTGTGGATGTCGTAGCATGTCCGTAGAATGTTCTCTCTCCTATGATGCTTTTAGCCTCTCTCACTCTGAAATGTAATTTAATGTAATGTATTGCTTTATAAATGTTCTTAGCCGGTAGACAAACATACTCCTGGAGCTTGCTCGATCGCCTTGTTGAGAGGGGTCAGGGAAGAATTTTACAGCTCACTTATCTGGCCCCCGGGTGATTACTGTTTTTTTGCTTCCCTCTGGAATATGTAGAGAGTGGGTCGTATGCCCACCTCCCTTGTTCTCTGTAAAGCGCATTGTGTTGCCTCTGGGTATGAAATGCGCTATACAAATAAAGCTTTGATTGATTGATTGATTGTGTACTTACTGGAGTTATATATGTGCATATTAGCTAATTAAATTGTAATAACCGTAACCTTGTATTTACCATTTGAGTATGGGCCTCTAAGCACACGGTACCCCACTCTTCCAAGGAGACGTCCTCCTGCACATCTTCCCTCCAGGCTTTCAGTAGGGCTTGAAACCAGCATGTTGTACAAAAAAAGAGATGTGTCCTTCACTATGCAAATAATTAGAAATTGCTTCCTCCAAAGTAAACAGTGGGGTGATAGTTATATTTGGACTTGGGCTGCAGCAAAAAAAAACTTTACATTGCAAATATTTACATTTGTGAGGGATATCAAATTTTTCTTTAATTTCTTAAAATGTCATCATAACCTCATCCTTGAAATCCCCAGCCTTACTTAACCCATTGCTAGCCCACATGCAGACATCTGCATCAGTTCTCACCGGTGTAAAATTGCCATTCCTCCAGATAGGGCTGAAGCGGGATAAATAATGTTTTTCTCCTAATACTTCCCATGTCTTGTACCAGACATTAATCATGTTTAAAACAATGGGATTCCTAGTTTGTTTCTGAAGCTGTTTAATGTTTGCTGATAAATATACAACCCAATTGGGTGTTTAGGAGTAAGTGTAAATTATTATATATCCACCCACAAAGGAAGCAGTTCTGAGGGGAAGTAGAACATCATTGTTTGTAATTGTGCAGCCCAATTATACCATTGAAAGTTCCCCTATCATATGGCAGATATAACAGGGTTTATCGGAGCCTGTGGCATCTATTATTCCAGGTAAAATATGTACCCATTTTCTGTAGTTTCATAAAGAGTAATGGAGGTGAAGGTAGAAGGATCTTTTGAAAGAAATAAAGTTTGGGAAGGATGTTCATCTTCAGCATATATTGGTTCGACTAGGGCTGTGCCCCATTTAATTTGAATCAGATTTGCCTGTTCAAATCCTGTTCTGGTGTGCAAACAGTTTTGGCGACTCCTGATCAGTTTAAATCTCACGCTACGAACGGACACACACACGGACACAGGCACACGGGTCTCGTATAGAAGTGGCTTCACCGCTTAAAAAATATATGTGGGTCATTAGAGAGCGGACATGGAGAAGCTCTGTGACATCACAGGTGGCATTTTCTGACATTTGGTGAGTCCCTTTATAGCATAATGCATGCACTGTACGCAATTAGCTAATTGCCCCAGCGACTGCATTCCTGGTTCATGTACACTGTACATAGTGGATAGATGCTCTAGTCTCCTCTCCATTCACTCACACTTGTAACTTGTAGTGACCTTGATATTAATAGACTCTGGAATTTATAGACTAGAATCTAACTAGAATTCTGACTGTATTAAAATTCCCATATCCTATAATTGAAGGCAATGGGACATTTAGATGATTTCCCCTATGTGGACATGACTATTACAGGCCTAATTGGGTCTGGAAGTTCTGCTAAACCAACACCCACGCATAGGGTCTGAACAAAGCCCTGGAGCCACGACAGCCTTAAAATCTTTTTAACGCTTCATTGAATTACAGTAACAACAAAACCGAGTCTAATTAGACTTTTAGACTCTGTCGGAGGGGCTCGGTGCATCTGTCAACCACTCTGACACACCAGGCAGTGTAAAGCAGAGTTTAGGCAGACATTCTGTTTCTCTCTTCACTTTGGGGCCTTTGAAGTCAGTTTAGCAGGACTGGCATCTGTCCTCTGTTGCTCGCTGTGAACCTGCTAAACTCCTTGCTTTCTACTCCATTTTCAATTTATTTTTCTCATTTTCTCTTTATCTGCCCCCCCACCCCCTTCCTCCAATCCCCTTTCTCATCTTAAAGCGGGTGCAGCTTTGAATTTCATAGACAGCTGCAACAGACATTCGCAGGGCTTGGAGCAAAAATGTTTATTAGACTGACAAACCAAACACACACAAAAGCGGTTATGCAGAAAAAAAGGATGATCTGTTAAAAGCATGAGCATGTGTCCACAGGCGACAGCTCTAAATTACTGTGTGTGTGTGTGTGTGTAGAGAGATGTACACAGTGATGTTTACTATAGCAACAATGAGGTATGCATACTAATTAGTTATATTTAAGAACGCAATCCTATTATCTTGCAATGTTCAAGTTTGATCTCATTTGCTTTTTTTGTAAGCCAGCGCAACTAGGATAGTGTTTGTCCGGTTATCACTCCCTCCCTCCCTCTGTTGAATGTTGACCTGCATTTCTCTGTTAGCACCACAAGAGGCAGTAGTCGCAGCACACAAAAATAAAGAAGGACACCAAAATCAACCCACCAATCTCCACTGTACAAGTAGAGTAGTGGTGAGAGCATTGGACTCCCACCTGGGAGACCGGGGTTCAAGGCCCCTGTGGGGATGACTTTATGGGACTATACCCCAAACCTCCACATGTTCATCCTTTCACTCCAGCCTTTACCCCTTGCCTTATAGGTCAGATCCTGTCCCAAACCTTATTCTAACCCCAACCCTTATTCTAACCCCAACCCAGACAAGGGGCTGGAAGAAGGACACCAAAACCAACCCACCGATCTCCACTGCACAAGTAGAGTAGTGGTGAGAGCATAGGACTCCCACCCGGTGGGGATGACTTTATGGGACTATACCCCAAACCTCCACGTGTTCATCCTTTCACTCCAATCTTTACCCTTTGCCTTATAGGTCAGATCCTGTCCCAACCCCAACCCTTATTCTAACCCCAACCAACACTAGGGACTGGAAGAAGGACACCAAAATCAACCTGTCAATCTTTTTTTATCCCTTACCTTTGTTCAGAAACAGAAGTTGAACCAATTGCAGCAAAATAGCTAAATTTACAGGAATCATCAGTGTAACTGCTTTAGCCACTGACCGCTACCATTAATACATGGTACCATTAATACATGTATGATGGAAGCTGCTGCAAGATTGTTGTGAGCTAATGAGTTAACTGGCTGTCCTGCTCTTATTGTGCTGGATTAGCATTGAAAGCATTGAAACTGATGTGTCCAGGCAACAAGACCTATCTTAATTTATCAGACATTATTTCATGTCATTTCAATTCACAGCTATTTCAGTGGCATGACTAGCTTCCGTCCTACCAGTCCTGAACAGAAACAAGCCAGCCATGCACATAAGCTAGGCTGGACCTGGCCAGGTTATTTTCTTGTTGAGGCATGTTGTTATTAGTTATATCAGAATAATCATTTCTGAACCAGACAACCCATATTGCTAATTAAAAATTGTACCATTACAATTATTTTCACACTAATCTGTCTGAAATCAATTATATGGATTTTGTCTCTACAGATGATACGGTTATCATCTAGGCTACATTAGATTAATTGAAGACAGGGCCAAACAAATCCAACTTGCCACTAATCTCTAGTTTTCAAGTTCCCCGATAGTAAGCATGGACTCACTGACAGCAGTGCTGACTGTTAACTTTGAATAGCAAGGGATGCTTGAATGCACCTGAGTACAATCTCAGAATAGTGTTCTCCCTGTCTGCTACCCTTCCCTCCCTCTTGTCTGCTCACCATTGATAAACACATCACTACAGAGGTGGCTGGATCTCTTCAATGGGATTACATTAGTTCAATGGGACTCTTTAATTAGGTATTTCAGTATGCTGCACACACACACTCTCTCTCTCTCTCTCCCTCTCTCTCTCTTTCGCCCCCCTTCCCTCCTGGATATACCAGCATGTCAGGGACAGGATAGGAGCTGAGCTTGTTAAACAGCATGAAAGCCAAGGTTTGTAAGATGGTGTTTGCAAGCTGACTCAGACTTGAGCAGAGAAACGTCCTTTACACGCCTCCAAGGTGCTAGAGGTTCAGAGGAGGTGCCAAGGAGATACAGGTTTTACCCTGATACCCCAACATGCATTATTCATGGTCTCTTCAAGACCAGGGGTGGAGTAGGGGGAGTAGGGGGAGGACGAAGCGGAGTAGGGGGCGTGGTGGTGGTGGAGTAGGGGGAAGAGGAAGAGGAGTAGGGGGGCGTGGTGGTGGAGTAGGGGGAAGAGGAGTAGGGGTGCGTGGTGGTGGAGTAGGGGGAGGAGGAGTAGGGGGGCGTGGTGGTGGAGTAGGGGGAGGAGGAAGAGGAGTAGGGGGGCGTGGTGGAGGAGTAGGGGGAGGAGGAGTAGGGGGGCGTGGTGGTGGAGTAGGGGGAGGAGGAGTAGGGGGGCGTGGTGGTGGAGTAGGGGGAGGAGGAGGAAGAGGAGTAGGGGGGCGTGGTGGAGGAGTAGGGGGAGGAGGAAGAGGAGTAGGGGGGCGTGGTGGAGGAGTAGGGGGAGGAGGAAGAGGAGTAGGGGGGCGTGGTGGAGGAGTAGGGGGAGGAGGAAGAGGAGTAGGGGGGCGTGGTGGTGGAGTAGAGAGAAGAGGAAAAGGAGTAAGGGTGCGTGGTGGTGGAGTAGGGGGAGGAGGAAGAGGAGTAGGGGGCGCGGTGGTTGAGGAGTAGGGAAGAGGAAGAGGAGTAGGGGGGCGTGTTGGAGGAGTAGGGGGAGGAGGAAGAGGAGTAGGGAGGTGTGGTGGAGGAGTAGGGGGAGGAGGAAGAGGAGTAGGGGGGCGTGGTGATGGAGGAGTAGGGAAGAGGAAGAGGAGTAGGGGGGCGTGGTGGAGGAGTAGGGGGAGGAGGAAGAGGAGTAGGGGGCGCGGTGGTTGAGGAGTAGGGAAGAGGAAGAGGAGTAGGGGGGCGTGGTGGAGGAGTAGGGGGAGGAGGAAGAGGAGTAGGGGGGCGTGGTGGTGGAGGAGAAGGGGGAGGAGGAAGAGGAGTAGGGGGGCGTGGTGGTGGAGTAGGGGAGGAGGAAGAGGAGTAAGGGGGCATGGTGGAGGAGTAGGGGGAAGAGGAAGAGGAGTAGGGGGGCGTGGTGGAGGAGTAGGCGGAAGAGGAGGAGGAGTAGGGGGGCGTGGTGGAGGAGTAGGCGGAAGAGGAGGAGGAGTAGGGGGGCGTGGTGGAGGAGTAGGGGGAAGAGGAAGAGGAGTAGGGGAGGAGGAAGAGGAGTAGGGGGGCGTGGTGGAGTAGGGGGAGGAGGAAGAGGAGTAGGGGGACATGGTGGTGGAGTAGGGAAGAGGAAGAGGAGTAGGGGGAAGAGGAAGAGGAGTAGGGGGGCGTGGTGGTGGAGTAGGGGGAGGAGGAAGAGGAGTAAGGGGGGCATGGTGGTGGAGTAGGGGGAGAGGAAGAGGAGTAGGGGGGCATGGTGGTGGAGTAGGGGGAAGAGAAAGAGGAGTAGGAGGGCATGGTGGTGGAGTAGGGGGAAGAGGAGGAGGAGTAGGGGGAAGTGGAAGAGGAGCACAAAGACACCAAGCTGTCCCAGATCAAATTCGGACTACACTTGTAGACCATGTTATCAACCATGGCCTCACAATGGCAGAGGCAGGTCGTGGAGTGCAGCCTAATGTACCCCGCTCTACAGTCCCTTCCATCACCCAAACCTTCCTAAAGTACCCCTCTCTACAGTCCCTTCCATCACCCAAACCTTCCTAAAGTACCCCTCTCTACAGTCTCTTCCATCACCCAAACCTTCCTAATGTACCCCTCTCTACAGTCTCTTCCATCACCCAAACCTTCCTAATGTACCCCGCTCGACAGTCTCTTCCATCATCCAAACCTTCCTAATGTACCCCTCTCTACAGTCCCTTCCATCACCCAAACCTTCCTGAAGTACCCCTCTCTACAGTCTCTTCCATCACCCAAACCTTCCTAGTGTACCCCTCTCTACAGTCTCTTCCATCACCCAAACCTTCCTCAGGGAGAACAGGTATGTACTCAGTCTACAATGGAATGTTGATTGATGGTACAGTTAACAGTGGTAATCCAGTAACTGTACAACAATGCATTAGAATTGCAGTTACAGTAAGTTACAGTAACAAACAGTACACAATTACATTGGTAACTCATTCTATAAGAA
This sequence comes from Borostomias antarcticus, assembly GCF_949987555.1. Classification (NCBI taxonomy): domain Eukaryota; kingdom Metazoa; phylum Chordata; class Actinopteri; order Stomiiformes; family Stomiidae; genus Borostomias; species Borostomias antarcticus. The sequence continues at coordinate 19,254,621 of NC_140239.1, read as the reverse complement.
ATTCATAAGGCATACAGTAGGCCTGCTACAGCACAGGACATCGCATTACAAATGGTAATATTGTCCATTTGTGAATTCTATGTCTAGGATTGAACGACAACCTCGTACGGGTGGCAGAAGAACACTTCTAAAAACAGCAGGAACAAGAGATCTGCAATATGGTGATGGTAAATAAAGCCATCACACTGAGACAAATTTGCACTACCATTCTACAGGACAGTGTTCCAGGATATGAACTCTATCAGCATCTCAACAATAGACAGGGTGTTGAACAAGCATCAGATGAGCATGAAACAACTGTACAAGGTACCATTTGAGAGGAACTCTGATAGAGTGAAAGACCTGCGGTTCCATTATGTACATGTAAGTCAGTGGTGTGTTACTGGTTGTCTATCATTATAACCTGTTTACAGAGGCTAGTATATTGAACTTGTGGAGGAGAACACAGAACATTCCTATGTCATTTGCTGTTACATGTATTGGATGATTCTATGTATAACTGATTTGATGTTTACTGTATTGTAGAGAATAATGGCATTGGAAGGGAATGAGACCCCTCATACCCTCATCTTTGTGGATGAAGCCGGCTTCAACCTGGCCAAAGGACGAAGACATTACATTACATTACAGTCATTTAGCAGACGCTTTTATCCAAAGCGACTAACAATAATTGCATTTAACGTAGGAAAAGCCAATGTACTACTACTTGCCAGAACTCACAAGTGCATCTTCTTTCTAAAACAAGTGACTAAGAGCATAATCTAGTGCTGAAGGCAAAGTGTAAGAATAGCAATCTAAAGTACAGTGCAATACAATACAATACAATAAGTGCTTAGGAGGGAGGATTGTTGTAGTACTTCTTGAAGAGATGAGTTTTGAGCCTGCGACGAAAGATGGGCAGCGACTCTGCTGTCCTGACATCAGTGGGCAGTTCATTCCACCACTGCGGGGCCAGGACAGAGAAGAGCCGTGACCGCGTCGATCGACCGCAGGGGCCCCGGAGTGACGGGGCAACCAGTCTCCCCGAGGTAGCAGAGCGTAGCGGTCGGGAGGGGGTGTAGGGTTTGACCATGGCCTGGAGGTAGGAGGGGGCTGTTCCTTTCATTACCCTGTAGGTTAGCGCCAGAGTTTTAAACTGGATGCGAGCCGCTACAGGGAGCCAGTGTAGGGAACGGAGGAGGGAAGTTGTGTGGGAGAACTTGGGGTGGTTGAACACCAGGCGAGCAGCGGCTTTTTGGACAAGTTCCAGAGGTTTAATGGCTGACGCTGGGGCCCCAGCGAGGAGGGAGTTGCAGTAGTCCAGGCAGGACATGACCAGGGCCTGGATGAGTACCTGCGCCGTTTCATCAGTGAGGAAAGGGCGAATCCTCCTGATGTTGTAGAGCATGAATCTGCAGGAGCGTGTGACGGATGTGACATGTGCGGAAAACGGCAGTTGGTCATCCAGGGTCACACCCAGATTCCTCGCAGTCCGAGTCGGGGTCACCACTGTGTCTTCAATGGTGATGGCCAGGTCCCGGTGCGGGCAGCCCTTCCCCGGGAGGAACAGCAGCTCAGTCTTGTCCAGATTAAGCTTGAGGTGATGTGTCGTCATCCACTCCGAGATGTCAGCCAAGCACCCAGCTATGCGTGTCTCCACTTGTGTATCAGAAGGGGGAAATGACAGGACCAGTTGGGTGTCATCGGCATAGCAGTGATAGGAGAAGCCATGCGAGCGAATGACAGAGCCCAGAGATGTAGTGTAGAGGGAAAACAGGAGAGGACCCAGGACAGACCCTTGTGGAACCCCCGTAGTCAGACTACGCGGTTCCAACATCGACCCTCTCCATGTCACCTGGTAGGAGCGGCCCATCAGGTAGGATGCAAACAGGGAGTGTGCAGAGCCAGCGACGCCTTTCGCCTCGAGGGTGGAGAGGAGGATCTGGTGGTCTACCGTATCAAATGCTGCTGACAGGTCTAGGAGTATCAGGACAGAGGAGAGAGAGTTCGCTCTTGCGGAATATTATCGGCCACCGGGCGTCGGTGGATGTCCCAGGCCAGCGTGGGAGCAATATAACTTTGTGTGCTGCCATTTCTGAAAATGGTGTGGCCGCCCACATTCCCAGTCTTGGCCCATACAATACTCAGAAACTCCTGGTGTTCTTGGATCACCTTCATTCAGATCTGATACCGGAAAATGAGAGAGGCTTGATACAGCCTCACTTACCAGAATTTGTCATTGTGTGGGACAATGTCAGCTTCCACCGTGGCCCGCTCATCAGGGCCTGGTTCACTGCCCACCCAAGAATGTGAATGGTGTTCCTACCCCCTTGTTCCCCATTCCTCAATCCCATGGAGGAGTTTTTTCTGCTTGGAGGTGGAGGGTCTATGAGCATCGGGCTCAGAACAAGAGGTCCCTGATCCAAGCAATGGATGCAGCTTCTGACGGTGTCACAGCGGACCAGTGTAGGGGATGGCTGCGGCATGCATGTCGATTCTTCCCCCGGTGCATCGCAAGAGAGAACATCCGGTGTGATGTGGACTAAAATCTGTGGCCAGACAGACAGCAGCTTGAGGACAACCACGAGGGTGAGGAGGACGGCCAGGAGACTGAGGACGCGGAGGACGACCAGTGAGGTGGAGTTACAGTGTGAAACTTCAGTTACTGTAGGCTACATATCACTTTCATTTTTTTGTGTTGATGTGTTTATATTACAGTATTTTGCTGTATATATTTTGTTTTTACTGTAATGTATGGCAGTTACTTTATGTTACTTTACACTATGTATGAGAATAAAAATACAGTAACAATTTCCATGGCAGTGTGAGTGCAATGTGTGATGTCAAACCTTGTAGGTGTAGCATGGTCCACTCTGCGTTGTGTAGAATGATGACACTGCCACAACATTTTGGAGATTTTGGTAGTTTACGTATTGTACTGTACCAGTCTGTGCGAAGAGAGAAACCAGTTAGCTACTTCGCTCCGCACGCACATTCAGCTCTCCTTCGCTAAGCAGCACCTAGCATCACAAGCACAGGAAATCTTTTAGCTGAAACATGGTACAGTGGACTGCATAACTTAGCTAGCCAGCTGAATACAATGTGGTGTTCATACAATACATGGTGTATCATTACTGTAACATGTTTATAAACAGTGGAGCAGCAGAACCACAGCATACCTTGCTACTTGCGCGAACAAGAGAACGAGGGGTGCACTGGGACACACACAACCCCCCATGGACCAAACCAAATACGTAACATACAGTACATGGGTACCTGTACCACTTTACCGTAAGTAAAACAGAATAGAGTATAACCAAATACTTACACATAAATTATAACAACAGCAACGCTGTGATACTGTAAAAAATAAAAAGCATGTTTTGGAATATTTCTACAGTATTACGTAGTATGACCATGTTGAGGTCACGTCTTGACCTGACCCACTTGGGCTGCTCCACCCACTCTATACAAACACAGTGGATAATCTAGTGTAACAACATCTCATTGCTACATAGGGTACTCTTGAAATCATATATTTCTTCAGTTTGATACACAATTGTTAGCAGACAAAAACATCTAGTACAGTAACCATTCAGTGTCAATGAAGGACTGGGCCGAGACTGAAATGTGGGCATGATATATTTCCATGATCCACTGCCAAGTGACAAAACGGTGTTTACACAATGCCAAAGGGACTTTGCATTTTGGGGGCACTGACTATTTATATGAGAAAATTATTTAGTTTTGACACACAAGTTAACTGTTTTGGTAGAGATATGACCTTTTGCTGTGGCAGTGGCTAGTTGCAAAACTAGAATGGAGAAGTAAGACGCCTCCTTCCCTCCACTAGTCTGGGGGTCCACCTTGGGCAAGTGGTAGTACCCCCTAGCCCCCCTACCTGGGGTTACAGGCAAAAACTCTGATGACAAAACAACCTAAAGGAAGAGAGACCCGGCCCGGAGGAAGCCCGGGGCCCTTGTCTGGAGCCAGGCCCAGACGGAGGGCCCGCATGCGAGCGCCTGGTGGCCGGGCTTAGCCCAGCCCGAATAAGCAACGTGGAAGCACCATCTCCTCCTCCATCGTCCCGTGGACCCACCACCCGCGGGAGGAATTGTCGGGGTCGGGTGCGCTGCCAACTAGGTGGCGGTGAAGGCGGGGGACACCGACGGACCGGACCCGGGCGGCAAAGGCTGGCTCTGGGGACATGGAATGTGACCTCGCTGGGGGGGAAGGAGCCGGAGCTTGTGAGGGAGGTGGAGCGATACCAATTACACCTGGTGGGGCTAACCTCCACGCACAGCACCGGCGCCGGAACCAAACTCCTGGATAGGGGTTGGACCCTGTTCTTCTCCGGAGTTGCTCACGGTATGAGGCGTAAGGCAGGTGTGGCTATACTAGCTAGCCCCCAGCTGAGCGCCTCTGCGCTGGAGTTCACCCCAGTGGACGAGAGGGTCGCCTCCCTGCGCCTTAGGACTGTGGGGGGGGGGGCTCTGACTGTGGTTTGTGCTTATGCACCGAACAGCAGTTCAGAGTACTCAGCCTTCCTGCAGACCCTGAGTGGAGTCCTTTTGGGGGCTCCTGCAGGGGACTCCAGTGTCCTACTGGGGGACTTCAATGCACACGTAGGCAATGATGGAGAAACTTGGAGGGGCGTGATTGGGAGGCATGGCCACCACGATCTGAACCCGAGTGGTGTTTTGTTGTTGGACTTCTGTGCTAGTCACGGTTTGGCCATAACAAACACCATGTTCGAACACAAGGATGCCCACAAGTACACCTGGCATCAGAACACCTTAGGCCGAAGGTCGATGATCGATTTCGTTATCGTATCATCTGATCTGAGGCCATGCGTTTTGGACACTCGGGTAAAGAGAGGGGCAGAGCTGTCCACTGATCACCACCTGGTGGTGAGCTGGTTTCGATGGCGGGGGAAACTTCTGGACAGACCTGGAAAACCCAAGCGTGTAGTGAGGGTGAACTGGGAACGTCTGGAGGAAGAGCCTGTCCGGAGAGATTTCAATTGCCACCTCCGGCGGAGCTTCTCAGGCATCCCTGTGGAGGTTGGGGACATCGAGCATGAGTGGTCGGTGTTCAAAGCCTCCATTGCTGAAGCTGCGGCTGGGAGCTGTGGCCTGAGGGCCATAGGTACCTCAAGGGGCGGTAACCCTCGGACACCGTGGTGGACAGCGGTGGTGAGGGAAGCCGTCCGACTGAAGAAGGAGGCCTTCCGGGTTATGTTAGCCCGGGAGACCCCAGAAACAGTTGCAGGGTATCGACTGGCCCGGAGGGCTGCGGCTTCGGCCGTGACCAAGGCAAAGCAGCGGGTGTGGGAGGAGTTCGGAGAAACCATGGAGAAGGACTTTCGGTCGGCACCAAAGTGTTTCTGGAAGACCATCAGACACCTCAGGAAGGGAAAGCGGGGGACCATCCAAGCTGTATACAGCAAGGAGGGGACACTGCTGATCTCAACTGAGGAGGTTGTTGAGCGTTGGAAGGAGCACTTTGAGGAACTCCTGAACCCAACTAATCCACCCTCTACGATCAAGGCAGAGCCGGAAGATGATGGGGGGTCGTCAATGTCCTTGGAGGAGGTCACTGAGGTAGTCAAACAACTCCACAGTGGCAGAGCCCCAGGGACTGATGAGATCCGTCCAGAAATGCTGAAAGCGCTGGGTGTAGAGGGGCTGTCTTGGTTGACACGCCTCTGTAACTTTGCGTGGAAGTCTGGGTCAACGCCGAAGGAGTGGTAGACTGGGGTGGTGGTCCCAATATTCAAAAAAGGGGACCAGAGGGTGTGTGCGAATTATAGAGGCATCACATTACTCAGCCTCCCAGGGAAAGTTTACTCCAAGGTGCTGGAAAGGAGGGTCCGGCCGATAGTCGAACCTCAGATCGAAGAGGAACAATGCGGATTTCGTCCTGGTCGTGGAACTACCGACCAGCTCTTCACTCTCGCAAGGATCTTGGAGGGGGCTTGGGAGTTTGCCCAACCTGTCTACATGTGTTTTGTGGACTTGGAGAAGGCTTACGACCGGGTCCCCCGAGAGGTCTTGTGGAGGGTTATGCGGGAGTATGGGGTGAGGGGGTCCCTACTTAGGGCCATCCAATCCCTGTACACCCAGAGCGAGAGCTGTGTCCGGGTCCTCGGCAGTAAGTCGTCTTCCTTTCCGGTGGGTGTTGGCCTCCGCCAGGGCTGCGCTTTGTCACCAATCCTGTTTGTGATTTTCATGGACAGGATATCGAGGCGTAGCCGGGGGGAGGTGGGTTTGCAGTTCGGTGAGCTGGGGATCACGTCACTGCTTTTTGCAGATGATGTGGTCCTGATGGCATCAGCTGCCTGCGACCTCCAGCACTCTCTGGATAGGTTCGCAACTGAGTGTGAAGCGGCTGGGATGAGAATAAGCACTTCTAAATCTAAGGCCATGGTTCTCAGCAGGAAACCGGTGGCCTGTCCGCTCCGAGTAGGAAATGAGTCCTTACCCCAAGTGAAGGAGTTCAAGTATCTGGGGGTCTTGTTCACGAGTGAGGGAACCATGGAGAGGGAGTTTAGCCGGAGAATCGGAGCAGCTGGTGCGGTTCTGCAGTCGCTTTACCGCACTGTTGTGACGAAAAGAGAGCTGAGCCAAAAGGCAAAGCTCTCGATCTACCGGTCTATCTTCGTCCCCACCCTCACCTATGGTCATGAAGGATGGGTCATGACCGAAAGAACGAGATCACGGATACAAGCGGCCGAAATGAGTTTTCTCCGGAGGGTGGCTGGGGTCTCCCTGAGAGATCGGGTGAGAAGTTCAGTCATCCGGGAGAGACTCGGAGTAGAGCCGCTGCTCCTTTGCGTCGAAAGGAGCCAGTTGAGGTGGTTCGGGCATCTAGTGAGGATGCCTCCTGGGCGCCTCCCTAGGGAGGTGTTCCAGGCGTGTCCGGCTGGGAGGAGGCCGCGGGGTAGACCCAGGACTAGGTGGCGGGACTACATCTCCGCACTGGCCTGTGAGCGGCTAAAGATTCCCCAGGCAGAGCTGGTTGATGCTGCTAGGGAAAGGGATGTCTGGGGCCCCCTGCTGGAGCTGCTGCCTCCGCGACCCGACCCTGGATAAGCGGATGAAGATGATGATGATGATGATGACCTTTTGCAGCTGAGCTATGGTGTTGTGCTGAACCATATAGCCTACTGTATATTGCCAAATGCATCTAGAGCTTTTAGAATATAATTTCTGTTTCAAGAAGTGAGCCAAAGCAATCGAGAAAAACTGTAATTCCTGCGGTGCCAATCAGATTCAATCCTAAAACACTATTTTGCAAGGGCACCGCTGAACCAGGCCAGGTCGAGCCTGACTTATGGCTGATGGGCATACATATACCGTAGATGTTCTTTTGATAGCACTGGATACATTTCATTTCCCCATGCACTTCCTTTTAGGTGGTTAAGTAAGTAGGCCAAGACACAGTGGCTTATCTGGACATTGAGTCAGCAGGTAGCATTATCAGCAGGTAGCATCATGAGTGTGTTGCATTGACCTTGAGTGGTGACCATGTTAAATTGTGCTTATTGACCCTCATGGAACGTGCATATTACAATAACTAGAATGTTAAATGCGTTAAGCAATGAGAATACACTTTCTGTTTATGCTGCGTTGCAATGTTAAAGGGATAACACAGTGAAAACCTTACTTTCTGGTGTTTTGTATGATATTGTTACCACACCCGATCTCACCCATCTGTATTATGCGCAGAATTGCGATTTGGCGTATGATATGAACGGTGTAAAAGCGTGTTATTTATACGCAGATTTGCGAAATTGGGCTGTTGGTACATTGTGTGAACACCATCAACCTATCAAATGTGTGTGTTCTTTTGTTTTGGAGAACTAGAAGATTACATTTTTTTGTCCTGTTTTCAGCTCGTTTCTCATGTGACGTCACATGAGAGATGACCACTTTCCCGTGTCTCAGGAGCAGTCCCCCATCCCCCCACAAAAAAAGGTGACTTTAATGCCATAACCACCATCGGTTGTTACTGCTTTAACACAGAGTATGATTGATTACCATCTCACCAGTGATAACATCCATGATCAACCATAGCTACATAAGTTACCAACATTTTAAAACATTGACTTTTTACAATATCTCACCAATTTACAACCTCGACACAAGGGTAGTTTTAGGCTAACGTTAGCCCGCTAGCTGACTGAGCATGTGGCTATATACTGTAGCTAGTTTGATAACGTTAACATTACAAAAGTTGTCTAGAAGTTGGTTGTGTCCACATATATATCTCACTCAAACTAACATACAACCATCCTGCTGACATTAAGCTACTGTATGCATTTGCTTTTGGTAAGCCCTCCTGTGCAATGGCAGTAACATGCACAGCGCACCATAGTGACTGTATCCTTCCCTGGCATTAAACACCGAATTAATCAGGTGCAAACTGTGCTGTAAGGTTTGCTTAAGTGATACTGTTGTGACTGTGTTGTATAGGCCTATAGGCAATGTTATAAAGTCAAAGTTGGTTTGAAGTCAATTTATCTCCCCAAGAATCCCCCGACTGTTCTCTCTTGCTGAAACTACAGATATGCTGTAGACTTACCGATAAATAGCCTATTGTTGTAATTTCTGCTGTTTTGTATATACTATTACTAATCGCTTTTATTAGTCCCCTTTTAGCCCCTCTTGTAGCCCGATAACTACATTTCCAATACTGGGACTCAGGAGGTCCAGGTCCCGTGCTTCAGGGCTCTGGAGGTGTGCAGGTTCCTGGAAGGCGGGTTGTTATCAATGTCACCTACAGCGGGAGCAGAGGTGATGTCCCACGTTGCTGTAGCGAGTGCCGCAACCGCAGAATCTATCAGGCAGACTAGGCAGCGCAGACCGGGGGTCCCCGGTGAGTCTGTGTGTAGTCATCTTCGGTTCTTCTCTTTTTAGTCATCTTCGTTTCTTCTCCTCTCAGTCATCTTCGCGAGCTGAAATTTTCAAAGGAGCAGTTGTGCAGGCGAAGCCCGCTTATACACTGGTTGGACACAGGTGCGTGTATGTTTTTTTCTTCTTCTTCAGTCAATTGGTAAATGGACTGCACATATATAGCGCTTTTATCCAAAGCCCTTTACAATGGCCTCTCATTCACCCATTCACACACACATTCACACACCAATGGCGGGAGCTGCCATGCAAGGTGCTAGCCTGCTCATTGGGAGCAATTTGGGGTTCAGTGTCTTGCCCAAGGACACTTGTGGACAGGAGGAGGTGATATTCCCCGTAATTGTAGTTAGCTAGCTAGGTTTAAAAGCTAGCTAGCAGGTTTTAGCTAGCTACGTTTTAGTATATAGGAGCTAGCCCTGTGGGGCTTTGCTCCACTCATAGAGCTAGGGTTATAATGCGTAACCGTCTTTATGCGAGACTAGGGTTAGAGTGAGGCTTAGGCTTTGGGTTAGGGTATGGGGATATGGAAAGAATGTAAGTCAATATAATGTTCTCAAAAAATTTAAAAGTCAACGTGTGTGTGTGTGTTTATGTGCGTGTGTGTGTGTGCTGGTGTATGCGTATTGTGTGTGTGGGCGTGTGTTTGTGTAAGCCTTTCCACACCCTGATCAGGAGAGTTTGTGTGATGGTCAATTCCTGCTCAAGGGAAACACCATTGGCTTCTGTTCTTTCATATTTTCTCTATAATTTCATTCAATTTCACGAATACCGAAACCTTGGCACTAAGCTATTTCTGTGAAGGGCTTCTGAGTCACATTGGCCAAATGAAATTTCTCAGAATCATTCTCCTGCAGCAGATGCAATGACATAACTTTCCCTGAGCCAGAGTTATGAAACAATCATGAGTCATAAACCGATCCCTCATGCATTATGATCCAAATGGAATAAGTTGGTGAGATGAGAACATTGTTTTGCAGAATAATTTGCATTGTTTATCGTAGGTGAGCCATATTTCATAGACAGTGACCTCAGTGGGTGGATGGTAGCTATCGTTTCTACTGCTGTAGCCTTCCTCTTCTTCTCAATATGCATCAATTTGATGGCTTTTGAGAATTTGCTAACAGGAGTCCTGGAGGAGTTTCTACGGTTCAGATGGATTCTTGAGGTATTTCAGAGACCTCTGAAATACTTTTATTTTCTTTATCCACTACAGTATCTTACTGTACATTTGCAGTTTTGGAGAACAATATATTTCTCCCTTGCTCTCTTTAGATCTCTCTCTCGCTCTCTCTCTCTCTCTCCTATCTCTCTCTCTCTCTCTCTCTCTCTCTCACACACACACATGCAGGCTCCTACTAATAACCCCCCCCCCCCCACACACACACACAAACACACTCACTCACTAACTCTCTCTCTACCTCTATCAATCTAGAGTATGTAAAATACAAAACACTAATCAAAGGCTTCAGCACTGGGATCAATTAGAGACCATGAAGCTCACCGGCTATAGTAGTTCTCTAATTGCCACGAATTGAGTAGGCTGTTATAGAATTTCATTCCATCTATGATTGATAGCATTGTGAAGATGACTTCTGACACTAAGCAGAAGCAGATCATTTCCTGTCTTTCTGTAGAAGATAGTTTCTTACGTCTCGCAGTAGCAGATAGTTTCCTATTTCCTACGTCTCAGTAGAAGATCATTTCCTATGTCAGTAGGAGATAGTTTCCTACAGGTATGTCTCTCTGTAGGAGATAGTTAGTAGCTGAATCCCAAATCGCGCACTTAGGCGAAAGTGCAGAGCACTCGCGGCCTTGTGGCCTTACATGCGCGTTCCCGCTAAGTCCACAAGGGCTCAGGGTAGTCCCAAAACGGAATTGCTAGGTCCACAAGTGCGCCACTGCCGCCACTTTGCGCACTTTAACCGCACTTACCGAAAGTCCACAATTTCGCGGACTTGGGAGCAGAAAATACCCACAGACCACCGCGTCTCATGTGATGCATCCGAGTCATGATCCGAGTGCATCACATATAAATGATGACATTTGCCGATAACACAACATTTATCTTGAAATCCACATGCTGCAAACATATCCCACCCAACATCATTTTTAAATTATTATTCAATTAAAACAGACGTCAGTCGGTCAATTTGCAGTGCAAGAGCGGAGAGCTGAGGAGCGCGTCAGAGCAGCCTCTGCGTCGGAGGGACGCGGCAGCCAATGAAAACGAAGTGGGAGGGGCATTGAGCTAAACTGGCTTGGGAATCGCTGGAAGTGCTGTCCCATTTAATTCACGGCCGTGCACCCTCTGGCCCTTCCAGCTGACGTCAATTAAGTGCTCAGGCCTCAGGCAAGTGCGAGGGGCCGCAAGGGTGATTTGCACACTCAGATTGGGATTCAGCTTATGTCTCTCAGTTTGAGATAGTTTCCTATGTCTGTCTGTAGGAGATAGTTTCCTATGTCTGTCTGTAGGAGATAGTTTCCTACGTCTCTAAGTAGCAGATAGTTTCCTACAGTTATCTCTCTGTAGGAGATAGCTTCCTACATCTCTCAGTAAGTGAAAGTTTCCTACGTCTCTATGTAAAACAAAGTTGTGAACTTGTAGGGGAGGGGGATTGGGCATATAAAAAGGAGTTTTATAGTACAAATGACGGAATAACAACACTAATGGACATATTCACTTTGATTTTACCTAAAGATAACTGGCATGTGTCACATTTAACCACTGTATTATCCCTTTAAGTAAGGTAGCCTATACCTTAGCTAAGGAGGCTCTGGAAAACTGAGGTGAGGTGCTCGGTAATCCCGGGCTGGAATCAAGTGAAGGGGAGCGAGAACGCACCCTTGTCCTGGCAGGGGAGGGCGGGAACTCCACATGAGTCCGAATGCCGTGGGGAGGAGCTTGGGCCTCACACAGAATTGCGCATTGATCACCTGGAGCACACAGGGGACCCGGAGGAGGCAGAGAGGGACGGTTGTGGAGGCGAAGAATTGTGGAGCCGTAACAATTTTGACTGGGATTGTTTACAATTCTGCTTATTATTTCTTGCTCGGTTGCATAAGCATTTACCCCCCTCACCCCGCTCTTTCTCTCAGAAACTGTTACAACTCTCAACCTGTGTATCTGATGGATCATTACCAATGCAGCACCACATGAAGCAGGAGGATGATTCTTTTGGCATGTCTCCTTGTTTGGGTTGTTCAACAGCGCTGCAAAAAATCATTGTTCTTCTTTTGGCCTTCCTCCCTCACTAATGCAATCTGCTGCCTTGCTTTGTGTCATGTTCTACAGCATGTTTATCACTCTGCCGAAACAATGGAATCGTACTGAGTAAAATAATGCATTTCAAACCGTTGTTTCCTCCAGAGGACTAGGTGAGCTGTGCTGTACTGTTTAGGTTCAGGCTCCTGACAGCCAGGGAGCTGGATGGAGAGTACTACTCACTTGGCAGAAGATGTAGGCATCCCACCCATCTCTCTCTCTCTCTATCTCTCTCTCTCTCTCTCTCTCACACACACACACACACACACACACACACACACACACACACACACACACACACACACACACACACACAGACAGAAAGACCAGACAAGAGGATTGGCCTGCATGGTGGGGTTTAGCTGTGTGGGAGTGTTCAATCAATCAATCAAAGCTTTATTTATATAGCGCATTTCATACCCAGAGGCAACACAATGCGCTTTACAGAGAACAAGGGAGGTGGGCAGACATCCCACCCCTACATATTCCAGAGTGTTGAGACAAAGCCCTTTCATGTAGGGGATAATGAGAGAAACAGGCTCCCAGATAATTGTCACACACGTATGGTAGAAAGTCTTTAATTGGCAGAAAGTCAGACCCTGCCCGAGTGTGGTTAACTACATGAGAAAGCTGTGAAATCTGTTGTCTGTTGTGGAATGCTGCCAGCTGTGAGTGTGTAGGTGCTTAAGAATGATTACGCATCATGGATCCATGATCAATAAAACAGTTGATAGCATTTGCTCAGGCTGAACAAGTTACTGTAATGACATTCAGTCATTATTGCAAGCCAGACCATAGAGATATCCATGTCAAAAATACTCCAGTAAGATTCCCAGCAGAGCATTTTGAGACTGGTCAGTCTTTGAGGTTCTCTAAAGCCAGGTTCACATACATACAATAGCCAAGAGCAGTTTTGTGACTGCCAGTTTGGAGCCTTGAAAGTGCTTCTGAAACTGCCGTTTTCTTACATAGATGCTCACGATGTAGTCTCACAATAACAGATAATCGGAGATCTTCGGCTACCAATCATCTGTAGATTTCTACATTTAAGCTAGTCGCTAAAAAATACACCAGAACGGCCACTAACTAGACTATGCCTACTACCTAAGTGTCAAGGATACGCCTTACCGGAAATTATATCTTCATCCCTATAGTGAAATGTGGAGAGCGTCTATGTCAGGACCATGCTGGCTGACTACGGGGTTTCCACAAGGGTCAATTCTGGGTCCTCTTCTTTTTTCCTCTACACTACATCCCTGGGTTGCATTTGCTCACATGGCTTCTCCTACCATTGTTATTCCAGTGACACCCAGCTGGTCCTGTCATTTTCCCCCTCTGACACACAAGTGGAGGTGCACATTGCTGCGTGCTTGCCTGACATCTCGGAGCGGATGGTGACTCACTACCTTAAGCTTAACCTGGACAACACTGAGCTGCTGTTCCTCCCTGGGAAGGGTTGCTCCCATCGTGACCTGCCCTCACCAAATCTGATCTAGTGGCAGCACCAACTTGGACTGCGAGGGATCTGGGATTCTCTAGTTGAGCGAAGCGTTTAGAGACTGATTTGTGAGTCTACTCAAGATGAGAAACATTCTAGCTTTTCATCTCAGCTATTGTACCCGAACTCAGCTGACTGGATTGAGACTTACCTAACAACAGACAGTCATCATGATCTTCTCTTTTGTTTTATTTTACATTACATGGAACATTTCTCTTATTTGCACTATTTACATATTTTCTTCACACAAGAGGAGCAAATCCAAAACAATAGAGGAAATTAAAAATAAATTTAGGTTGTTTAGGTCTGTTTTATTTTGCCAGATATCACAATACTAAGATAACACGATCACCCTGGTATTGAGGAATGCAGCCACCAAAAGCCTTTGAAACAGACAGACCTTTAACTTCAACAAGGACTATCATTGACATTCATGTACTATTAGCCCCACATTGAACAATACCAGGTTACCAAGAGGCAGATAAAACACATCATTTGAATGACACGGTACAGAACACAAAGCATTCATCGTTATCAGCAATGAAACGTTTCCTCGAAAGATAAAACAAACATACATTGTCTCTCCATATAGTTTACAGTGTAGGTCATAAATGTGGGACGGGTTGCCATGACAACACGTTGGTGGAAGGGGGGGGGGGGGCGTCGGCACAAGGTCGTAAGGCCAAAAAGGACATGGTACTGTAGGTTTCAGGTTATGACGTTGTGATTGAGGAAAATACTGAGGGCCACACAAAGGCAGTGGAAACCAATTAATCCATAATGGTTTGTAATCTGGCCACCAACCATCCAACCACGTCTCATTTACGTGTACTGATAAGCGTGGTCAGAAAATGGCTGCCAAGTAATACTGCTGCATCTGCAGTGAGCTTTTAATGATGAACTTTCTAGCTAAACAGTTTTAGCTTCTACTCTCTGGAGCAAAATCACCATTGTTCACATTCAATTAGGTCACTTGAATTGTCTTCCCATTTGTTCCAAGTAGTTTGCAAAGGATGAGGTTGTGCAAATGAGAATGTGCAAATGCTTTGTCATAAGTCTTGATTGCAACCTGCGACTAGCAAACTGGCTTATTTGTGAAATGAATTTGCTTGTGCTGTTTTCGGGCTGTGCTCCACAGAGTGCAGATAGATTCTGTCTCAGAAAAAGCCATTATGGGGAGCTATGGAAAGCTAATTGTGAACCATAAATGTCAGATATGACTAATGTATGACCTGCACTGAGAAACAGAGTGTATAATGTTGCCTCTCAATGCTTCACTGCTCTTACTGTACGTGGGATGCAGTTGTTGAGGTGTTTATTTCCTAGAGGGACCTGGGAGTTTAAACGTTTCAGTAAGAGTTGAGCTGAAGTGTCTTAAAGTGAACTATGAGTTCTCCTTTTCTCTCAAAGGTGACAAATTAATGAAAAAAGACTTGGCTAAATATCTTAAGAACCAGGGATGGAAACGATCCTGGAGACTATGTTGACACTGGTGCCTGTAGCATTTTCAACTTCATACATCATAAAAAGAGATGAATTGAATCAAATTTGAAGCCAAGTACTGCAGTTTACAGTACTCATGCGCAGCAGTATACTGTTGGCTTGATATCATGCAATACATTTTCCAGTACCCAAACCTAGTATCCTTCTATCCCACGAGGATATGAATGACCAACCTGATCTGACATATATCTGATTCATAGCTACATCGTAGACATTGGTATGAGCCCTACATGCGAACACTTCATAAGAAGACCGTAACCAGTCTTCACGAGCCTGAGAAATAACATCCTTTATTTTGATATGATCCATGGTCAGCCATCACATCATGCTGTGCTGTCAGACAGGGTCAATCTTTTGCTCAGAAATACTGAATAGATCAAGACGAGTACACAGCCCTCTGTCATTCTTCTTGTTATTCTGATGTGTTGGCTACATCTGAGCTTTGTTCCAGGGGGGGATTGAGTGCTCCAGGCAAGGTAACATAGCCTGGCACCGCCAGATTTAATTCGCAAATGCGTAGAGAGAAATAGAATGGGAGACCACGTGATCAGGATGGCAAAGCCAGGCTAAGGGGGCGGCTGTAGCTCAGTTGGTAGAGCGGGTCGTTCAGTGATCGAAGGGTCAGTGGTTCGAATCCCAGCTCCAACTGTCTGCATGTCGAAGTCTCCTTGAGCAAGACACCTAACCCCAAAATTGCTCCCAATGAGCAGGTTAGCATCTTGCATGGCAGCTACCACCATTGGTGTGTGAATGTGTGTGTGAATGGGTGAATGAGAGGCCATTGTACAGCGCTTTGAGTGCCGCTAAGGTGGAAAAGCGCTATATAAGTGCAGTCCATTTACCATTTAATGGGACTTAAAGTTAGAGGGAACCTATAGAAGATTCTGATGTATGAAGTCTAACCCACAGAAACGGACGCTGTTAGTTTTCCAGGCCTATCTCTTTCAAAGCATATCTCTTTAACGGAGGACTGACAATGACACCTCTTCAGGGGAGAAAACAGCAATGAGGCATGTTATCTGTTTCCAACATTCGCTCGGGGATGGCAATGAGCCTTTTCCCTCATTCAATTCATGCCAATGCATTTGGATCAGATAGGAAATAGACACATATGAATGTATTTTCATAGACAACTGGTGATTATATCTGTCTGTGAGTTTGCCAGTGTTTTATTTTGTTGATATTTTCATTTGAAATTGAACACATGCCTTTGTCTAGGCAGTATTAGGAAAATCTTTGTCTTTCAGTCAAAAGGTGATTAGTGATATGTTACGATAGCATGTGTGTAAAGTCATCTCTCTCTACAAGTCCAGAGAGTGAGTGAGAAACAGGCAAAGTCTGCCCACAGTTCACAAAGGACAGAACTGGGAGGGCTGTTTTTTTTTTGTGGCCGCTGAGGAAAATATCTGAAGGTGAATTACAAGATAGACTGTAGACTGCCTTAGGGGCTTCAGTTCAAATGTCTCTCCAAAATGTCTCTTCACTGCCAAAAGCAGTTCAGATGATACAGATGGAAATGGTGAGAGAATAAATTCAAGGCAGTGTTTTGTGTTGAGTTGTAATCCTCCCTCACAGACCTTTGCTGCGATGGCGTCCCTTGAAGTTCGCTAAAGTTCCAGTAATTGGCTCCCATGTTTTTTCTCTCCCCAGTCTTTTCTCCCACTGCTGCTGTAGTGGCCTCTGATGTAAAAAAAACACACATCAGAGTGCAAAGAGCCGACAGGAGGGGGGGGGGGGGGCGGCTAGGCCGACGAGACGCAACCCGGGCTCCAAATTGGAATGTTCACATTACCAAGGTACTTCTCATTCCGACACCCCCTTAGCAAAACTGTGTCTCTCCCCTCACAACAGCCCCCCCCCCAAAAAACTGTGTCTCTCTGTCCCCAGCCCTCCTTCCTGTCCCTTCATCTAATATTAGCTGTCAGGAGGTCTGTGGGGAAGGGAGGTTGGTGAGAGAGAAAGGTGGATGAATAAGCCCCAAGAAGAACATCCCAGGCAGCACTGTCCCCGGAGGGGGTGTCTCCTCCGCTGTGGGTCCCTGGGGGCCTGGTGGGCGGGGGGATGATGGAGCTGCTATATGTGTCCTGGTTTGGAGAGGTAGGCGATGAGGGCCACCACCACCCCCACATAGACGCCCGTCCCTATGGTGATGGAAAGGGCGGCCAGGAACAGAGCCCTCCGTGATGCAATGCTGGCCAGAGGGAAGTCGCCCTTGGTCACCGCCTTGCTGGTCTGGAAGACAGGAAGGGGACAGGAGGGAGAAATAAGGAAAGAGAAATGGAGGACTCAAAGGAAAGAGAGAGGGAGAGAAAGAGAGAGAGAAATTGAGGTCTCATCGGAGAGAGAGAGAGAGAGAGAGAGAGAGAAGGGGGGTGAGAGAGAGAGAGAAACATAATGACCCATTTTTTCCCAAGCAGGAATAATTTCAAGAGATACAGTATCTATCATTTCTCTATCGGTGTACTGAGGTGGACTGGAATGGTAAGGAGAGATTGTTGGCAGGGACATAATGGAATCAAGTTGAGTTTGAGTTTGTCTTGCATTGTGGGATTGAAATATGGCAGTGTTGTCAGGGACATAAGACTGCGAGTTGAGTTGAATGAAGAATGGTGGATGATGAATTATGCCTGTTCATTTTCAGCAAATCTTCTTCAACGTGATAAGTGTGTTTCCTGAAAGGAGACGGGATAATGAAAGCCTTCCTGAAGTGATGGATCACTCCTTGAAGAGGACGGCACATGGTGCCAGGAATCAGTGTTCTTGAAAAAAACACATAATTCTGTGATTTAAATAACAAAGGTCTTGTTTATACTACTGTAGTTATCTTAGGTGAGCTCTCTCTCAAGGCCTGAGGCCTGTTGGTGTAACAGCGTCCTCACTCTGCCCAGAGCAAAACCACCAGATGGAGGATTTTCATATGTCAACATTTCCTCTCTACTCCTCTCTTTTCATTCACACCCAATTATATACTTTTTCCACAAATGCGGGGAAAGTTTCAGGAGACAACAGATAGAAAGTGAGACAGCCACCCTGCCGGCAGCAATAACCGAGGTTGCAATACCAAATTAAACAACGCAAAATATATTCAGGATGCAATCATTCGTTTCCATGCCGACAAAGTGAATATTGAAACAATGGCATCATTAAGGGGGTCTTATGGGAAATGAGCTCCAGGAGCGGTTTCAAAACAGGGAGGAAACACACCCCTTTTGTGCTTGTAATTGTGCCTCTTGTATGGCTGTTGGGGGAATGAGTCTTTAAAAGTGTCTTAATGAGTCTTAATTTGACAGTGGATGGCTTTATTTGGATTGTGTGTGATTGTGTGTGTGTGTGTGTGTGTGCGGGTATGGGTGTGTGCAGGTATGTGTGTGTTTTTAATGCTGTGTTCACACCGGCCAGGATTCGCCACGCGGCGACATTCGCAAAAGTTCAATTTTTTGAACTTTCTGCGGCGGATTCGTGTGGCGACCCATTGATCCCGCGGCGAGATTGGGCGAACTGGGCGGCGCGAATTTTCTCGCCGTGCCCGGTGTGAACACAGCATAAGGATCGTTATTTGTCATATGTACAAACTAGAAGTGCACTCAGGGAGATCTAGCCTCAGTGTACACTGAAATGCTCAAATTGTGTGTGTGTGTGTGTGTGTATGTCTACAGTATGTGTGTGCTGTGTGTTTGTGTGAATACTGTACGTACAGTGGGTAGGTGTCTGTGAGCTTTCCCTTTAATCCCCTTGGGTAGTAAATGGCCAAGGCATTAGAGCTTTATCTCCACAACCTTGACAGGATGACAAACGTGCGGTTCTAGAGGTAGATAACATCACAGATTCTGCTCCCTGCTCGCTCATCCTCAGACATGCTATTGAAAGTCAGCTCAACACTTCCTCCATAAGGACCACTCCACTCCACAGAGCCCAGGCAAAATAAAAATACAAAATGTCTGTCCAATGACATCCAATGACATGACATTCCTTATATTTTCTCATTCTGGATTACGACTCAGGCTATGATTATGACTCAGACTACGTATAGTAAATCTCTGATTATCATATTTGGACAGTGAAATAAATACATCTTCTATATTTCTATAAGCTGTGAGCTGAGATGCTTTGCTGGATTTCATTTCTAAAGCTGAAAGGAGCATTCATCTGCATCTCCAAACAAGGGTGCCAGGCCAATTAGTCTAAGTAATTACAGTATAAGTAATTTTCCTGCTATCTGGAGCTTATTAACTCAGACACACATGTAATACACTACATTATCAGTTTGAATGTTTGCGTTGGATAGCGGACACTGATTCCTTGAACTTTTAGAGAAGCGCAAAAGAACTCCACTGAAGAAAGGACTCCAAAAGTTGCAATTGAAAACGGTGTGTGTGTGTGTGCGTGCATGCATGTGTGTTTTTCCTTGCCATTGCCTGACCTTCTATTCTGAGGAAAACACCATCGATCCACTGCTCCCCTGCCTCTATGACAGTCACTAATATGTCATCTGGACATGTCCTCACGTCACCACAGAAATGCTGCTGGGTTAATAATCTCACACACTCCGTGGCTCCGTCCCTTCATCTACCTCCTGTGAAATCCAGTGTGATAATCCCATTGAGGAGTGTTGCATTTAATCTCCCCAGTCAAGACTAGGGATGAGACGGTATACCGTAAAACCGTGAACCGTGGTATAAAATGTCCACGGTATTAGAACCATGACATTCCCTGTGTTTACGGTATGACGTTTACGGTATTACACAATAATGTGCTGCTGAAACTTCACATTTCAATTTGCTTGCAACAGTTAATTTTGTAATTTAATATAAGCTTGCTATTAAACTGACACACTAATGTTCAATAAAGCTGTTTTCCTTCAAAGTAAAATACTTTTTATGTGTGTTGGGGAGGTGAAATGCCGTATACCGTGAAATACCGTTAACCGTACCATGTAACTAGATACCGTTCGGTAATGCAAAAATCTATACAGTCTCATCCCTAACCAAGACATTTGATGTTTTATGAGATTACGAGATTATGATTCTTTTTCTATTTCTCAGCAGGCTCGTCGCCACCCATCATGTGATCTGCATGGCTAGGTGTCGAGGATGCATTTCTGAAGTAACGTGCTACGAGATAGATAGATGGTGGACAGCAAACTGAGCCCAGTCAACACCCAGGCCATTTTCTCTCGAATATTGATGAAACTGACATGGAAAATGATGGACATGAACATTATAACACTGGTAGGAATAGAGAGAGAGACGGGAGAGAGGGATGGAAATAGGAATGGACAAAACAGGAAACAGAAAATCAATGCAGATTTTGGGTTACCAGAATAGATCTAATGAAAAGGGTGGGAAAACATTGTGCTTTTGTAGGAAACAAAAACCAGGGACTAATGCTTTACATTCACAGCCTTATTTCAGATGTAATGTCTTACTCCGTGCTCTGTTATGGTGGTCAATTAGAGAATCAGTTGTTATGTGATTAGTACATTGTGACCACCACATTACCCTGTTGTTTCAGGAAATACAATGACAGGAAACGCTGAATGGAAAGATAATGCCTGTAGCTTCCAGGAGCTTCCTGATCGTCTTATTGAGAGGTCAGGGAAGATTTATTTACAGTTTCTGCCACAATGGCCCGAATGGGTGAACTGTTTTACTTCCCTCTGAAAAATGAGTGTTAGTAAAACCCTTTTTCATCTTTTCTCTGAAGCACATTGTGTTGACTCTGTGTATGTGAAGTGTGCTATGTAAATAAAGTTAGATTTGATGTGGTCCACCATGTCATATTTTCATTACATTTCATTAGGTCTGGAGTGTTCTTTCTTTCTCTCTTTCTGGGGGAGATTGACAGAAGAATCAGCCAGCTCTAAACACTAATTATTTCCCAAGATTACACAGGAAGAATTCAATTAGCCCCTGACGATAATTCTGTCATTCGTCATCTACCTCGGTTGCATCAACCGATAAGACTTCTAAATGGTTAGCCTTTTGATAAAAATTCACACTTGAGGTAGAATTACATTTTTAATGGAAAGTCAGCTGTCTGCATTTGAACGATGCTTGCCGAGAGAAATTTGCATTGATTGGATTTTTGCAGCAAGCCCTCAGAGTAATATGAGGGATGTGCACACATGCATGTGTGCTTGTGTATCTGTGTGTGTATCTGTGTGTGTGTGTGTGTGTGTGTGTGTGAGAGAGAGAGAGAGAGAGAGAGAGAGAGAAGGTCAAGTGTCTATTTTATGCAGATGAACTACTGCTGCTATCAAAAACAGGGGAAGGACTTCAAGAACACTTAAATATACTCCATAACTACTGAAACTGAAAATTGGGCACTGAAATTAAATCTAGATGAAACCAAAATTATGATATTTAAAAAAAAGCAAGATCACAAATTAAGAAATATCAGTTCTTGGAGACACAACACTGAGCCACACAATGGAATACACATACTGTACTGTACTGTACCTTGGTCTGATAATCAGTGCTTTGGGAGATTTTGGCAAGACTATGAAGACACTGGCAGATAAAGTTCATAGAACGTATTATAGTATAAGGAGGTTTCTATCTAAATTAAATCTCCCAATAACAATTTAGTTCAAAATCTTTCAAAGTATTATCGAACCAATCCTTTTATACAGTTTTCTGGAACAAACTTCCAGAAAACTGCAGGTCTGCTGCAACTCTTGGTTCTTTTAAAACAAGCCTGAAGACTTTTCTTTTTGCCACTGCTTTCTAAGAGGAGTTATGTTTATCAGTATACTGCACTGTAACTTTTATTCCTGTATTCTATTTGTCCTGCTTTTTGTTTAAATGTCTATAATGACTTGCTTTTTGTTTTAATGCTTTTAATTTGTCCTGCCTTTTGTTTTAAATGTCTATAATGTCTTGCTTTTTGTTTTAATGCTTTTAATGTCTCATGTAAAGCACCTTGAATTGCCCTGTGGCTGAAATGTGCTATATAAATAAACTTGACTTGCCTTGCCTTTATATGGAAGTGACATTTGGGGCCCAGTGATGAAACAAGACCAAATGGCAGTCCCTCCAGAAAAACGCAATTATGCAATTGCATAATTCATTGCATAATCAGGCAAAAGGCGCAGATTATGCAAGGGTCACATAATTTTAGAAAGAGCGCATTTTCATCGCGATAATCACTGAACAACGCGCAAAAAACAATGAATATGTATGCAGGGCTCGCTTGATTTCATACTTCCTGCATTTTTCTGCTTAACGTTTTAATGTTTTTCACCTTGTTTGGAATAAAACCAAGGGGCCAGGAAGAATGGAGGTTAAGCGATTTACTTCCTGAAATATTTTGATCACACCGGGGAGCAAATTCAAATTTTTCCGGCCGCGC
The DNA here is from genome assembly GCF_949987555.1 of Borostomias antarcticus. Taxonomy (NCBI): domain Eukaryota; kingdom Metazoa; phylum Chordata; class Actinopteri; order Stomiiformes; family Stomiidae; genus Borostomias; species Borostomias antarcticus. The sequence goes on along the minus strand of NC_140239.1, from coordinate 19,232,114 downwards.
AGCGAGTTTACATAGAAAGTCAATACAATTCGCGCGAACTGGGCGGCGGGCGGCACGGGCGGTGCGAATCAGGCGAACCTGGCGGCGCGGCGGTCAGGATTCGCCGTGCGGCGACATTCGCAAAAGTTCAATTTTTGGAACTTTTCGTGGCGGACCATTGGATCCCGCGGTGAGATTGGGGCGAACTGGCTGGCGTGAATTTTCTTGCTGCGCCCGGTGTGAACACAGCATAACACAGACCCATATCTATAACATATTAATTCTGATTTAAGATCATTAAGTCATTTGACAATCTCATTATCATCAGAAAAAAAAAACAACTGAATTGCCACTCTGGCATATCTCTGTGCCCCCCTTGTGCCACCCCAGTCAAAAAGGTCTAGAATCGCCACTGGGTAGGCTACCATTGTATGAAAGATCCATCCAGAACAGAAGTAGGCTACCTGTTTCATTATAGCGGAGCAGGTTATATTTGCTCGTATGTGATATTTATTCTGTTCACAACTTCGCGATCGTACAGCCAGGCTACAGATAAATTCCTTCAATCCATAAATGCTTCAAATGTCAACTCATCTGTCCTGTGTAAATTACAGTATTTGTAGAACTATTGCAGTGTTTTCCACCGAATTTTGTGAAACTATGGGAGAGGAACTATTGAAGAGTTCATTCACAGTTTCAGACTGCTGTAACCATTAGGGTTTTGAGTAGCCTACACTGCACTGAAGGTGTGTAGGCCTATACTAACAGCTACAGAAAACAACATCATATGCATAGTTGAAATGTTAAGTGGGATATTCTCGCAATATTCACAAGTTCCCGCAACTTCAGAAAATCCCCGCATTTTCAACGCATAAAATCACATAAAACCCCCGCATATTCCATTGCATATTCAAGGATTTTTGCCTGCATAATTAAGGATTTTTGCCCACATAATCAAAGACTTTTGCCTGCGTTTTTCTGGAGGGACTGAAAGGGACTCAATGACCAAATTTAAAAAGTACACCTTGAATTCTGCAAAAAATATAGCCTACTTAAAGTCCACAGAAACTGCACAAACCTTCGGTGCAGAGCAGAGCTCGGCCAATTCCCTCTCTTATTTAAAATAAAAGAGAGATGAGAAAGAGGGGAGGCGGGAGGTGTACAGAATGTAAACTGTTTGTACCCAGGTGGTTTGAGAAAGCACTTGCTGTGATTTTGAGTCGAATGGGAAATACTGTTAAAGTCGCCTACTGCTACAGCAACCTATGCGTGCACCATACCCCAAGTGACCCAGTCTAATGCAACATTAAACCTAACATGAAGCAAATCACTGCAAACTCACTGTATTTGCACTGCACCCTGTCCTTCTGTATGTAGTCTTCATCAGCGTATGCCATTACCCTAGTGAACACCATGCACATGGCAAATAAATGGTTCTTGAATCTTGAAATCGCAGGCAAAAAGGAAAAGTCTAACGTCTACTACCATGACATTGTAACATTGCAATACTGTAACTGTTGTTTACTTTCTCTAACAGGTGGGATATTTTTAATGAAGACCTACTAAAGTTATTTAGCTTTACATTCTTGTTCATAGTAGAACTATGAAATTGTGTGCAAAATAGGCTTTGCAAGTAATGCGTGTGTGGGTGAGGCAAATTCACCCTGTGAATCATAGGCCTACATACTGTATAAATGGTGAAAATCACTAGATCAGTGGGCTTATGTAAAAGTAGGCCATGTAAATGCGAGTAGCATCCCTATTGAGCAATTAGGATGTGATTATGGATGTGAATGTGAAAATCACTGGAATGTGTGGGTAGGGCAAGTGTCTTAAAAGCTCCCTTTACATGCTCATGTGTGAATGTTCATCAGCCTTGGACGAGAGTACAAGTACAGTATGTATTGAACTTCATCGCCAACTTCGATGGCACTCAGAGAGAAGACTATGCACTATAGGAACCAGTGGCGGCTGGTGACTCAAAAAACTGAGGAGGACACGAGGAAGAGAGGCGAACCGCCAATGGGCGCCGGGGGGCACTTTCCCTTAGTCAGTTATTATTTGAAATATCAGCTTTAAAATGTGGATTTACAGTCAATTTTAGCATATGAAAAACTGAATAACACTTTCTTTAACTACATGCAGCATTTATTTATCATATTCATAATAAAATATTACAAAACAACAATAAAACATTGTAAGCAATAGTTGTTGTAATGGATTGTACTCTTCTCTAAAGAGAGAAAATAATTGATATTGGTGAGGTGCTGGAGAGGTTAGGTGATATATGAAAAATGTTTTTGATTAGGGGACACTGAGGTGTGCTGGCTCTCAAACAGTTTGTTGGCAAATAGATTTGACAACTGGACAATAGAATACGTTGCACAGCAAATGCAGTATCCAACAGTTTGCTCATGGCTAGCTAGCAATGGTACAGCTATGGGATTAGCTCATTTGGGTTGCTGTCAATGCTGCCACTCTTATGTTGCTATAGCCTAGAATTATCAGAACAATATGAACATTCAGTTGAAAGTTTTCCATCCACCCATCCATCACTGGATGAGGAATAAGCACCGCAAAGCGATCAATTCTCATGCAAGCAGGAGCCAGTCTGTTCAGTGCATTTCTCTGATCCGGTGTTGCGACCCAGTCTCTAGAAATGTTTTGGACGAGTTGCCGACAGTTTGCGCCTCCAGCCAATCTGCGCACCTGCCTATGCCGTAGCCTGACATGCACCTTGTAGCCCCCGTAGCTAACGTTACCGGCTATAGCCAGCCAGTGGAACTGTCATGTTCAGATGGCTCTAGCTCAAAAAGTATTTATGTCAACTTAGATATTTAGATGGCTAGAATCAAGACAAATAGACAAACAGTTTGATGTATAATATGTCCCATAATACTTTCGGATGTATTATATTATGTAGCTACGAAATCACAAAGGGTCTCCATGGCACAGGGAAGAGAAACACAGACATCAACGCCGACTCAATCGGCCTTCACTGTGGTAAATCTGGAATCTGGAATGTGATTGGACTAACAAAATGTCAATCATTAAATCCTGTTCAGAGTACTGTCCCCCCTTGCGGTAATTTTTCAGCGTTTTGGCTAATCACAAATTAGCATGAAAAAATTGCATTACATTGATAGACCCCTAAGGGACACGCCCAAGGGAGGAATTCCTCCCTTCCATAGATATCTATGGTTCCTCCAGCTGCATGTTATAAATGTCACTGTTGGAGCTTTAGAATTTCAATAATGGGTTTTTATCTATAGGGACAACCTGATGTATGAACAAAACTGAGATAATATTAAATATTAATTATAAATAAATGCATATATTTATATTTTAATCCCTCTCTTCTCTCCAAAAACTGAGTACTGTCCTCCTCTACCTCAATGGAGGAGCCTCCTCTGATAGGAACTGTCCATCCCCTAACTGAGCAGACTGCTTAATGAAAATGCATAATCTGAATACACCTCCTTTTGATTTATGTCTAGTTTAATGTACTGTTTAATGTGTATTTTTAACATGTGTATATTGTAAAGGGCATGTAATTCATCTTGTGTAAAATTGAACTTAATGTTAAACGGTCGATTTCTCGTTTGGCTTAGAGCGAAATGGATCCGTGTGAACCTTTCTTCGTTAACTCTGTCCGTGGAAAGCTGATTTTGATCCATGAGCTGTTCGCCTACATGCATCTATCTATCGATGATTAAATCCGTAACCCATACAGCAAACTCTGCAGCAGATGCACAGAACCCTAAACTGAAGAAACACACTGTTTCAACACCTGGCTCTATCCCCGCACACCTCAGTCCAAACCTCTAGGGTCCCCACACAGGGAGCTGGCTTCGCTCAAAGTTTTGTTTTGGCTGTATACGTGTGCATGTGCGTGCAAGCGGGACATGTTTGGCATTGCTGCGTCCGTATGTTGAGACCTTTCTGCCAGTCCAACCCACGTGTGTCTGTGACTTCCCACACAGAGAAATGGCAGTTTCAGTTAAGTGTTTGGTCGCCTCTCCCACCACCCGCCCGTGACTGTCCACCCGCCGTAAATTCTAAGCCTATTATTTGTTATTATTCGTTATTGTAATGGTCTATTACTATAGGCCTATTCAACTATAAATAACATATTTTTTCACTCCTTGTGTTGCAGCTACATTATGTGGAATTTTCAACGCTGTGGAGGGCTGGCATCGAGTGTTCAGCTCATAGCATCCCCTCCCCCTACACTGTGGCGGTTCATTGGTGCCTTGAAAGAGCAGCGCCACTGGTGAGCCAATGAGCCACCAGAGGCTTCAGTTCCAGAAGCTGATGGCCCACCTAAGGAGGGTGGTTGAAGAGTATACCAACCGTAGGGCAGTGAATTACTTGCGTGGCATCGCTCTGACATTTGAGCTGCAAGTCTGAAAGACTAAACTGACTTAAACGGTCTCTCCAGCCAAAAATACGCTTTTGGTACGCTAGGCCTATATAGTTCAAAAAGCGTAAGTAACTTGTCATGCGCTACGCATATTTTGATAGGCTATATGAGGCTAAAGTATATTGTTAGAGTTCATGAAAATGACGCCTTGATGAAGGCCCTAAATAAAGCATTGTTAAAAATAACTTGATGTCTTTCTTCTTATTTTGGTAAATGACATTCATTCGTCTACATCTGATTTAGAGTCCATGAAAGTGTCGACTCGAAGTAATGAATCCCTTGCTGCAATACACACTCTCTGCACTGTCATCATTGCAGTTTTGCATCACACTCATTGCGCATCGCAGTGGTGGGGTACCTCAAAGTTTTGGGGCACTCGATGTATTTGTGGGACACAGTGTAAACCTGTATGTGTGTGTGTGTGAGAGAGAGAGAGTGAGAGTGAGAAAGAGTGTGTATACGGGGGGTGCATGTGTGTTAAAATCTGTTTGTGTGTGTGTGCGTGTGTGTGTGTGTGTGTGTGTGTGTGAGAGAGAGTGAGAGCGAGTGAGTGTGTGTGTGTGTATGTGTGTGTGGGAGGGGTGCATGCAGGGGTGAAAATTAACTTTTTGGCTCACGGTGAGTCACCTGCCAAGGGCACTGTAGATGAAAAAATCTACCAGCCAAGTATATATTTTTTTCAGATAGCCTTCTGAAATCTAGTTGCCAATTGGAAATTTTACCTGCATTTGGCCGGTAGCAGGTGTTCATTTTCAGCCCTGGGTGCATGTGTTTGTAAACCTGTATGTGTATGTGTGTGTTCTTACCCCCTGAGAGAAGTAGAAGGCAGCTATGCCGAGGGGCCAGAAGCAGCAGAGCATGGAGAAGATGGCCAGGCCCAGGTGATCCCGCGGGGGAACCACAATGAAGTTATCTTCACTTTCACTGTCGCTGGAGCAGTCCGTCTGTGGGGATAGGTAGAACACAGAACAGCTCAAAGCACAGACGTTTGGAACAAGTAAAGAAGCAACAAAGGTCACTATGCAACGTGGGAATGTTGTTCCTCTAGAAATGCGGTGGGATCGTTGTATGAAGTCATGTAATGTCAGTCAGGGTGCGGTTTCCTCAGCCCGCGATCTCTGGACAGACGCGACAGATGGTACACGGACTCAAGACCGCCTGCACACTTCCACGAAGGTATGAAAATGGCTGACAGAATGCGTCTTCGAAAACACCCACCCAAAGTTGCATGCAACCGTCGTTTTATGCCTAAAGCACTACCCTTCTCATCTTGAACTCCCTTGTTGAGAGACTAATACAGGAACATTCTGTGCTGTTATATACAGTAGGATATTCTGGTGCATAGAGGCTGCATGCAGCCAAACCTCAAATCCTGTGTCATTACCCACAAATCATCCCAACAGTACAATGAAAAAGGATATGGAGATGTTATATATATATATTTTTTTTTTCTTCTTTTTTTTTCTTTTTTCATCTTCTGACAACAAGAGAGGCACTAAAAATACCAGTGTGGGTCTGCTGGAACGTGTTCCAGAGCAAGATGAGCTCTAATAGGAGGAACACAGGAGGACTGGAGGGGGCGAGTCGATAAGCTGCAATCATCCCATGTGAGGGATAAGGCTCAGGAAATAACCCCAGGAGAGGGGGGTGGCGGACTAAGAAAAATGGAGGAACAGGGACTGAAATGTGTATGTGCGTGTGTGTGTGTGTGTGAAAGAGATAAGATGCTGAAGTGGAGAGGGATGAGACACATAGAGAGGGAGAGAAAGAGGGATAGAAAGAGACAAAGAGAGAGGAAGAGGATTAGTGTAGTGAAATACAAGGTGAGAGCCAGTTAGAGACTCACTAGATGATGAGCACAGTGCGCCATACAGCATGTGAGTTATCACAGCATTACCATTACTACCTACTGTTTTTCTATCAGTTTGACTGCCTGTAATGCTAACCAACCAAAGGATGGATGGATGGATAGATAGATAGATAGATAGGTAGGTAGACAGAAAGATAGATACTAGATTAATAGACAGATAGTTAGATACTCAAGTCAAAATGAATGGAATTGAATGGGTCGCTGTGTTTGGGCGCCCCCCTCGGGTCGGTGCCAGTGGGAAGCAGTTTAGTACACTTGGGGCTCTACCCCCGCACACCCCAATCCAAACCCTGTGTCTCTAGCACCCCCACACAGGGGGCTGGCTTTCCTCAAAGCTTTTTGGAGGCACCATGGACAAACAGGACAAGCGGGACAAGTTGCTGTGTCCATTACGTCGAGACGTTTCTGGCAGTCCAAACCGTGTGTCTCTGTGACCTTCCCACGTGGAGATAGGTTTGCTTCAATCCCGTGCCTTTATTTGGCTGTGTGCACGCATGTGTTGACCAAATCTTGGCCTTGCTGCATTCGTTACGTCAAGACCTTTCTGACGCCATTGTATGCGAGAGCGTCGTGAAGTGTCAATACTCACACCAGAAGTGCACTTCTCCGCGCTGGTAACCAAGCAAACCTGCTCCTCTGCACTTAATTCACGCACAGGGCGCGAGCCGGCCGCGGAGCGAGATGTGAACGGTCTCGTTGGTTAACACGGGCGCCGAAGGGAAGCGGGCTGCGCCTCGCTGCGCTTTCGCATCCAGTCTGAACCCACTGTGACAGTGCAAACTGCATGAGGCGGTGAGGTGCATGGTCGGCCCGTCCACCTGTCCGTTTACGCATTTAATAATAGATACTGTAGATGTACGCATCACAAGTAATCAGTCTGATATTCCCGTTATATCTGAATGGCACAGGAGGAGCACGTGGATCAGTCACCCACAGCATTGGCTCTCCTACGCACAGCAGCAGTAGCTGGAGGGGGGGAGACAATGACAAATGCAAACTCCCTCATTTGGCTTCCGATGCTTATGAATTTCCTGACGCTGCCGTCGACCAAGATGATCTATGGGGCTGTCGTTTCCTGAGCCGTAAAGGTCATGTCAGACGTAATGCTTATATTATGCTGAAACACCATCTGTGAGAACCTCAGCACCGTTCCAGGATGGCGTGCTGTCGCACAGCCCGGTCCCAATACCCTAGATGGGACCAATTCACCATGGCCCGAGAGACACAGGTGAGATGCAGAGGTGGAGAAGGAGGGAGGGAGAGAGAGAGGGAGGGAGAGAGAGACTAGCCCACCGCTGCAGAGACGCAGACAGGCCAGAGCCATAGACGCGGTGCGACCTTCATATCAGTAAGGCCCTGGGCTGAGCCGTGAGGCGAACCAGAACTCTGGAAAGGTCAGGCTTCGCAAGCCAGCCTCAGGTCTCAGGAGGTAATAAAAATACGGAAAGAGAAAACTCACCTTGGTTTGAACCCTCCGCATTCTCCCTGACATGACGGGGAGAGTAATCGCATGATTATACCGTACCATTATCTTTTATCACAACAAATCCTTCCTGAATAGCTGTGTCTGGCTGTCAGCCAACAGGTAGCTTAGTTAAGCCCCCCGGAGCACTAACATACTAACTGCTTTTTTGATGGAAATGGGATTGTTTACAAACGTTCCACCCATTTCGTTTTTCTTTTTCCCGTGCTGTCATTTGTTAGCCACGGGGACACTGAATATGTTAGTCCCTGACGAGCACGTATTGTACGCGCACCTGCTGGTTGGTGACGGCGGCGGCGCGGGCTGCTGATGGCTCCTGTGCCGCGGCACCCTGTGGGGTGCTCACGCTGTCATCCCGGGGCGTCATCCTGACAGGTAACGAAGGACTTATGTATAGTTTCATTCGTCTTCCGTGACAGCACACCCAGGACAGGGCCTGTGTAATTTATGTTGCCAAATTGCCTTCACAGCAGGGTGATGGGCCAACAACCCCCCACCTCCTTCCATAGCTTCTTCCCCTCTCTCTCTGTCTGTCTGTCTCTGTCTATCTCTCTCTGCCTGTCTCTCTCTCTCCCTTAAAGACAGCCTATTCAAGGTGGGAATGTTGTGCCTCTATTCTGCCTAGCCTTTCTGTATAAAACAGTAATGGAGGGAGTGGGGGGAGGGGGGGGGGGGTGCCTGCCCTGGGCCCACAATTCTAAGGACTGAACATGCATTTTTATTGTGTTTTATTGTGTTGACCAAATCTTGGCCTTGCTGAATTCGTTACGTCAAGACCTTTCTGACGCCATTGGATGCGAGAGCGTCGTGCAGCGTCAATACTCACACCAGAAGTGCACTTCTCCGCGCTAGTAACCAAGCAACCCTGCTCCTCTGCACTTAATTCACGCGCAGAGCGCGGAGCAAACTATGGGTAAAATCCATGGTGCCGACGATGGTGCTGAAATATCCTATCAGCAGCTGTTTTGTTGAAATATCAGCAGGCCACCATTTGTTGATAAATCATGGCACTGTCCATGGTGCTGAAATAAATCACCTAATTGTAATCTGCATTTTCTTTCCATTCTGTCTAGTAAGTTTCCCCTTGGATCTGCCTTGCATCTCCATACAGCCTATAGGAACCCACTTTGAGGTACCCGCCCCCTCTGCAATGACCTATTAGCTCCACCCCGGTATAAAAGATGCAAACATGGAATGCGGGGTCATTTTTGTCCTGCCTTTAGGGTACGGTCACACATGCGCAAAAGTAATATTTGCCTGGCAAAATTTGCGTTTTGTGTGGGCAGTGCTGGATGTGATGCAAACAAAACCAGTTGGTTTGCAGTCCATTTGGGCTTGAGTCAGCAGCCATTGTTATGAATTTGGTTCTCATGACTGATAATACTGTTATGACGTTCACATTTGAAGGACAACACAGTGACACCGTCGTAGCATGAACACGTCTGTTTTAGCTTTTAATCTGCGCTCCACACACTCTACTCACAGACCCTATCAATCAACTCAAGAAGTACTGTCTAGGCATCACATAACAATCGCAGCACAATAGAACGTTCACTCAAATGTAGCAGTGCTGACCCTGGTGTGCAGACATAACATTTCCCCCCCCCCACCCCTGGCAGGATGTCAAACATGAAAAGTAGACACAAAGTCCCCTAAGTAGCCAGGGCGTGACCGGATGCAAACAGGTCGTGGGGAAGCATGAGGAACTGGAATGTCTGGGACCTGCGTGGGGGCTGCCTGAGGCCCCGGGCGTCCTGCCATGCTGAGGGTATCATGGCTTGGGTCGTGTCACCAGCTGGGTTCTGTGACGGGGCTGGCACCTTCCGGAGGCGGGTGGAGTGCCACCGAGTGCCATCATTCAGCAGGTAGGTGGCTGGACTGAGCTGACGGGTGACCTGGAGGGGAGAGGACCAGTATGAAGCCATTTTACTGTTCTGGTGGGGCCTGCGGAACCTGATCCAGTCTGACACGTTGATGTCCGATACCCTGGCTTGTTTGGCCTGATCAAAGCGTTGCTTCATCCTCCCCTGCTGCTGGACGACTGAGGCTCTGACCCCAGGGGGAGGTGCCTGGTGTGTAGAGGGGCGGAGCCTGTCGAGGGGCAGGTTTAGCTCCCGGCCCAGCATGAGAGAGGCTAGGGAGATACCCGTGGTCGAGTCCTGCGTGGCCCTGTAGAGCAGCAGGGTGAGACGGATGGCCTGTGTGAAGGAGCACCCTTGGGCCATGTGTGCTCTGAGGCCGTTTTTCAGTGACTGGTGAAAGTGTTCGACGCCGCCATTGGCCTGGGGGTGGTAATTCGCAGTGCGTACATGAAGAATGCCCTTGCTCTCAAGGTAAGCAGTGAACTCAGCAGAGACCAGTTGAGGGCCGTTGTCAGTGGTGATTGTCTTTGGTAGACCCCAGAGAGAGAAGAGAGAGTCCAGGAAGTCAATAATGACCTGAGAAGTCACAGAGCTGGTAGTGGTGAGCTCAGGCCATTTCGAGTGTAGGTCGTAGGCAACCACCAAGTAGCGTTGGTGGTGGGGAACCCCGTGGATCTCACCAAAGATGTCCAACTGCAGGTGGTCCCAGGGCTGCAAGGGCCATGCAAGGGGTTGCAGAGGTGGGGGAGCATGGTGGCCAGTCTTGCCACTCACGAGGCAGGCTGAGCAGTCCTCGACTAGGGCTTCAATGTCTCTGTCTATTCCTGGCCACCACACCAAGCCTCGGCAGCGCTGTTTCAGCTTCACAATGCCCAGGTGACCCTCATGCGCCATAGTCAAAACACGCGCCCGGAAGGCACCTGGGACGGCGTTGAAGGATATTTATTCAGTTAATCATTTATTTAGTTAATTATTCGTATGTTTAATTATCCACCTATCCATCCGTTAATGTATTTATGTATTTATAGCCTATATTTGATTAGGCTTTTATGTAAACCCGAATGACCACTGAGGCAAGCCGCAATTACAATGATGTTGAATGGTGAATGGAAATGTCCTACTTGAGGCAACTGTAGGCTACATTAGGCTATATTGTACATCATCATATATCCTCATATTGCCATATGATTGTAATTTAGCAGGCATGCGAGGAATGTGGGCCTAAAAACGCATGTCATCCCAATGCTCACATGCCGCTTTGGTAGAATTAGCTGTGCGCAAAACCGCTCATGGAGGTGATGCGTCTCCAAGTTGTAAGAACACAAGGGAGCAAGTTAGATTATTAATTTGCCGAATTATCATGTGTGTAGCTATAATTACACTTTATAGAATCACATGAAACCCATCCATGGACCCCATATATTTACAAGACCTCGATACAGCTGATATAGCTGGATTATAGTAGGCCATGACGCACGGGGCCTTGGATATGCCGGGGCTTGGCACAGATGTTCTAATATGTGCTTGGCTATCCCGCAACATCCATTAGAACACGCAGCTTCTATATGCCTACCGAATGTTTTGAGAAAGTATGTGAAATGCATGATATCCCGGAAAATACACAAATTGGCTGCTGCAAAGAACCCTCAGATCTGTCGTACAGTTAAATTGGGGATACTTGCCTTAAGTAGTCACTATAGGCCTACATGTTTGCATTGTTATGGATGTCATTGTAAATTGACCCGTTTATACGTTGATAATTTAGGCCTTATATAGCCTGCATGATAGATAATTAATTATAATCTAAATGGGACCACTCAGGCCTAACGGGTGCTCTTATCAGTCGTGCACATGGAAAATCATCGTTCCGAAAAGATCCTTTTGCCGCGTCTCTACCTCATTGATCAATACCTCCACCTCGCACTCAGTAAAATGTCTCTTTCTCTTTCTGCCTTTTGCACTCGGGTCAAGTGTTGATTGTGATTTATAAAGGGCAGCTGGCGTTGGCGTGGCGTAAGTCAACATAGTACCCTGGAGTTGATTAATCGCCTTTTTCGGTGGGCCAGACTGGAAAGCGTTAAAATAGTCCAACCTCCTAGTAATAAATGCATGTCTCTCAGTATCGGTCTGGGAGAGGAAAGGTTTTACCTTGGCAATGTTTCTTAGGTGATAAAATGAGGTCCTTGTTACATTCTTTAGGGGTCTCAAAGCTAAGGTCAGAGTCCAGCACGACACCTACATTTCTTGTCTGGCGTTGCATATTCAGTGACAGTGTTTTTAAGTACACCGATAGTCTCTCTCTTTCATCCTTTTCACCAATGATCGATCTTTCAGTTTTGTCCTGGTTCAACTGGAGGACATTCTGTGACATACACACATTTATGTCAGCAATACATTCTGTCAAGCAGTCAATTGAGCTGTAGTCGAGGGGTGTCACAGAAATGTAGAGCTGGGTGTCATCTGCATAGCTGTGGTAGCTAATGTTGTTCCTTCTCATGACATAGCATAGCATGCACAGACTGCGAAGTTGGGCCCCTATAATTAAAAAGGTTAAATATGTCCTGAACCAGTCAAGGACAGGTCAGGAGAGGCCTACACAGTTTTCCAGTCTTCTAATAAGGATACTACGGTCTACTGTGTCAAACACTGCACTCCGGTCTAGGAGGACAAGGACGGAGAGCTTTTTCGAGTCTGCATTTATTCTGAGGTTGTTAACAACCTTGACCAGCGCTGTCTCTGTGCTATGATGCTGGCGAAAACCTGACTGAAAAGTGTCTAATATCAAATTTGTAGCTAGGAAATCATTTAGCTGTTTAAATAAAAAAAAATCTAGAATTTTAATTAAAAAGGGGAGGTTGAAGATAGGTCTAAAAGTACTGAGGACTGAGGATTCCACATTGTTTTTCTTCAAGATGGGTTTTACCACCTCCGTTTTAAGTGCTGATGGAAAGTGGGAGCAATTTACAATAGCTAGTGTGTCCCCGGATACAGAGTCGAAAATAGTCCTGAAGAACTTGGTTGGAATAGGTTCAAGGGGGCACATAGACAACTTAAGTTGAGACACTAGTTTGTTCAGTATCTCTGTGTCAACTGGAGTGAACAAGTTCATAACCCTGCTCTGCAGGGGAAGAGGGTCATCAATCAAAACATTTGGTCTTGACTGGGTGATATTCATTCTAATGCCAGTTATCTTATCTGTAAAATATGCAACAAATTCCTCCCACTTTGAAGTAGAGGACATGTTCATATCAATCGTTCAAAAGAGTGCCCTGGAATTGTTTTGATTTCTAGAGATCACTTTTGTGAAGTGACCTCTTCTAGCATTTCTTATAGCCTTGTTAAAAGAGTGAAGGTGTTCTTTGAGAATATTGTGGTGGACCTGCAGCTTGGTCTTCCTCCATGTGCGCTCAGCTCTCCTACATGTTCTCTTAAGTTCATATATCTCCTCAGTCCTCCATGGAGCTTTTTTCTTAGTTACAACCTTTTTCAGTTTTATGTGTGCTATAGAGTCAAGGGCTGCACCCAGTCTGTCATTAATAATAATAACTAAATCGTTAACATGTGGACTAGCATGTGAATATGTGAATCGTAACATGTGTAACATATCCACTCCCAGAGCCTTGTATATAGTAGAGCTCTATAGGGACCGCTGTTTGTCCATGATTCACAGGCATTAGGAATTCACAGGCACTGCAACAGCCAACCTGTATGTGGGACGCATTTTAAGAGGAATTCTACGGTGCACATAGACGCTTGAGTAATAGAGCAAGCAGAACACGCGCACCCCCACTATTAAACCTGGGGGAGCAGACGTGTGCTTTTGCATCCCCACTTTTTGATCAAACAGTATACATTTGCTATTTTTAAACCATTTTAGCTAGTTTGGAAAAATAGTTAAATTCATCTAGTCTATGAACTATCCACTGATCAAAGGATATGAGAAGACGGAGACAAAACTGCCCATCAAAAAGGCAAAACAAACTGAAGGACAAAATTAGCTTGCTGGATTGATGTCAAAGCTAGGGTAGTGCAGACCTGTTTGACACACACACATACTTATGCCGATGCACGCACACATGCGCACACACACACACCCCTGCTATCGAGAGTGAATGACCTTTCAGTTGACGCAGGTATCTATCCAAGCTGCCTGTTTGTGTAAACATGAGAAACGGTTTATTCAGTCATTCATGTGCCGTTGCAGTCCTGCATGGATCCAAACTCAGCCTGGCATCCATGGGGGGGAGGGGGAGGGGGGAACTCATACATCTGGAGCCAAGGGGAGGAGAGGAGAGAAAGACAGTCTGTCACTGATGGCTTAATGTGATACCAAATGTGACAAAGGCTGCAGGGTAAATCACAATACTGTACATTCCAGACAGGCAGCATAGCACGTGATTTCTTCACTGGCGCACACACAACGGACCAGAAAAGCTACCTGAGCCATTACTTACAGCCATTCTTAAGCCGGTTTCCCATACAACACCCAAGACGGATTTAAGCAGTTCTAGGACAAAATTAGCTCATTAATCCTTAAAGACTGTAAATTCTACTACTGCTTTCAAGACTCAACCTGTCAGATCTCATGGAGGGACTCGCAACATTCTAAAACTAGCATCTCGTTGTGGCTGTTTTACAGTAAGCATATGTGACTTAGCAGGAGGAGCAGGTGGACCAGTAGGTCTCAGGTCGTCCTGTAGCGCCAGGACAACCCTCTCAGTTAATCAGCCTGGTCATCAGCAGGTCATCATGTCCCTCCTGCCTCCGGGAGCCAGCTAGCTACAGAGATGAAGAGCGGCCTACATCCTAATGTGTGGTGTCTGCATCCTCGCCACGCTTCCTCGCGCCTCGTCCAGACAATGAGCTGCTTAAATTATGCCGGGTCAGGCGCTTGCAGCCCCGCCGGCAACTGGCTTTCTCGGTGGGTGGGTGGGGTTTTTTATAATTAATCAGGTAATTTTATAGACGTCTGGAAGCCGGGGGGCCCAGGCCGGTATGAAAACGCTGGGTTATTGAGCTCCTTAATCAAAGCGGTCTGATTTACACAGCTGCTCCGTGTGACGGCCCGCGTTCAAGGACCTCCGAGGGACCGTCCATCACCGAGTGTGCGATCAAGGTCACGTGGGGACATTGGAGGGGCACACCCCTGAATGGTGCGAGACTGTCTTTCCTGGGTGGTCTGTCTCTGTCCATGTCTAGGACTGTGTTGTGCTTGTGTTTGTTTTGAAACCAGCAACCCCCCCCCCCCCCCCCCCCCACCATCCAGCTACCCGCTCCCTCCCAGTAAGAGTCGATTCATCTTCAAAAACGGCTGCCGGGGATCTAAAAGAGATCTGTATGAACTAGAGGGCTTTTGTAGAGGTTTTGTAGAGGCGTCTGCAGCGGCACCACACATTTCAAGCTACGCTAAGACCAACTCAAAAGGATTACGCTAAGACCAACTGAAAAGGATGGAGTTCAAAAACGGTTTGTTTCAAATATTTGTTTTTAAGCAGTGCAGCCGCCTCTGGTATATGGGACGCGTGTCCGTCTGAGTGTTGCGTCCATTATGAGATTTAGACCAATCAGGCCTATGCAAATCAGAACTAGCCGATTGCTGTGACAACACGTCCAATCTGCGCCAGGGGCTGTCACAGCTGTTCAGATCAGAGTTAATGGCTCATACACCTGCACCACTGGGTGTCTGGGTGTGATTATTTTTATTTGCCATACCGACATCCTCTGGTGGTGTCGCAGTGAAGCGCTGACATCAATGATTTGGTAGGTAATTGATCACCTGTGACCATTGCGTATAATATGGGACATGGCTAGTCAGAGCAGCCACGTTATCTATGCAGAGCCAATGAGGAGGGTCTGTCAGGATGGTCTGTCACTGAAGTACTGCAAGTGCACGAGGGAAAGGCCAGACAAAGTCACACGTTCCCGTCAGATCTCCATGGCGATCTCACCTGTATCTCTTATTAGCCTCGTATTACTTCTGCTTAAAAGGACCTGAACATTGTGAGAATGTGTGTCAATTTGTCCTGCAGAGAGATAAAAAGCCGCCACCCTCTTCCCGACTGAGGGTGTCTAATCCTCCTTGAGAGGCCGATACACAGCCAGGCTCTCGTCTGCATCACAGGGGCATCTTCAGTGCCATTAATCATTTCCTAGCACAGCTCCAACTGTGCGCTGACTTCACTCAGTGGAAGATTAATAAAGCACATGGAGCCTCGCAAGTAGCCGATACTGTTGTTGCTGTGTTCCTCTTTCTGGACCTTTAAAATACACAATCTGGGGTAAGCATCTTCTTCTCTGCCTGGCTGCCTGGCGCACAGCGAATGCATCTGATGGGTGCGTTTTTCCATTTCATCTTTGGAGCTGCATCCAGCAAAGCAGTTGTATGAAAGGCTCTCGCCTGTTGCAGATCACAGATTGACTGTATGAAAGACGCAGCCCCCCCAATGAGGAAGTGTGCCGTTGTCCCAGTGTTCCTCTCGGTTTGTTTGTAGGGAACTTGACAGCTGTGGTGTGTGAGAGTGTGTGTGCGTGGGCGGGTGAGCCAGTGAAGAAAACGCATGCATGAAAGGGTTCTTGCTGGTACTCGCACGACCTAACCTGGGGTATGTTACGACAAAAACACACGGTGTTTAGCTTCATTGATTGTTATTTATAGTCTTACCGTACGTATAACCCTCTGAAAGCAGAACAGCAATAGACTATGCCAAAGAGAGAGAGAGATAGAGAGAGAGAGAGCATGAGAACAAAAGAGAGAAGACAGAAAGTGAAAGAGAGGAAAAGAGAGAGATGGTGAGAGTGAGAGAGGAAAAGAGAGGGAAGGGGGTGTGTGGTGAAAGGAAATGAGAGAGAGAGAGAGAGAGAGAGAGAGAGAGAGAGAGGGGGACTGGTGGAGGGGTTGGATATGCACCAAATTACCTGAGAGATTACTACTGGCACTCAGAGATTGGTTTTTGTCATTTACTGCTAAATGAGACTTGGGATATCCATGGTGGATTCCACAGGAAGGGTACCCTGGATAGCTGGCTTCTAATGAGAGCTGAGAGCGCTCTCTCGGAGACGACGCACAGCGTGAGCATTGGAGCGAGGCGCAGCCACAATCTAGATTCAATAAAGATATAAGGCCTGCCGTCCTCTAAAGTCTGCCTTCTGTCCCCTGGAGAGGCACCTTCTGCTCATCGTGTCGGGACAGGGCAAGAAGCGGTTTGCTTCCAGGCAAATCCATTTTGAAATGCATTTTTAAAATGGATTTCTGTATTAATTGCAGACTAACTTTGGTGATCTCTATCGCGTCAGAACACACATGGTGATGAGAAACTGAAGTCAGTTGTTAAATGCTAATTTCATGCGATTGCAGATGGTGAACAATTTCCTCCTGGTCTTTAATATATTTTTTTTAACACATGAAGCGCCTAGTGCTCCAAACGTTTCATCTGGGCCATCAAGGGGACATGGTATCGGAGGGAGATTAATTCTACAGTTCTTCTGGTTCCATGCATGACTCTCCAGCCCAGGGAAACTCACTTATGATCACTGCAGCATACTGGACCTCCCTCTGGTCACGGTTCACGCCTTCCGTTGAAACGCTCTGGTAATTCTGGTGCTACACAGACAACGCTGGTGCTCATCTCACACATTATCATCAAGATCATTATCATCTCCCCTAAGCCCAGAGGAGCTATGCACGCCATTCAGCCTAAAAAAGACACTCATGGCCGTGACAATAACCATCACTGTATACTAATCAAGGGCCCTCAAATGGTGCAATTTAGCTTGCCTGAATAAAAATACCTTTTCTTTTCTCCAAATGCTCACTCTCAAAGTTCACAAGCAATGTCAACCTTTTGTTATAGTTTCTAATAGCACTTCTCTCTCTCTCTTCCTCTTTCTCGCCCTCTCTCTTTATCTCCCTCTCTCTCTCTCTCTCTCTCTCTCTCTCTCTTGAGCTCCCTCTCACAAAGAGGTGAGATCTGTATCTTGCACATAGAGTTTTAAATTGGGGATAAAGATGGTCTTTCAAGCCAATTGTGTATCCCAGAGAACTAGAGAGAGGCTATTAGGTGGAGGCGTCTGCCAGCCTCACGTCTGAGAGGAACACGTTACACGTTATTTTGGTGATGTTAAAATGTGCCATTTACAGACTTTACTCATTGCCTCTGAACATGTCATTCCAAAATATTATGAAGCACGAAACAACATAAATTCCTTTATATTTTCAAAGAGCAATTCAAAGAGCTATGATGTTTTGTAAAGCACTTGCCTCATGGAAATTTGACTAGATAAAGAGTGTGATCTTACTAGGGCTGTCCCGAATTCCATATTACAGGCTTCGAGTCCTTGTTGGTGGGAACGAGCGAATAGCGAATAGTATTCGTTCTCAACCCCTAGGTGGCAGCTTTGCATAGTCTATATGTACCGATGACAAGTGGAGCAACGTGCCTGACAGTCATTCCCTTGTTCAACTTTTGCCTTCTGCTACTTATAGATTGTTGCTAGATTGTTTAGCTTGCTAGAGTTTGTTTATGATTTAATCATGTGTGTTTTTTTTTAATCATGGCTTGTGACTGTCAGTTTGCCCAAGTTTAGGTTTCATTTTCACGTTCTGATAAGTTTCATTTTCATGTTTTGGCTACTGTAGCCTACATCCATAAATTCTTGAAAAGCACGTCCAATTCTGTTTTATAAAAATCTATTTTGTACCACAATAAAGGCTGATAGTAGCGTACCAAAATCAATCAAAACTTGAAAAGGCTTAAAAAACGTTTTGGGCTGTTTGCTGCTCAACTTTGGCTACGTCATCCTAGTCCAGCTTTGCTTGCTCCAACGCGCACTCCAACCAACGTGTTTGTGTCGTGTTTACAAAGGAAAAACAATATATGCTTGCTAAATAGCAAGCTAATAGATAGGTTAGGGCTAGAGATGCACCGATCCACTTTTTTTTCAGTTCCAGGTGACCGGGCGTTTGCAGTTAGGGATCCTAACCATTGGAATGCGCTGCCTGAGGATCTGAGACTAGTCAACATTGTCTCTACCTTTAAATCTCGTCTTAAGACTCATTTGTACATCAATTGTTTTTATATTTTACATCATGCATTTTTATAATGATTTTACTCTATGTGTTCTTGTTGTTGCTGTAATTTTATTATTTTATTTGATCTTTTTATGCCACCTTCCCTGTGAATTTTGAATTACTTTTTTACTTATTTTCCATTGTTTGTGTTTTATCCTGTGTTTTGGTGTACTGCTGATTGTAAAGTACTTTGTAACATTTGTTTAGTAAGGTGCTATATAAATAAAGTTTATTATTATTATTATTATTGTTGATGAGGAGCCAAAACATAATTGGTCACACTTTACAATAAGGGTCACAAAAAACATTAAATAATGCTTACTGTATTTAGGGTTAGGTTAGGTTACTAATGTTAATTAATACCTTAGTTAGGGTTAGGGTTTGGTGAGTTAACCTTAGTTAACATAAATAACATTAGTAAATGGTTAATAGAGACATTAGTTAACTGTTAATTAATGCTTAATAATGCATTAGCTAATACTTATTAATGTAACCTTATTGTAAAGTGTTACCACATAATTTGATACCACTTTACATTACAGCATGGTAATAACAGTAATACCCTGGTAATATCTAGGATACCTTATTACTGGGGAATTACCAACAAATTACTAGTAGTCAGGGCTCGACGCTTACCTTTTCCCAAGTAGCACTGTGCTACCATGTTGAAAAACTTAGTAGCACACAGAATTTTAGTAGCATAATGGAAATTCCGCAATTTTGTATGACAACAAATTATCATGATTATTTTTTATGTTACGACCGGCTCTTGGCTGTAACAAAAATGGAGACACAATGTAAAGGGGAAGTAAGAATAAATGTATTAATTTATTAATAATATAAAGATGCAGCAAATGGGATGTGGCATCAGTAAATAAGTGGTGTAAGTGAGAGGATGTAGTGGAATGTATGGGTGTAGGGGTTTTGTATAGTGAGTGGATGTAGTGGAATGTATGGGTGTAGGGGTTTTGTATAGTGAGTGGATGTAGTGGAATGTATGGGTGTAGGGGTGTTGTATAGTGAGTGGATGTAGTGGAATGTATGGGTGTAGGGGTGTTGTATAGTGAGTGGATGTAGTGGAATGTATGGGTGTAGGGGTGTTGTATAGTGAGTTGATGTAGTGGAATGTATGGGTGTAGGGGTGTTGTATAGTGAGTGGATGTAGTGGAATGTATGGGTGTAGGGGTGTTGTATAGTGAGTGGAGGTAGTTGAATGTATGGGTGTAGGGGAGTTGTATAGTGCAAAAACATGAGAAACAACCAAACAAGAAAGGAGAGAGAGAGACTGTCACGTTTCAGCTGTGCGTCTCCTGAAACGAACACGGTCTTTCCAGCTAACCTTTTATGACACACCACTTACAGTACATTTTTCCTTCCTTTAAAACCAGCCACGGGAACGTGTTCTGCCACTGGGCATTGTACCTGTAGACCTTCGACTTTGCGTTGGCAGTGTGGCACCGATGCCTCCTGCTTCCCCCTGAGCCTCCCCTGACCCGCTCTCTGACCGGGCTCTCTCCTCCTCGCTTCACCCGTCTCTGTCTTCTTCGTCGCTATTAATACTGCTCTGAGAACTCTCGTCTCCACCTGTAGTCATCAGCGAATGATAAGACCAAATAGGCCAGAGATAGGCAGGAGCTGTCGGCACTTCTTACTGGAACGTTATCTAGATCTACGCTGTATATTGAGTCCAATTATTGATTACAAACATTCATATATTTTAAACTGCTATGTACGCTAGTGAGGAGAACGCTAGGTATACCAGCACATTTTGGTCCAATTCAAACACTGGTTAAACACTAGCCTACATTATTTTGTAATAGGCTCTCTGAAGAAAACATTACTTCACGCGCAAAGTCTGAGTTCACCACAGAAAGCAGCATTCACGGAGCACGTGGCCCAAACTATTGTTGAAAATAAAAATGCAGACACGAAATTGTCATGGTTTTGAAAGCGCATTTGGGCAGAAATATTTATAGAGTTTATGGTTTTTAATTTAAGACTTAAAGTATATAGCCTAATTTGTATTATTATTTTTTGTAGCAAATGTATGGTGTGTCGCAAGGATTTTGCCGTGGCACGGCAAAACCTTACCAGCGGAAACACTGGTTTAGATGAGTAGCACTGTGGTCTTATTAACAAACATAGATTGACTGCGCATGACAGCTAGATTCAGAATCAGAACAGTAGGCCTAGTCTAAACATTAGTCATCTTTCCGACCAACTGATGAAGAAACCAACTGATGTTAATGTTAAACAAGAAAACAAGTGTCTGTTCTATTCTGGATGCAAACTCAGGAAAAACCACCAACATTTGAAG
This sequence comes from Borostomias antarcticus, assembly GCF_949987555.1. Classification (NCBI taxonomy): domain Eukaryota; kingdom Metazoa; phylum Chordata; class Actinopteri; order Stomiiformes; family Stomiidae; genus Borostomias; species Borostomias antarcticus. The sequence continues at coordinate 19,211,113 of NC_140239.1, read as the reverse complement.
TCTGTCTAATACTGAATGTATTTCCGAGTCGCACAGAAATATATTCGCTCGCAAATGCGACCAAAACAGTCGCACTGTCAAGCCTTGGTAGTTACCAGGAGTAGTTACCATAGTAACCAACTAATAATATAGTTTGTGTAGATATGTAGATATTGCATGGTTTACCAGTGGGTTACTATATGGTAACTAACTACTACTAGTAACTACCGTTAACTAATGGTAATTACTTGGTAATTTCCTAGAAATTATAGATATTAGATAGTAGATATTACAGCAGGCATCGTCAACTGGCGCCCCATGGGCCAAATCCGGCCCCCCAAAGCTTACCATCCGGCCCTCAGAAGTATTTGAATATCAAAAAAAAAAAAAATCTTCCAATATTGAAGCAACACCAACAATAGTTGTGATCGGAATAATTTCATTAGGAATAATTTATCGACCCCAAATATGTGTTTTTGACAGTGGGTTCTAAAGAATATGTCATCTTATTATTAACCAGTAGTCTAGCCTACACAACCCGATGCAAGAAATTAAGGGCAGGCTCACTCGCAAAATTGTGCTTGCTTCGCTGTTTGTGAATAGCGGTAGAATGACTTGTGCAGTAGCTTCCTCATGCAAGATTATGGACAACTCATAGGCTAGCTCTCATTTAACATTTCATTTTACTTATATGCTCTTGTTTGACATTTTGTTTCATTTTATTTTTCACATGCACAATGACAGTAGGCCTAGGCTAAATGTTGCTTTCAAGAGTCCTTAGAACGGAATGGGTTCACAGCGGCTTCTAAACACTAAAGCAGGCCAAAGTCATTTCGGCGGAACAGGGTGGCGACAACGGATAGCAAAAGCAATTGCCAGCATAATTAAAATAAACAGAAGGAATGATGAGGAGAACCTGGAATCAGGGAGAGAGGTGGAGATGAGGACGTGAGTAGGCTAGGCTACGGAGATGGTGAGGAGTCTTTGATGGGGGAATTTACAAGTAGTATGCTGGCCAGCGGTTTAATGCTTTTTGGTGTCATTTTGGCCAAATTATTACATTACTGTAAGCCCCACAGCTAAGTAAGTGGCCATTTGTACTGTGAAATGGTGGGCATGATTCGCGCTTCACAGATTTTGCGCATGCGCGCGCTTGCACACATAGGCTGTTCTGGGACTTCCTGATATATAAATTAAGCACTGGGGTGCAGTATAGGTCTTAAGAGTCTGTACAAACCACTGTTGGGCAAGGTACTGAAAATGTGTAATTAGTTACAGTTTACTAAGAAAGTGAAAGTAATAAAAAAAATTTTTTTTATATGATTTGAGTCTGGCCCCCACCGTGTCTGCTGAGAAAAATTCTGGCCCTTGGACAAATGTAGTTGATGACCCCTGTATTACAGGCTTTATTAGTTGGTAATTACATGGTAACTAGTCCTGGAAACTACCGGTAACTACTAGTAATTTGTTGGTAATTCCCGAGTAATAATGTAGATATCAGGGTATTACTATGTTATTACCGTGCTGTAATGTAAAGTGGTACCCATAATTTTACGCATCAATTGCATAAGGGCCTCGCAATGCCTGTTTCGCACAGGGCCTCACATATCTCCCAGACGGCCCTGTGTGTTGTAACATAACGGTGTAAAGTTTTATCACCACCCCTCGGAACATTGACTGTGCAAATATTGCAAGCAGCTGTCAAACTAATTGGTATAGTTAGCATGAAAAATCTCAGAATGGGTGATCCTTTGGCTCGCTCCATGTTTGCTCCATGCATAGCTTGTTGTGTTTACCTCGCGGGGTGAGCACGTTGCTTGCACATGATGTCACATGCACGCACAGCATAGAAATGGATAGAATAGATAGTTTCCTATGGATTGGACCCACTGCCACCAATATCCGATCTAGTTATTTATTCAATATCATAGCCGATACCCAATCTAAATATTGGATCGGTGCATCCCTAGTTAGGGCTGTCAATTTAAGAAACATTTTAGCCGATGGCTGTATCCCAAACGGTAGACAGCTGCCTGCTGCCTTGCTGTCTAGCGCGGAAGTATCCTTTGGAGCCAGTGTTTTTGCCTGAAGTTGCCTGGAAAGGAGTCTGGATTGAGACGGACTTCCAAGGAAGCAACGCGTAACAACGTCATGATGTCATGTCGATACCTGTCGGTCAATCATCATTAAAATATCATTCTGGAAAAAGTGTTTCCTGTATAACAGAATTTATCAGTTGTCAAAACGAAAAGCCAACAAACTGGTTGTTATGCTGGCCAGCTAACGTGTTCCCAAATAAATACATGTCTGATACGTTAGCCTAGTATTTGACTAACGTTACCTGTAGCCTTCACGAATGGTCCTAGCTTCAGATGAAGGAACAAGTTTGCTTTTTGTATCCTGTTCTTTTAACAACTGCAAAGACAACAATATAATAAGCTAGTTACTTTAGCTACATAGCTATTTAGCTATCTAGCTATTTTTTCCGACGTTTCTGTCAAACCCTGCAGGTATCTCGGTAACTAACGTAGCCTAGCTAGCTACCGTAACTAACATAGCCTAGCTAACCGTTAGCCTACAGAAGAGGAAAACTAACGTCAGATCAGATATATAAACAGGCTATTTTGATAAACTGACCACATTTTGGGAATCTACATTGTTACTTTCTCATCTTAAAACATATTCACACTTCATAAAGTGACATATTAACAGTCATGGAGACAAAAATGCTATTTTGGTCGGAGCAGTGGGGTGAGCGCATGGGATTGTGGGATATCTTGACCAACAAAGGATACATCCGTGCTGCCTTCAAAATCTGCCCAGTCGGAGGAGCCTCAGCAGGCAGCATTTTTGTAAATATTCGATTGGGACATGACTTGATGCCTCCCTGCCTCCGAATGCTGCCTAAAAAGGCAACATTTTAGCCATTTGAGACACAGCCTCTGTCTCTCCGCTCCGCTGCTGCTCCACACATGCGTGCACGTGTGTGTGCTTGTGTGGCAGCAGCAGCACAGCAGCGGAGGAGAGACAGGCAAAAATGCTTCTTAATGCTCGTTAATGTTATGGAAGCTGCTGTTGTGAGCCAACTAGCTATCACGGTCTTATTGTGCAACTTTACAGCTTGCTATTAGCAGACAGCACCATAGTTGACAAAACCACACTTGCACATCATTAGAATTTCAGCAATTTATTTGGGATTCAACATTCAAAACTGAACATGGAAACTGAGTTCTGAGTACATTTCAACTTGCTGCCAGTGCCATCAGTGCTCGGTTTGTTTACATTACGCACGCTGCTTGTGTCCATGAATACCCAACGGAATGACGTTCCATGTAGTGTCCGAAAAACCCTTTAATCATTCCCTATGTAGTTCACTATATGGGGAACACTACATAGGGAATAGGGAGTGAGTGAACGAGTGAACAATTTCGAACACAGCTACTGTTTACTTCCTGTGTTGGCCATGGAGGTAGGTTTACCTGTGTTTACCGTCGCTCTGACGTCAAACAATGGAGACAAGCAATAAAAGACTGCGGTTATCATATCCACACGCAACCGCTGAAACTGTAATTTTCCAAAACATTCACCCTGGACTGAAGGCAAATACACGGTTGCAAAAGTACACAGGCTCGTGTGGACAGGGCCTTAAATTGACAGCCATAACCAAGCTACTAGCTTGCTATTTAGCAAGCATATATTATTTTTCATTTGTTAACGCAACACAAGCACGCTGGTGGGGTGAGAGTTGGAGCGACAGACCCGCAGAGTGTTTTGAAGGAGAAAACACAAGCATGAAATCAGCTTATGTTCAGTTGCGCTTTCGCGTGTCACTCAGTGTAACTTTATGACGATGTTGATATCGGTTTGGAGTATCTAGACAAAAAACGAATACTCCGAATGCTGAATTGAGCTCAGAATACTAACGTACCAAACGAATAGTGGAATACTCTAATTACTCAGCCTACAGCCCTCATGAATTTTCCAGCATCTTAATTCTGCGTCTACGGTATGTGTACAGTAGGCCATAGGTGTTTGAATACAACAGAGTATGGCGATAAATCACTGGTACTTTGTCCACCTATAGATGACCCAGTACATCTCCTCCCCATCCTAAGCTTGGTTCAATGATTATATTCAGTTTGCTAAAAGCCTAGGCCCTGGGTTCACTAACTACTAACTACCCTTCATAGATATAGGAAAGATTTGGAAGAGCAAAACGATAATGTTTCCCAAGAGCGTTTTGGATGGTTGGAGGGGGTTCCGCTACGCTCATTACAGTTTGAGGGAAGAAGGACAAAGGAGAACCACTGAACACGTTGAGTACAAGGAAGGGCCCAGTCTCTTCAGGCACACACTAGGACACCTATAGGCCTAAAGCAGAACAGCGGACACCGGAGGGGGCGGGGGAGGGGGGTCCTTCTCGACTCCCTGCTCTTTCGAGCGTGAGGTGCTAACGTCACCCAGCTAGTGGAGAAACATGTTTCTCTGGACCTGGGGGCTTTTATGTTATTCATGCCTGAAGTAGCAGCTCCTCGCCGAGGTCCCTATATGGCAGGGGCCACGTTGCGCTGGTTAACGTTTCAGTGGGTTTATCACTGCAACTAGTGGACGGCGGGTGGGGGGATGCATGGCGAACAGTCCATTAAAGCCTGCATTATCGTGGTTCAGTGATGCGGTTCCCTACCCTCAGTGGCACTTTAACGCTCCGCTGCCCCCAACTGTCTCCCCCCCACCCCCCCCGCCCGCCCGCCCGAGACCACCCGGAGTGCCGGATGGCACGCTGTGAAAGACGGAGACTCAAACAGCCTAGATCATAGAGGCTGTGAACGTTCTTATTCGCAAGATGATACCATAGGCTTTACAGGGAGAGAACCTTGGGCGTGGGGTAGACGCACGCTCGCGCACGCACAAGCACTCGCGCGCGCGCTCCCTCACCTCGTACTCCACGTACTCCTCCTCCTCCACCTCGTAGGAGACCGTCTGGATCTTGACGTGGTCGCCGTCTTCCAGCAGCTTGGCCTGAGGGTCCTCTGTGCCTGGCGCCGTGTCTCCCGCCCCAGACGCCAGCACGCCGCCTGTCTCCTTTGCCTCTCTCTTCTCCGTGAAGGTAGTCTCGCAGCACTCGCTTTTGTAATCCTTGGCCTTGACTCCTCCTCCCCCGTCCTCCTTGTACAGGATGAAGTTGGGCCGATAGAAGGCCTCCACCGCCAGGTGCAGGGAGGTGGCGTCCAGCAGCTGCTGGGTTTTCATCTTACCATTGTTGTTATGGTGACCTCCGCCTCCTCCCCCGACTACAGTACCGTTGTTTACCTCGTCTCCTCCTCTTCCTCCTCCTCCCGTGACAAAGTAGTTGATAATGTTCTCTTGGTACTGGTTGTTAGAGAAGTCACCACCATAGCCGTTGATGACGTGCTTGCTGTTCTTGTCCAGAAGGGGGTTCTGGAGCTCGCTTAGGTTCTCCATAGCGACTAGGGTGGGGGGAGGGGTTAGTGGGAGGGGCTGTGATGAAGTCAACTGTGATAGGAGAGGGAAGGACGGGGCGAGGCTGTGGGCTAACGGGCGCTAACGGCGATCAACACGCTGGAAGCTGGAAGAGAGAGAGAGAGAGAGAGATGTTTGAGTGATGTCAAATAATCAAGAGGAACACATTTGGTTGTTTATGTGACACCTGTTACTTTGGGCAGGTGGCAAAACCTTCTTACATAATCAGTCCTCCCCACAGCTGCAAACCTTCACAACAGCCCCACCTGTCAATTATAATCAATCTGGAACCACCACACACACACACACACACACACACACACACACACACATACACATACACACATGCGCACCCACCCACACACACGCACTTAAGCACACACACGCACACCTACATAATCAGTATGCTGCTTAGATCAAGCACACATCTTAATGAATTCATATGGAAGAGTGTGTATGCGTGTCTGTGTGTGTGTATGCGTGTCTGTGTGTGTGTGTATGTGTGTCTGTGTGTGTGAACGCGTGCGCTCACAGGGTGTTGTCATGCCTCTAGTGCAGTAGTGCTATAGCTAGAGGCAAGGCGCATGCTTACTTGCCATCTGCTTGCAACACTTGGCCTACAGCTTGTTGCCGCTGGCTAGCCCTGTGTGGTGAATAGGGTAGCAGCCCTGGGTGTACACCATTTCCTGACAGTACACAGCCTCTCACAAACACACACAGCCTCTCACAAACACACACAAACACACACACACACACACCCTAATCCTAGACATCCCCTGCTAGTATGCAGCCTTTCCCTCACAAAGACTCCCGCCAGGACTCCTCATTGCCAAACAGTAACTAAGTGTCCCAGGCGAATTGGCAGGGGATCTCGGAGCTGCAGTGGTCCCCAGAGGTCTATTCTGAGTACCCAGAAGCCCTTGCTACGACAATAACTTCTGGGAACAGGCTATGATATTCGTGGCACCAATGAGAATCTGATCGGATTTTCACATGGATGCTGATTGGCCCGCACAGGTAGTGGGCTGTGCAGAGAGGCTGACTTGGCCTCTGATTGGTCACTGACTGCAGATTTCCACCTTTCAAGTATTCCAATCCAATCCAATCCAACTTTATTTATAGAGCACATTTAAAACAACAAGAGTTGACCAAAGTGCTTTCCATTTCAAACAATACAAGAAACACAACAAACACAGAAGGGCAATAGGAACTAATGGAACATAAGAAACACAACAACACAATAGAACAAGCTACTCTGATAGCCTACTAAGTATTAAAACGCCAGTGAGAATAGATGTGTTTTTAAGCGGGACTTAAACACTGGAAGCGTAGGGGCCAACCTAATGGGCAGTGGCAGTTAATTCCAGAGTTTTGGGGCTACGACAGCAAAAGCTCGGTCCCCCCTGTGCTTTAGCCTAGATTTAGGGACGACGAGGAGCGACTGATCAGCCGACCTGAGAGATCATCGTGGAACATAGGGATGTAGGGTGTCGGCGAGGTAGGGTGGAGCCAGACCATTCAAGGCTTTATAAGCAAACAATAGAATCTTAAAATGAATCCTAAACTGCACGGGAAGCCAATGGAGGGAGGCCAGGACAGGAGTAATGTGTTCCCGTCTACGTGTCCCTGTCAGTAGCCGGGCAGCAGCGTTCTGTACTAGCTGGAGACGTGACAGTGAGGCTTGGCTGAGACCAACATAGAGGGCGTTGCAGTAGTCAAGGTGGGTAGATAGAAACCAGGCCCGGCCCCAGGATGAAAAAACTGAGGGGGCAGTCATGAATTGCTAGGGGGCATACAACCTGTAGGGGGGTCCGGGGGCATGGTCCCCCGGAAGAAAATTTTGAACAGTGTTAATTGAGAGGCATCAATCTGGTGCACCTTGAGAGCGAGATCTAGAAAGCTACAATACAACTTTTATAACTTTTATAGGGGTGCTCCCAGGTAAAAGAAAGAAGTCTCCCACACAGCGTCAAGATGATGATGACACACTGACACATACCTTTTTTTTTTTAACACCCATGTTTTTTTCATTTATTTTTTATTTTTTTCATTATGTATTCCTATTTCAGTTAGAAGTGTTTTTGATGTAGATATAAATTATATATGAAGAGCCTTAAAAAAAAAAAAAAAAAAAAACTGGATTTGTAAAAGGCCCTTGAGGGCTCTGATTGACCAAAGGCCCATGGGCACGTGCTCAGATTGCCCCTATTATAACACGGGAATGACTATATCTAAACATTGTAAATAATATATAATTAACCTATTTATTAGCATTCATTTATCATCATAAAATTAGGCTACATTTTTAATACAGTGAACTAAATGTAGCCTATGTCGTTTCACTTATGGAATAAATAGAATCATGATCGAAAGTGTTATGTTTCCATAGAAGAAGATACAGACGACGGGTTGTAAAAATAAAATAATCAATCAATCAGTGTATCAGTCAATCAATGATAAAAGCAGTCAAAATACATATAACAGAGTAGCCTACAAAGAAAATGGAGAGGTGAGGTCATTCCAGTCCCATAAACACAACTGATTGAAGGGAGGAGGCTTGTCTAAATGGATGAGTTCAGGTGAGAGATAGGGCCGTTAGGCTGCCTATTATTTAACATGAATAGGAAAAGCCTATAATGTGCATCTAAAATGGATTATGGTAGAATGACAAAAGAAGTGCAAGTAGCCTGTAAACAGTGTGAGAGTTTTATTTTCATTCTGTCAAGCACTTTTTTGGGCTGTAGCCTAATTAAAAGTGAGGTGGCATAAAGGCAGACGCGCAAGAAACCAATGACTCGTAGACCTCATCTCTCGCCAATATTTAGGTTGTTCTTGCAATTTTGATAGGTTGGCTACATAAAATATTTTGGGCTGTAATTTAAGGGCAGAATAAGCACACAAAATGCACAAGAAACCAATGACTTGAAGATCTCACCTCTGGCCAATATTTGAGTTGTTCTTGCAATTTCGATAGGTTGGCTATATTAAATAGTTTGGGCTGTAGGCCTAATTTAAAGTGAGGGGGCAGAATAGGCCAAGAGTGTCTGCCTGCAGGCCAACCTTCTCAAGACAGTGTGTTGCTACACCACTCTCAGAACACACCACCGCCACGCCCACCGCCACGCTCAGGACAGTGTAGGAGCGAACTGCTCCGATAGATGGCGGTAGGTTGCGCAACGACTTGGATCCAAGCCGCTGTTGAAAGTAGAAGAAGAAGTAGTAAGAAGAAGACAACGACGACGATTTATATGTAATACCATAGAATCCAGGCTAAGAAAATGTATTTTTTCCTAATACAATCACTGTTTATCTGATTTGTTTGTCATAAATCCGATATTATTTTGTTTTACATGTATAGAAAGATAAGATAATATTGTTTGCGAAAACAGCAAATCAATTTGACTGCTCATTCTAAAGTGCAATCATTCTGAAAAAAAAAAAAAAAGTCATCCTTTCACCGGGACGTCACACTGACATTCCAAATCCTTAACCATTCGGCCACTGGGAAGTGTGGTAATCCTAGTAAAATAGGTGTATTTGAAGTGGAACAAATGTTAATTTTCCTTCGTATATCCCCCCAGTTATTCGGATCGGCTCTACAATGTTATGGGTTCTAGGTTGGCCCATTCTACACCCCTCCACCAAGTTTTGTGAAAATCGCTCTGGTAGTTTTTGCCTGAGAGTGGTGTGGGCATGGCCTCATTGTCCTGAGAGTGGTGTGGGCATGGCCTCATTGTCCTGAGATTGGTGTGGGCGTGGCCTCATTGTTCTGAGAGTGGTGTGGGCGTGGCAATGGTGTGTCCTGAGAGTGGTGTAGCAACACTGTGTCTTGAGAAGGTAGGCAGACAACACGCGCAAGAAACCGATGACTTGTAGAGTAGACATTAACTCCCGCCAATATTTGGGTTGTTCTTGCAATTTCGATAGGTTACAAAAAAAAAATGTTGGGCTGTAATTTAAAGTGAGGGGGCAGAAATTTAAACTGAGGGGGCAATGCCCACTCATGCCCCCACGTAGAACCGCCCCCACGTAGAACCGGGCCTGGGGTGCGTTTCCTAGAGGCATCGTAGCGCTACGTTCATCGTAAGAACGTCGTTAGGTCCCCCTCTAGGTGGTGAGGCATTTCCCAGAGCCTTCTTGGTTTAGGTATACCTTGGCTACGAAGGCTCTGGGAAACAGCTCCACCCAAGGTACATCGTAAATCGGCCTTACGATGTACTTCCAAAGATACATTGTAAGCTCTCCCTGGAGCCGAAGCGCTGTTTCCCAGAGCCTTCTTAGCCAAGGTATACCATAGCCAAGGGATACTTCTTGAAGGGTGGTCTGAACCCATCGTAAGCTGTCCCTTGGCGATGTGCTCCGTTCATCCCGTTATAGTTTTCGCACGATCAGAGCAAAATTATACTTTTAAAAAGGAGAGTTGCAATAAAGCGCATATCTATCTACCCTACCTGCGCAAACTACATCATTAGTGTAAAAATAAAAGGAGAGTTGCAATATAGGGCACATCTATCTACCCTACCTGCGCATAGCCTACATAACACATCATAGGAATGGTGTCGTTAAACATTTTATTGAGCCAAATAAAATATAGGGACTATCCATAATATAAATTCAACACTTTCTTATGTAAAGGAGCAATAGTTTCTTATGTTAAGATCAAGAGTATGCCCATGTTCTTGGGTTGGACCAGACACAGACTGCACAAGATTGAAAGCATCAATGAGATTTCAAAAGTCCCTAGGCCAGCAGCTTGGTGGGGCAGCAGACGTGAATGTTCATATCGGCCAGGATTAAAACACGGTCATACTTCGGCATTTTATCAGCCAGGAACTTGGAAAAGTCATTGTTAAAGTTCCTGTTGTATTTAGGTGGGTAGATCAGCGCACACAGAACAGGGTGAGGACGGCCAAGCTCAAAGATGTTCATTTCAAAGCTAGAGAAGGAGGCGGGCAAAAGCTGTCGACAGTCAAAGCTGGTTTTATACACAGTCGCCACCCCTCCGCCTCGAGTATTGCTACGGAGTCCTGCACTCTGGCGAGCTGTCGGTAGCACTTGCCACCGGATCCCACCCTCACGCAGTGAAGTGGTGATGCTGGGACATGTGCACCCCCAACGACACTCCAAATTACCTCTTTGCGCAGGTATCAACCTCTGCCTCGGTGAGATGAGCAGCATAACAACGGAACAACCCTTCATCTGGCAGCAGCTCTGCCAACCTCGAGCGCATAAGCTTGAGGAGGACGGAGGTGATCGACGACGGACCAGAAAATGTCTAAAGAGACATGAAGCCAACACCACATCTCCAGCCCCAGTCACTGCTTTCACCTGTTCTGTCTGTGGCAGACAGTGTGGATCGCGGATTGGGCTCCACAGACACAAGAAGACTCACAAGTAGAGGCAGGGTTGTCATCGTCAGACACAACGGGACAACCTTAAACATGCGTGTGCACGCATATGAGTGTGTGCTCGCATATGTGTGTGTGCATGCATATGTGTGCACACGCGTGTGTCAGTGTACTCATCCCCCATCAATATTAAATTAAAGTTATTCACTGGAGCAAGATATGTCTACTGCTTCTGCCAACCGTCATCAAGAGTATCAGCTGACACAGGAGACACGAATCACATTCATCCATGCATATACTGTAAGCTACTGCACATGATGAGATCCTCAATCCTGTTTGGTACTCAGCACTAGATCAGAGAGGTCTGCATGAGCTGACTGTGTGCCAGCAAGACCTGATGACCTTTACTTGATTAATCTGGGATTAAAACATAGCAGCAATCAGATCGAAAGGCAGATTATTCCTCGGGGTTCCTGGTCGTCAGGTTCCCTCACTGAAAGTTGTAGAAATACATAAATAAGATAAGATAAAGTATGATCAAATCAAATTAACTTTAATCATCCCCGGCAGGGGTGGGGGGGGGGGGGGGTTAGGCGTATCATTGGCGGCTGGTGACTCAAAAAACTGAGGAGGACACGAGGAAGAGAGGCGAACCGCCCATGGGCGCCGGGGGGCACTTTCCCTCAGTCAGTTATTATTTGAAATATCAGCTTTAAAGTGGATTTACAGTCAATTTTAGCATATGAAAAACTGAATAACACTTTCTTTAACTACATGCAGCATTTATTTATCATATTCATGATAAAATATTACAAAACAACAATAAAACATTGTAAGCAATAGTTGTTGTAATGGATTGTACTCTTCTCTAAAGAGAGAAAATAATTGATATTGGTGAGGTGCTGGAGAAGTTAGGTGATATATGAAAAATGTTTTTGATTAGGGGACACTGAGGTGTGCTGGCTCTCAAACAGTTTGTTGGCAAATAGATTTGACAACCGGATTTAATACTTTCAAATGTATTTTATTATGGAGCTACGAACACACAAAAAGTCTCCAATGGCACAGGGAAGAGAAACACAGACATCAACGCCGACTCGATCGGCCTTCACTGTGGTAAATCTGGAATCTGGAATGTGATTGGACTAACAAAATGTAAATATCTGAATCCTGTTCAGACAGGGCCGGAGTACTGTCCTCCCTAGCAGTAATTTTTCAGCGTTTTGGCCAATCACAAATTAGCAAGAAAAAAGGCATTACATTGATTGAAGAGAAAAGAACCCGCCCTGAGGGAGGCTAGCCTCCCTTCCATAGATATCTATGGGTCCTCCAGCTGCATGTTATAGATGTCACTGTTGGAGCTTTAGAATTTCAATAATGGGTTTTTATCCATAGGGAAAACCTGCTTTATGAACAAAACTGAGATAATATTAATTATGAATAAATAAATTCATATATTTATATTTTAATCCCTCTCTTCTCTCCAAAAACTGAGGAGGACTGTCCTCCCCTGCCTCAATGGACGAGCCTCCACTGGTGGACATGTACTAAGGGGTTGGCAGCCAGGATTCCAGAACTTTCTGTTTCTCACCATCACACGGTACTACCTCTACCGGTGCTCTGCTAGCATATTAACGCATGTCTCCTACAGAACTCGGCAGATGAGAGAAATGTTGGCCAAAGGCAGAGATTGATTAGACATCCAGTGACCTTTTTCTCTGGGTTTCACCCCCTCCTGACGCACAGCCCACAAAGACCAGCAGGGCCACACTGCCTCACTCTTTCTATCTCTCCATCCCTCATTATAAATCTCTCTTACCTCCCTCCCACCTTCTCAAGTTTTTCCCTTTCTCCTCCTGCCTCCTTCTCCTCTTCCGCTCTCCACGCACCTCTCTCTCTCTATCACCCTATCTCTCTCTCTCTCTCTGTGTGAACAAGCTGCAAGGCCCAGCACTCTGAGGTTCACTGGGCCAGGGTGAACAATGACGGAGCCTGCTCTGCATCCCTGCGCACGTTCAACAGTAGCCAATATATCTACCGGTACAGCCTACACCTAACAGACATAGAGGATATAACCTAGAAATTATAGGCTACACCTAACAGACATAGAGGATATAACCTAGCAATTATAGCCTACACCTAACAGACATAGAGCATAACTTACACCTAACAGATATAGCAGGTACAGTATAGCCTACACCTAACAGACATAGAGTATCTAGCCTACACCTAACAGACATAGAGTATCTAGCCTACACCTAACAGACAGAGAGTATATAGCCTACACCTAACAGACAGAGAGTATATAGCCTACACCTAACAGACATAGAGGATATAGCCTACACCTAACAGACATAGAGGATATAGCCTACACCTAACAGACATAGAGGATATAGCCTACATCTAACAGACATAGAGTATATATAGCCTACACCTAACAGGCATAGAGGATATAGCCTACACCTAACAGACATAGAGTATATATAGCCTACACCTAACAGACATAGAGGATATAGCCTACACCTAACAGACATAGAGGATATAGCCTACACCTAACAGACATAGAGGATAAAGCCTACACCTAACAGACTTAGGGCCTGATCTACTTAAGGTTTGCACATATAAAAACGTATGCAAAGGCCTTAATACCCACAAATAAATGTGCCAGGTGATCTATGAACAGTGTGCATGGAGGAGGTGATCTGTGAACGGTGTGCATGGAGGAGGTGATCTATGAACGGTGTGCATGGAGGAGGTGATCTGTGAACGGTGTGCATTGAGGAGGTGATCTATGAACGGTGTGCATGGAGGAGGTGATCTGTGAACGGTGTGCATTGAGGAGGTGATCTATGAACGGTGTGCATGGAGGAGGTGATCTGTGAATGGTGTGCATGGAGGAGGTGATCTATGAACGGTGTGGATGGAGGAGGTGATCTGTGAACGGTGTGCATGGAGGAGGTGATCTATGAACGGTGTGCATGGAGGAGGTGATCTGTCAACGGTGTGCATGGAGGATTATGTCCTTCAAGGGCGCACATTTGCACTCTATCCAATTAGTACTTTTGGCCGAAATGAATATGTAATAAGGGGCGTGCCTACCCTCGCGTGCAAAATATGGGAGGACAAAATGCAAATACATAATTGTAGCACACGCTCAGTGACTTATCAACCCTGAAAGCAGTTTCAGTTATTGTATTTGTGTGTGCTATTTAGTTTAGTAATTTTGGTTCTATCACGTTACCGCCGAGCTAAGGTCTCATGCTAGAGGAAATAATTGTACTATTTTTATGTTTGCGCTGCAGTAGGCTTAACTATTATTTCATTTTACAAAACTTTTTGTTCATCAGTCAGGCTTCACATAGGCAACGGTAGCCCTGTTTAACTTTTATAGGCTGTCAAATAGGCCAATATGCTATGCTTTTTTCCCCAGGTGTGGGTCGGGATAAATTAATGAGTGTGTGTGAGCCGAGTGAGGGGGGCATCCAGTCTCATCATAGGCCACTGTTCTCCTGATACAGGCAAGTGTTTCGTTTTAGGTTCAGAAATGTTTAATCAGCAAACCTTGCCCATCCTTAAACAGAACCAAAGCATCATCTCAGTTCATATCTCATGTTCCTTTTTAGTTGATAGCGCATATCCCCTACTACAGCCCCTCCTCATGATTCCAGTTCTGCACCCAAATACTCCCGGGGAGCACAGATACAATGCGGCCCATATCCGCACGAGGAACATCGTTGAGAGTACCTTTGGCGTGTTGCAAAACAAAATAGCCTACTGCTTTTGCGTTTTCGCTCCTCTTCCATGGTGCAATTGTGGAAGACAACACGCAAAACCCCTCATTTAAATAGGGCTGTCTTCACACTTTTGCACCTTTTGTCATTCACACAATTATCCTTGATAGATCACCTGCAAAATGCATTCCAACTAAATGTGTAATCTGAAGGACTGCCAATGCAATTTTACGCTCTTTATTTGGGATCTTAGTAGATCAGGCCCATAGAGTATAACCTACACCTATACAGATATAGCAGATAGGGCCTACACTACTCTGGTGTGGATGTCCAAGTGATTTTGCAAGTGACAAGTGATTTCCTATCATCTATTGCCTATTGTTGTGCCCTTGAGCAAGGCACTTAACCCCAGCACTAGCTTAGAATTTTAAGTCGCTTTGGATAAAAGTGTCTGCTAAATGACAAAAAATGTAAAACATAGAGTAAGCTGTTCCAAATGCTGCACTAATTAATTGTCCATAACTGCAGAGTGGGGGTGTAAGAACTGAGTTTAAATTCTCCCTCATGTGCTCTCAGGCAGACAAGGTGTTGAAAGCCGCTCATCGCATATTCCACACATATGAATTGCAATGACAAAGTAATTCTTCAGCTCTGTCAGGTTCTCAGCAGTCAGCTGTCACTGCCACTCGAGACATTCAAAAGCCACCAGACTAAAAACTCGCTATTTATGCATCCTCGAAGCCCATAGAAAAACATTGCTATTTCTGTCACTGTGCCTCTCTGTTTCTGTCTCCCTGAAAGACAGATTGCTCATCATCTTACTCCCAGAGAGGCTCTGGCAAATTATTTTGGACGGCCTGCTTTTTAAAAAGGCGTGTATTTTATTGTGGAGGCATGGCCTCATCAGGAAATGGGAGTTGAAGCGTAAATGGGCTGAGTGTGTGCTGCTGTCTGGGCAATGCAGGACAACACAAGACAAACACACCACAAATGGTGTTCTAGTTGCCTCTGGAACTCGGTGAAATATAATCTGGAATACCTCTTGAACTGGTATTTCCACCTTGGAAACTTGGGGTAACCTCACCTACCCCGACCTGACTCACCTCAAAATCAAGATGGCTGCTCTGTGCATCAATAATAAGCACTCTGTCTAATTTGTGTCTCTTATTCTTATTTGTTTTTTCCATCTTGCTGTTTCTGGAACATGGTCAACTGAGGTGTGACGTTATTCCCAGCTACAAATTCCTACTTTGCAGGCAACTGTAACATGACTGCCTCAGGAATGGGACTGGGTGACTGGATGTGTCTGAGAATGAAAGAGGGAGAAAGAGAGAGAGAGGTTATGTGTGTTTGTTTGTTTATGTATGGTGTGTGTGTGTGTATTTGTGTCTGCATAAGTAAATGCATGTGCTTTTGTACTAGGGACAAACCCAAAGAGAAGTGCAGTAGAGAAAGAGAGAGAGAGAGAGAGAGAGAGAGAGAGAGAGAGAGAGAATAAAAGAAAGAGGAAGGGAGAGATAGAGAGAGGGAGCGAAAGAGACAGTGATACATGCATGCAAGCATTGTTGTTGTTGTTGCTGTTGTTGTTGTTGTTATTATTGTGTGAGATAGCCCGGGGGCGGCTGACGGGGAGGAGAACAGATGAGAGGTGGCTACTGAGGAACACGCGGGTGGGTGCCAGTATGAGTGGGGCCGTGACACTGCCGGCCCAACTGATACGTCTGTCTGCCGTGAACTCATTAGCCTCCAGTCGGCACACGGCATCTGCCTGTGCCAGCCCCCCGCCCGCAAATCAACCTGTGACCTCGGACCTCTCGGCAGAGAACAAGGCAGTCTCAAACAAGTCCCGACGCCAGCAGCCAAGGATGCAGCGGAATACTGATGTGGTTCATCTGTCTGCCTGCTTTTAAAGGTATAACATAGCAATTTTCACTTTTTTGAGTCTGTACGTGCTATTCTTCGAAGATAATATCAAAGAAACACAATAAAAACATTAAATATATCCGTTTTGTAGTTTTGGAGAAACTGGAAGCTTAACAACAGTCCAGTTTGCAGGGTGCCCATGGGTGCTGGAAATCCTTGAAAATGCTTGAATTTCAATGTGGCATTTTCAAGGTTTGAAAAGTGCTTAAATTTTGTATAAAGTACTGGAAACCCCTTGAAACTGTAATAACTTGGCTACTTTCATAATAAATTGCTATCTGACAGAATTTGCGTTTTAGAATAAGTCAGAGACAGACTTTTTTCATCCTAATTGCTTTCACACAAAATGAAGATGAGTCCTCTCGAGCATCGTACGTGATTTGGCTTGGCTTGACTTGTGATCAGTAGTGTTTTTTTATGTGGCGCCTGATGACAGCGAGTTGGACAGACAGACTAGGCCTACAACATGCCAGGAGGTTGGTGTCTTAATGACCGCTGGCTTGATGAAGACAAATACAAGCTGTCTTAGTCACTGTTGTAGTTTTAGTGTTTTGAAATTCATGGAAAGGAATGGATGACTAGGCTATGCTAGGCTATGCATCACTGCATAACGTCCCACTTGGCGAATTCACGGGCTAATGATGGTCGATTTTCGTGAGGGAGGTGATATATTAGTACTAGTATTGTGTGTCAATTATGGCATGTTAATTTATGGAATATGCAACTGCACAATACAAAGTGTTTGATTTTGTATACATTTTAAGGCTTAAGGAGCTCATTGATTGCCTACCTCAAAGACTACTGTTCTCTTATTTTGCCCATTGTCAATCAAGTCTTTATTGAATTTGAAGTTTTGTCTGGTGGTTGTTTGAAGTGGTTGCTTTAGACTCAGCCAGGCTATGTACAGTAGGATGCTAAGGCCCAAATCCACACAGAATGGATTGCTCCCGCTAATAGCTCGATATTTTGCACAGCAATTGCAACGGAAATCTGTTCCAGTTTAGCAAAATATCCAGAAAAGATTTTGCTCTAATGATATACCGGGGCAAACACGGCCACAAATTTGCCAACTGTGTGCAATTTGGCCCATGACTACAATTAGCGATGTACGCGTTCTTGCGCACGCCTGGCATGACGGTGCTTTCGTCTGGTTACAATAACTACTGCCATGATCCCTGGAGAGCCCGGGCATGTCAGCCCCTTATATCTGTTTTGGCCCGGCCATACGAGGGGGCTTGGTCAGGCTTAGCCCCCTCAGTTTTAATTTCAGCCCCCAAGTTTAATGTAATGTTACACTAATGCGTAGTATGCTGTGTGGATGTGTGCTGCTGTGGATGTCGTAGCATGTCCGTAGAATGTTCTCTCTCCTATGATGCTTTTTAGCCTCTCTTATTCTGAAATGTAATTTAATGTAATGTATTGCTTTATAAATGTTATGTTAAACTGATGGGGACTTCTGTGATGGTTTACTAGAGAACAGACTAGAGACTACTATAGTAGTTACTGACAGGGTTGGGAAGGTTACTTTTAAAAAGTAATCCCTTACAGTTACAAGTTACTTGTGAAAAATTGTAGTCAGTAACGTAATCCGATTACCACAATTTAAAAGTAAAGTAAGGGATTACTTTCAGTTACTTTTGGATTACTTTAAATAAAATGTACTGTGTATTTCACCAGATATAAAATGTACTGTGTATTTCACCAGAAATCCTACATTATTTATTCTTTTTCTGTGTTCTAGAGCTGACAACATAGCTAAACAGCAGTTGCCCAGCGCCCGCCCAGTTAGAGCAAGTGTTAATGCCAAGAGTTTAGGGTGTGTGTGTCATCTTGCCTTGGCTAGTTAATTGCAGTCTGCAAAACACGACACTCGTTGCTAATGTAGCTAACGTTAGGTGTAAACGTCGGAGCCAGCTCTAAACTCCAGCTCTAATGCATTCTAAGCAGCTGTGATTGGCGCTATTCAGCTATACAGCTTGCCAGTGGACACACAGCCTTATATATTATGGATAAAGCACCCACTGACCAGTTTTCCCAGGCAGTTAGTTATAGCTCTTGAATAATGGTGCATTTGTTTATAACTGGGAGGTGGCAAATTGCGACTTGCTACTAGGAATGATTAAATAAAACGCTGCATGAACTCGCACTTCCTCGTCGCAAATTCGGATATGTTTCTCAGCCTCCAGTTGCCGGCTGATGTCAATATCATATCATATCATCATCGTATCATTCGCTATTGCTCGAATGCACACAGGTCGGAGGTAGGTATTTTGCCACTTGCGACTTGCCACCTCCAACCACAAACGAACGCACCATAACACCGACAGGCACTATTGAGTGAAAATAATCTGAATGGGCGCTTGGGTCTGGTTTTCTGGTTGAACATTAGTGCTATACTGTAGAAGCCTACTGCTAGCTAATTTGGAAGTAAAGTAAGGTCAGTGGAAGTAAGGTTAACGTTAGCTACCCTAACGTTTGACATTAGCTAACGTTAACTTACAGGAAAATGTTTTTTCAGGTTGAACATTGAGTCCTTGGCCGTCGAGGCAGGTAGCTGGGAGGCATAGTTTACACTGTGCTGTAATATTGTTGTGGTTCTGTGACAGGTAAATAAAAAAAATGCTGGTATTTCCAGGATTTTAATGCACATTGCGGTATTTCTGCCATGATGCCCGTGCTGCTCGCTGTCTGTCTGGCAGCTTTGGTCCAACGAGCACATCAGTGGGAATCTTGTTGGCGCGCTGCGCGCAATTGGTATTACTAGCCTACTTCTTTTTTTTTTTTTTTAAGCTATTTTGTAAAACTGATGAGGAGGCGAGGGGTGATTGTAATCACGCCTGTAATCCCCGTTACTATGCAAATGTAACTGTAATCTAGATTACATATTTAAATTGTACTGTAACGGATTACAGTTACTGTTTTTTTTTTTATGTGATTACGTAACGGCGTTACATGTAATCCGTTACTCCCCAACCCTGGTTACTGAGGAACCAATAATTAGTTAATGAGTAGTTACTGATTAACTCTCAATCCATCACTGTATAGTAGATCATGGTGGGTTACTAGAGAAAAGACTGGGGACTACTATGATAGTTAGGGACCGAGGACAACTATAGAAGTTACTGAGGAACCAATGGTTAGTTAATGAGTAGTTAATAATTTATTTACCAGGTAGTCCTTCATTACCTGATAATTTCTTATTCTTTTGTGTACCTTGTTGTAGAGTCAGACAGCATACAGAGTAGTTAATAGTCCTCATTACCTAACCATTACTTAATCATGAGTTACTATTTTGTGTACCTTATTGTAAATTAAGACAATTTATTCCAATATACATGAGTTCATGGTTTACAATCATTCATCTCTTACAACATACCTACATAAATAAATAATAAGGTGAACAGTAGCCTAGTAATAATATGCTATAATATTGTTATCACAGCAGCACAGATAGAGATTAAAATAAGATTGGATTCAAGATTATTTTAAAAGCAAAGAATGTGCACCGGACATGAAGGCAGGCAAGGCAAGGCAAGGCAAGGCAAGTTTATTTATATAGCACATTTCAGCCACAGGGCAATTCAAGGTGCTTTACATGAGACATTAAAAGCATTAAAACAAAAAGCAAGACATGAAGACAAACAAGGATGGAAATGGAATGGAAATGGAAATTATTTTAGTAGACTATTCATTAGTAACTAACAAGTAGTTTGTTGTTCGGCACACGTTTGGCCTGAACCCGAATCGTAAATTCCTTAGCGATGTGCTCCGTTCATCCGGGCCCGTTGTTTTAGACCGAGAGCAAAATTATGCTTTTAAAAAGGAGAGTTGCAGTATAGCGCACAACTATCTACTCTACCTGCGCAAATTACGTCCTTAGTGTAGTCCCACAATAAACTTTATGAAAATGAATGTAATGTTTTTGAATAGTGTAATGTTTTTGTAGCCTACATAACACATAAGGGGAATGTTGTGTTTTAAAATCGTATTGAGCCATATAGGGACTATCCACAGCTTAATATAAATCCAATCTGTGGACAAAAAACACATTTTATTATGTAAAGGAGCAATTTGATGTCATGGCTTTTCTAGCTGTCTGTAGCCTAGGCGTCGTGTTGGGTTACTGACGGCCAGAAAAGCCATGTCACCAAATTGCCCCTTAAATAAGAAAATGTTGTTGTTCTCAGATTGGATTTATATTAGGCTACCGATAGTGACCCGACAGTGAGTATGGGTCAGTAGCCTACTATTGTATTCCCTTCTTTCACTTTCTTCACGTCATAGTTGGCACTACTTGTTTACCTCAGGTTTTGTTTGCCTCCACTACTTTCTGCCACCACACTGCGCACGCAACTGCAGTGATGCAACTGTGACGTTGACTCCAAATATTGGTCTATAGAGTAGTTAATAGCTAGTCCTCATTGCCTAACCATTACCTAATCATTAGTTACTCTTTTGCATCCCTTATTGTAAAGTAAGACATCATACAGAGTAGTTAATAGCTAGTCCTCATTACCTAACCATTACCTAATCATTAGTTACTCTTTTGCCTACCTTGGTTCCTCAGTAACTACTATAGTAGTCTCCAGTCTGTTCTCTAGTTCCTCAGTAACTACTATAGTAGTCAGTCAGTAACTACTCATTAACTAATCTCAGAGTTGATCAGTAACTACTCATTACCTAACCAATGGTTCCTAAGTAACTACTATAGTAGTTCCCAGTCTGTTCTCTAGTAACCCATCATTATGTACTATACAGTGATGGATTGAGTAATCAGTAACTACTCATTGGTTCCTAAGTAACTACTATAGTAGTCCCCATCAAGAACTACTCATTAACTAATCTCAGAGTTAATCAGTAACTAATCATTAACTAATCATTGGTTCATCAGTAGTTACTCAGTAACAACTCAATTCTGACTGACAACTCTCTTTGACATGCCCACAAAACGAGGTGAGCTTGTACAGGGGGCAATTTGGGCATATAAAAATGAGTTTTAAAGTACTTAAAAATTATGGAATAACAACACTTATGGTCATATTCACTTTGATTTTATCTAAAGATAACTGTCATGTGTCACGTTCTACCACTGTATTATTCCTCTAAGCTGGACATCTTCTACCAGATGCTGTTTGGTTACCAGGAGCATCATGGTTATGAGGAGCATGCTTCTGTGAGAAGTAAAAAAAAAAAAAAAAAAATGTAGTGGACTATAGTACAGGATTAATATGACCTTTATTTGCACATCGTTATGACCCAAATTATTTAGGCTTTTAGTGATATATAATGGATTGGTCTTCTCATTATAGAAATATTAAGGACTTTTAATCAAACTACTTATACTCATACTGCCTGATTCTTCTCTTGGAAGAAGAGGGTGAGTAATGGGCTTAGTAGCATTGCTGACTAATCCTTTTAGGAACTATTATCATCAAAGAAAACTGTGCAGAATAGTTCCTAATCTTCTTGAACTTAATCTGCCTCTAATTCATTTGTCAAGAGCCATTGCTGATAGTACCCGCTTAGTGTCATCTAATAGCGGATAAAAGCCTCTGCCTGGATTTTCCCTATAGTGACCTCTCTCTCCTTGCCTCAGTCATTTCACTTCCTGTTCACACCTCTGGAAGAAGATGAAAAGTGCTCCTTGATGTGTAAATGTTCGATTGGTAACGGCTAGTGAATAATTCAGACAGAGCCAGGGTGCTGTCTGACTCTCCTGTTCACTGCCTGCTGATGTCCCAGGGGCTGGGAATGTGGGGTGGGATTGGTTCCGTTGATTACGGGTCCCTACGCTGATCACATGCTGGAACTCTTCAGTCCCAATGCAGTCAACCTCCCCAAAATAAAAGGTTTCCTATTGCCAGACTGTCTGGAAGGGCTGGGTTTCTCCTTTTTCAATGCATGAATTCAATTTAAAACCGGAAAAAACACCTGTCAGTGGTTGTATTCAAATTTTGACCAACTCTCACTTTCCGCCTCCAGGCCAAAAAATAAAAATAGAACAGCATAATCCTTTCCTCACAAACTTCCTCTGCTTCCTATAATGGCTTCCTGCATTTCTGATAACTCATTTTCAGCATTTTTAGTGCGTAAGGACTCTTCTTAAAGCTGACATGAGTGGAGGGGTGTGTCTGGTATTCATAATTGCCTCCGTAAGGCAGAGTGCAGTTGTACCCCGCCTGGCGGAGGTACAACTTGGCTTTAATTGCCCTCCTCTAACTCACCTCTGACTCCCCTGAGGGATATTTGAGCGGCAGAGAGAAGGAACACAGACCAACACCTCTAATTGACATTCTGTTGGTTTCCTTCCTCTCTGCCATCATTGGAGAGGACTGAAACGATCACAAGAGATCTGATCAGATGATCAGAGAACCGGCTGTACACAGACGGTCTCAATTCAGATGTTTTATTATTAGTCTATCTTACACCGAGTGATACAAATGAGCGAAATACACACATCATCTACAGTATTGATATTTAAATAGTCTATACTAGTCTACTGACGGCTGAGGTTAAGCCCTTACAGTATATATTTCATTTCCCATTTGCCAGCCTTATAAGCTCACATATGCGAGGATAATAAAAAACGGCTCCACATTTTTAAAATTATATGTAGCCTAACATAATCATGTAAAATTGATAGCTTGTCAACAGATATTTTAATAGTTCTGGAAATAATTGTATGCAGTCCACCGTTATGCACACGCACAAGATGTAGCCTAGTGCGCACAGCTGAGCGCGCGCTCTCTCCATTTGGATTGTGCAAAACACGGTAATCATCCATACAATGATGTCATTAAAGCGTGTAGTTCAACACACCGAAGGACTATCAATTAACGACTGCAGGACTGCGTTCACTCCAAAAACAAACAACAAAAACTAGGGTACACAGCATTATGCAACACAGTGACACTATAACACAGTAGGCTAGGACTACAATCCTGTAGCATACAGTGCTTAAAACAGACTTGGCCACACAGAGAAATAATGAAAGAAATTGCGCTTTAATATTTTACCTGTGAATTCCTCTCAATCCGAAGGTTGCATGACACACGCATCCAATTGCTGGTATTTTTTGTCGGCATGGTGTCTGGTAGGTTAGTCTTTGCCTTTTAAAACGAGTCTTCTGATTTGATCCGAGTCTTTTGGGGGGCTAGTCAAGCCAATTACTTCATTGAGTGTTCTGGAACGAGGCACATCTGCGGGCTAAAGGTCGTCTGTGTCAGTATAGGATATCTACATCTCGCGACTCAATCAATTTTCTACTATCGATTTCTCGGCGTAATCAATAAGAAAAACAGGCAGCGATGTAGGTAGTGTCGATGTCGAATGTCACAGCTAGTTTTGATACCCCCGGTTTATGACGGATTGGTTTCCACGTGCGGTAGTTCACCGATACAGCTGGAGGTGAGGAGAATGGTGCCTGGAAAAAAACGCTGTTCACGGAGCCAACTGTTTTTCCAAGTCCACCCACCTGCTCCTTTAACAGTCTGTAGTCACTGTTTGTTGCACTGTTGGTGAAGGCGAGCGGCTCTGGTGTTCATAAAGAAAGATGTTTATAATTCTTGCAATCAAGTTCCTTAAGTTGGGCACGCGTAGTCACCCGTCAGGTATCCGTCATTTCTAATTTATTGTCAGATGCAGCCTTAAGTTTGCAAAACCATCACAGGTTACAAAATCGCAACTGCAAGCCGATAACAATTATTGTTATTGTCACATCGTATAGCATCAGCGCGCGGGGTAAAACAAAAAAAACGGTTGTACAAGCTACTGTAGCGCACGCGACAATAGCAAAGGAGAATGGTGAATCAACATTGTAGCGCGCGGTGTTGATGAACGGAGCATGAGCGCCCTGTTCTGAGGGGAGGACAGAAAATGGGCTTTGCCACTGGCGCGTCCTGCGTTACGCGCGGGAGGATTTGGAGCCGTCACTTGAGTCCAGCCACCAACTGCAGGTGACACGGATACAGTGCCCACAGTCCGAAACCTACTCAGTGCAACAACTAAAATGTGTGGCTTTATATACTGTACACTCACAGCAATGCACGTCACCCATGATCTATTGAATGTCAATATCCTTTTCTCTTGTTTCGAGAGTGGGATTGCATGTTCCAAGTACCTTTCAGGTTTAAAAAGCTTCAGCAACGTACAATGTAACTGATAGCTGCCTCTGAGTCTGAATGGCCAGCCGGACACACCGCTGGGAAAGATAGCCATGAGAAATGGCATCTGTGCAAAACAACAACAACAACAACACAAAAAACGAAGGTGTTCATTCATCACCACATATCTCAAGGTCACTGTTGGCTTTGGTAAATTACTTTACTTTAAACTGACTCATGGGAACACATACGCACGCAGGCACACATTCAGTGATGTTGCTAGTAATTACATCAGACAAGAGAACAAAATCCGCTAATTGAAGATACTGTAGGCAACAGATTGCTTTACGTGGCTAGCTCTAGATAAATTGGATTTTCCCTCATATTTTTTTTAGCAGTGATATTGCATTCTCACCACACCAGTTTGTGTGATCTTTGCATCTTTATATATGTATGTATGTATTTATTTATTTAATTAATGAGATGGTGTCTTGAGCAGAGAGGAATTCATGACATCATTGATATAATTTAGAAATATACTGTATGGAATTCTATCATCATGGCAGTAATGGAAACTGTGATAGAAGTGTGTTATTGATGTCTTGGAGTGCTCCATTCTGTAATATTACCTGTCAACAATAATCCACTGTGGTATGAAGCAGTATTATGATATCTGATCACCAGGCGTGTGTGCTGAGCCTCTTGAACACTTCATTTGTATTGTTATTTAGGAGGCAAATTTGCAATCATCATGCTAGCTCATTCCAGCATCAATGGCCTTTTCAGTGATTTAATGTCTCTATTATTGTGTTATGGTGATATCGATATCAGAATGAGCTTTTTTTATGAACATTTAGGCAATGTTGATGTTAAAAAAACAACTCCTTACAGTTTGTCCATTCTGCCTCTTTGAACCCGATGAGATAGAGTCTGCTCGTGTTATAAACCCTCACAGTAAAATTAGGCTCATTATTCAAAGCTCAGGATAACCTCATCGGGGTTAATGTGAAGTTTAAGTGGCTCACTTAAGCGAATGAACTTCAAAGAGATCCAGGGTGCCAAGTTGGAAATCTCATCATTACCTAGGATCTAAATCTCCTTTTACAACTCTGTAGCTTGGAGGGAAATGGGAAATGAAGAGATCGGAGTCCTGGGTGTGTGTGATGCGTTTCATTAGCAGGACGGCATCTGTGGCTGCTGCTACTCTAGGGTTCGAACTGTATGTTACAAATGTGCTGTTTAGGGCTCCTCTCTACAAGTACAGAAGCACATAAAGGAAACTGGTCAACAACAGCTGCCAGTAGGAGGGATCAAATGGGGCATTGATCCCAGGAGCTCCACAGATCATATGTTGCAGATGACCGGGGGACAGGCAACAGGGGGAGAGGAGAGGAGTGGAGGAACAGAGAGAATGAGAACAAGGGGAGAGCAGAGGGAGGCGTCTCTGGCGGACTGTGTAATAGCCTCACCGTTCTGAACCACTGAGCTCACCTTCATCCAGACATGCTCTCTCTCTCTCTCTCACTCCCCCATATTTGTATCTCTCTCACTTTATCTCAGTCCCCCCTCCCCACCTCTCCCTCAAACTGAGGTTCATTCCATATGACGCACCGTCTCCTCAATCCCGAGCCGCGTGTCCCAGCTACCGCTGCAGTAATTTCCGGCAAACAGGCTCTGATCAGCGGCCCGGCTGGCAGCGAGCGCTCGCTGCACCATCAGACAGAAGTTCTGAGCGCATTCCATTCGTTTCTCATCCCTTCACCTCTCATCCAAGCCAGTCACCCCACGCCGAGCCTCCCCATTAGCCTACTGCCCGCTGTCATATTACAGTCTTCAGCTGTGCCCTCCTCTGCCAGGGGGTGATAGACGGTGGGGGAGGGGAGGACACGAGGGGGAGAAGGTGGGAGGGGGGCCTTGGCGCTAGACGCTATACCTGCAGGCCTGACTTGAGTCGGCGA
The DNA here is from genome assembly GCF_949987555.1 of Borostomias antarcticus. Lineage (NCBI taxonomy): Eukaryota > Metazoa > Chordata > Actinopteri > Stomiiformes > Stomiidae > Borostomias > Borostomias antarcticus. The sequence continues at coordinate 19,184,591 of NC_140239.1, read as the reverse complement.
TGAGCTCCGAGATCCAATTTGTTTGTGCCGAAATGACTTCAATCCCTTCGCCACAGAACATTAGGGCCGCAAATGAATATCCCCCCCGGGCGGCGGAGATGCTCGCGGGTTTCGCCTGGGGGCCCGGAGGCGGCGGAGGCAGTAGCGACCGGGTAATGGCAGATTCATGAAGAGTTTTTTTTTTTTTTTTGATGGTGCCTGTGGAGACGTTACAGTGTTATCCTCCTCCCCTCCCCCGTCTCACTCCCTGTCTTCTGAGCCCCCCCTCCCAGATGAGTTTAGAAGGGAGTGGGCTCTCCCACGCTCGGGGGAGGGGGTGGACGACACCTCCTGCCGCACGCCACTGATGAATAGATGCAGGGGCCGCGGGGGAAATGCAAATGAGGAGAGCAAGTGCAGGATGAAGTTTGAAAGAGCCATTTACTTCCGGAGCAAGCCGTGACTGGACCCTCCTGTTCTGGCGCAAGTCTTGTGTTAACATGGGGAAGACAGTACAGAAAACAGCGGCTGCACACAGAGTCGTTGGCAGGCTGTGGTAGCCTACTCAACAGCGGTACCCAAAAGTGCACTTAAGAGTGTCTCTACATGTATTTTACAGACATGATTAATTAAAAGCAAGGTGACAAGTAGGATCATACTATTATATTTAGGCTACATGCCATTAAAGGAAAAATCATGTTTAGCCATGTTTTAAGGTTACTTATGGTCATATACAATGGTCCAGATCAAAAAGTTGACAAAACTAGCACTTTTGAGAAAGTCTGATATTTGCTCTACCACCGTTTTGGTCATGCAATAGATGTGGGTGGGCACCGTGAAAAATAATTAAAAAAACACGTAAAACTCTAAATTTCAAAGACGAGAAACTCACCAAGGTGTTAGTTGGCGTTCTGACATATAATTTGCCAGAAAGTAAGATTCTAGTTCATCTGGAAAGGCTTTTTTAAATATTTAGCATAGAACTATTTAGTCGCAGCACATACGTGTGTAAACCTCCGCAAACTAGGTAGCCTAGCAACAAACAATTACAGTAGCTACCGTAAGTAGTTCCACTTCCTGAATCCCCTCTGTGGATTGATCTACACATCTACAATGGTTGCATTGTCAAGTCAATGGATTTCATAAAATGATCAATAAAACCCTACAGGATTCATACTTTGCAGCGAATTTGATGTCAGAACACCAACGGACACCAATTACCCCCGCGGTGAGCTTCTTGTCTTTGAAATCGAGAGTTTAACATATTTTTGAATGATTTTTCAAGGTGCCCACCCACATCCATTGTATGACCTAAACGGTGGTAGAGCAATTATCAACTTTCTCAAAAGTGCTAGTTTTGTCAACTTTTTGATCTGAACCATTGTATGTGATCATAAGTAACCTTAAAACAGGGCTAAACATGATCTTTCCCTTTACTACTCCTTTAATACAGTAGTTATCATAGAACTAACTGTTATTAGATTGTGGTCCCTGCAATTTTGGTGTTGCTGTTGCCTCTATGCTCAACCAACTTGAGTTGCTCAGAAAAGATTTCAAAAAACAACAACTTGAAAGTCGCACAATAACTGCCACCACAAAAGCACCTGCACGATAGTGTTCACTCTAAACCCAGTGCACAGCCCGCTGTATAGAGTCCTGCTGTGAAGAGAGATCACCGTTCACCATCTTCTCTCATTACGTGACTGAAACTTGTGTGCCATGTCTTTTCCTTTTGAGTTCAGCACTCATCGCCAGCTATGGACAGACAGCAGCGGGCCTTTCTATCTGAATCTGAACACTTCCTACGTCTCAATCATCAAGCAGGTCTTTTTATGTGAATCTGAATACTTCCTCTCACCATGGTCTTCATGAAAGCAGGTGTCTTTTAGCATTCTTGGGCTTTTACAATGTGGTTGACAGGACCAGAGAGAGCGAGAACTCCTCAAACGCTGCTTTGTCATTTCCACAAACAAGCTCAGAACATGCTGGAAAAACAAAGGTCTCAAGTTAATCTAGCTGGAGTTCAAGCATCCATTTGTATCCTATGGAAAACCAAATTGACTTTGAACATGTTTGATGATCCCCTTCCTCCTCCATGCCCTTCAATATGTGGATAAAGTAGTCACAGCAGAGAAGGACGAAGGGATGGAAGCTGTCACACCAGCCTGTTTTCCCCACGTATCTCTCCTCTCCAGCTCTCTTTCACTCACATGTCTAGACACACTTTGATTCAGGCGCAGCAAGCAATATGAATAAGCGCGACGACTATCATGCATATCCATATGCATGGTAGGAGGCCAGCCGGTAGTCGAGGTAATGAGGAGAGGAGACATTTTTAGACTAATGGAACACACCCCACCAGGATTGATGACACATGACTTGTGCTGACCACTGGCATTCCCTGCCAGGGAGTTTTTGACCAGCTGGTTCTTGTCCAGAGATCCGTCTGGGCTGGGTGGAACTCATGCAGAAAGCTGTGATGTGGACATCCTCCAAGATGGGGCGGACGAAGTAGCTGCCAACCTGGATGAGAGCGTGCCCTTTCTTTCCGCTGTCACAGTTAAAGGCCGGTTCTTGCTACCTGGCTTCTTAGTGAGATGGCTCATCTTGACGTAAAAAGAGGCGGATGAGCCCCGCCTGTGTCGTTGGTCACGTGCAGCTCCAGCATTCTCTTCTACGATACCACATGTGAATATATGAGTCCTTTGAATGAATTCATGACTGATTAAAATACATAAAATACATGGATGTGAATGACAGGTCTGAGCTCTGTGACACTATGTACATTCAACAGAATCAACATCCGAACAACAGTGGAATGTAAGCTCCAGTTGTATCTGTTTGACATGGGGTAGTCATATACAGTACTGTACTTATGTATAAAGCTTGCATCAAGAAAATGCAAATCATTTAATGACTCCAGGAAAATGTTCTAATGTGATTATTTTCATACTCATTAGAATTAGTTATAACATGACAAAGTGGTCCATTTTGTTTTATTTACCATAGTTTGGAGGCAGGGGTTTGGATGTACCGTCACCCATTGTGTTGGCTGTTAAAGAGGGAACAAGAATGTCACTTAAAACTAAATACTTTACCATGAACAGGTATATATGACACTGGTGTGCATTAAGTCAGCTTTCCACCGCATGAAAAAGTAGCAAAGCGACTTGACTCTACTCGCTTTTTTGGTTTTCCATTGTGCAAAGGTTAAGCCTGAAAACAAAACTACAATTGTCCATTACCGCTGTGCTGTAATTTCTCCTCAGTGATACAGCAGGCTTCCTCTGCTGTTGTTCTGCTGTGAACACTAGCCTAGTCTTTTATACCTTGTACAAAGAGGATATGATCCGTTCTCAAGGCCTCTGAGGCGTTTAACTGTGGCTAGGTTTTTTCATCCAAATAATCTTTGTCCTGTCAAATGATCTTAGGATTTGCTTCTCATAGAGCTGGCCAGCTGGCAAGCTGCTGTGGATGTTATGCAGGTTAATTTTCACCAACACCAGCGGCATGGCATGTTCGTCCACTTTCAGCGGCGAACCTTCAGGGATTCTTCTCTGAAGGCCTTCACTTTTTCCTCAGGAGCTGTCAATACACCAGGTGTAACCTTTTACTTTTCCATTGTTGTTGTCAAGAAAGGCATTGTGTCTAATTCTACTTTTTGCCCTGAGAAATACAGGATTCTGTCATCTTTTCTTACCAGCTATGCTGTCCTCTTTTGTGTCTTTAATAGAGTGCAGTAATAAACCATCTACTGGTTTCTCCTTTGGCAAGAAACACATTTGTGGATATTGATTGGTTCCTCGCACTTATGGGGGGGAAAAAAACAGCCTTAATTACACATTTCTAAATGTCCCGAAGACATCCGTCCACTGTCTCAGAAGGGCAGTATGTCTCTGGAGCCGTGTCACCTTAAACAAAGGGTCATTGTGTCTGGTGATGGATTGCTCTAGACTGTGACGGGGTGAGAGCTACTGTAACAGAGAGATGAGGTGAGCATCCAAGTGCTTGACTTGGGCAGGCGGGCCTCACTGGAGCTGAGTACTGGTACATTTTACTGCTCGAAGCTCCTTCACCTCTTATAGAATATCAGCTCTAAAGTATTGTGAGGCTCCTGCATCTAAATATAGACAGTACCGGTGAGCACCAACATTTATTTTAGTCCAATTTCAGTCCTTGCCCATGAATCCAGAGTCGGATTAATGTCTGTTCTATGTTCTTATCATGTCACATGATCCTATCTGTCAATCAGTGTGCTGCAAACTCTTTTTCATGCCCCGCAGCTGGGGCTGGAATGAACGGGACGTCACTCAAAGGCTGTAGTTTTCTTCCTGTAAACCTTTAATGAGGTCACGAACCTTGAAACGCAACATAAACATACAATTACATACTGCTCGAACTAATATCGACACACAATATAACGCAAACACACTCGCAATCATACCCACCAGTTCCTCCTCCCGTTTTGTCACATAGAGAAAACACCGGGCTCTGATTTTATACATACTATTCCCTGAAACGCAACCAGCCAATCACCGACGTTCCCCAATCGAGGCCCCGGATCACAAGCATTTCACAATAAGTGTTCTACTTAAACATACAGAAATCACATACAAACTCAACTGATTCCCATATGATTAATTACACAACTTAAACTTAACACAAAATCTCACCACCCCACAGAATGTCAAACACCTCCCACTTGGCCTCCTGGTCTCTAGACCCAAGGAGACCATCAACCTAAACTACCCCTTTCTCATTGATGGTGGTGCCTGAAGGTATGGGTTCTTCTCAGTTCTCTTCTTTGGAGTCATCCACGACCCCGGAGCCAGGTCCCCCCGCAAAGGCACAGCCAGCGTCACGGGGTCGTACGCTGCTGATTTCCCACGACCCCGGAGCCAGGTCCCCCCGCAGAGGCACAGCCAGCGTCACGGGGTCGCTCGCTCTCCTGACCTTCTTGCTCCTCAACAGGTAGGAGCACCACAAGTCTTCGCACGTCTCTACTGAGCACTGTGGAGAGACTCCGGCCGCCGCCGTTCCTTTTCTCTAGACGCTTACCTACGGACACAGGACAGCTGGGGCATGTTCTTACCTTAACATCACGAACGACCCCTTTGCTGTCAGGGGCCACCTCCACAACTCGACCTAGCCTAAACTGGCCTCTCAGAGCGTTCTGATCAGCTAGCCAAACCAGATCCCCCACTGCAACATTGCGAGCCTTTCTATGCCACTTAGGCCTGACGAACAAGCCTGGCCCAGCCAATTGGCTCCACCGCAGCCAGAACCTGTTTACCTCGGCCTGGACTGCCCTCAACCTCACAAACGGGTAGTCCTGGAACTCGAAGCCTCGCGTGTCCCCTGTGGGCCCAGCCCTTCCTAACAGCAGGGTGTTGGGAGTAACTACCTCCACCGCATCGTCACGGACCTGGACTCTGGCGCCGATCGGCCTCTCATTTGACAGATTGGCCGCCAGGTAGAGCAGAGTTTGAAACTCCAGCCCTGTGAGGCTTCCAACACCCCCAACGTTGCTCAACGCTCGCTTGAGTACGCGGACTGCTGCTTCTGCCGCACCATTTCGGTGAGGCGAGTCAGCTGGGTGGAAGACCCAGACCCATTCGGTTCCTTGCCTGGCGGCTTTCCCTCTCACTTCCTCCTTGTCAACACTTCCCAGAAAATCATAGAGCTCCTTCAGGGCTGGTCGAGCTCCAACGAAGTTCGTACCCTGATCCGACCAGATCTTCTTCGGGTATCCTCTGAGCGCAGTGAACCGCTGGTAAGTACTCAAGAAACCCTCTGTGGACAGGCTCTCTACCATATCAGCATGCAGGGCTCTAGAGGCCATACAGGAGAACACCACGCCCCAGACCTTTAACCTAGACCTCCTCTTTGCTACGTCTCTGACTGTATACGGGCCAAACAGATCTAGGGTTGTGTACTCAAATGGAGCGGCCGGCTCGGTCCGCTCAGGGGGAAGGTCACCCATTACCTGCTGGCACATCTCTGCTCTGGTCTTCCGGCAGGGGATGCAGGAGTCGACGACTTTCCAGGCTACTCGCTGACCCTGAACCACCCAAGCCTTTCTCCTCATCCGTAGCAAAGTGCCAGCCACCCCTTCATGGTTTGCTCCGTGAGCCTCTCTAGCCAGTAGGGTGCTAATCCATGCTCCATAAGGAACCAGCGGCACTCCTGACTCACCTGCGGCCTGGACCCTTCCGAAGCACAACAGTAGCCCTGAAGTCTCAACCCTGATGGCTACAAGCCTGTTCAGTGTCGACTCAGGGAAAGCCACTCCCTCTTGGGCTGCCAAGCATAGATCCCGAAATGCAGCTCCGATCTCCCTCACGCCAAGGACGGGCTTACTCACTTTCTCCTTCAGGTGCTTGGCCTCCCACTCTGGTCTCTCCATGGCTCCTCCGCGAATCAGCCACCTCTCAACAGCTCGGCGGACCCATCCAATCACTCCACAGAGCTTTGTCAAGCTGCTGAACCTCTCCGGCTTAACCAGAGCAACGATGGCTGCCCCCCAGAGTCTTTCCTTGCCTCCGGCCTCTGAGAAGGTCGACTCCACCTCCTCCTCAGAGGAGCCAAGAGACTCATCAGCTCCATCCGGAGGCTCCTTGGCTTTTTCCACTCTTCCTTCGACACTATCTTGACTTGACGCCTTCTTCAGCTGGGCTCGAGTTAGAACCGCCGTAAATGCCCTCCGCTGGAGCTTACTCACAGCCTCCCTGGCGCTGGCCGCCACCTCCGCCGCGGACTTCATGGGCCACTCCTCCACCGGCCTCACCAGGAACTCAGGCCCCTTTTGCCAAGTGGAAACCTCATTCAGGTCTTCCGGAGGGCATCCTCGCGTGACAAGGTCGGCGACATTCAGCTCCCCCGGAATCCACCACCAGTCAGCTACAGGCCCAGACTTCTGAATCTCTCCGACCCTATTCGCGAAAAACGTCTGGTACCCGTAGCTCTCCCTCTGGATAGCTCCCAGGATAGTCTGGCTGTCTACGAAGTGGAACCACCTCTCCACCTCCAGCCGACCCTGCCTCTCCATGAACCCTCTCAACCTGGCCGCGAAGACTGCGCCGCAGATCTCTGCCTTGACCGCGTCGCCCTTCTGGTCAAGGGGCGCCAGCTTGGCCTTTGACTCCACAAGGCGGATGTCCACCCCGGTAGACGTCTCCCACCTCAGGTACAGGACAGCTCCGAAGGCGTAATCACTCCCATCCGAGAATGTGACGCCCCACGGCCTCCCCCTCCATCCGGAAGGAGTGAGGCTCCTTTCAAAGCTGACCCGACCAAGCCGCACGTACTCCTCAAAGAGCCTGACGGCATCTGCTCGGAGGTCCGCTGGAAGTGGACTGTCCCACGTGTCCTGCTTGGAGCCCCCTCTCCCAGCCTCCTGGAAGGCCCTCCTTACCAGAATGGCCCCTCTCTCTTTGGCCGGAGTAGCTAGACCAACAGGGTCGTAAAGCCCTGCCACCTGGCTTAGGAGCTCCCGTCTGGTCAGAGGGTCCGGCGTCTTCTCCTTAATCTCCTTCTCCAAGAGGTTTGCCTCCATCCTCATCTTCTGCTTTCTCTTGGAGAAGTTGATCGAGACCATTAGGAAGAGCTTGTCGCTGCCCACGTGGTAACCGACGCCGAGAGCCTTGTTGTCCTCATGCCCTAGCTGGTTGGGCAACACCAGGGTTTCGGACTCTGGACCTGGGCTCTTGACAGCTTGCACAGCCTGACTACCCTCACACCTCCCACTTTGACCGGACCGGACCCACGGCTTGAGCGAGAAGCCTCCGGCGCGGAGTATTTCCTCCACTCCTCTCGTGATCTCGTCCAGTTTCTCTAGGTCATTGTGGGACGTGAGGATGTCGTCTACATAGCTGTCTTCCTCAAGGACTCTTCGCTCCTCATCCATGTGGGAGAACCTGGTCAGTCTCGCCGTCTCCCTCATGGCCAGCTGCGCTATGCACCCAGCAGGCCTGTCTCCGATATTGACCCGAGTGATGGCGAAGTCTCTGATAACTTCCTCTGGTGAGTCCCTCCAGAGGAACCGGTGAAGATGGACCTCTCTTCCTTTCAGCCACACAGAATTATACATTTTTCTGATGTCTCCTATGGCCGCATGCTCCCCTGTTCTAAACCTGAGCAGAACCGCCCGGATTGGGTTTAGAACATCCGGGCCCTTTAGTAGGAGGTTGTTCATGCTCGCCCCTTTGAACTCCTGGCTACTGTTCCAGACGAGGCGCACCGGCGTAGTGACTGAATGAGGGTTTGGTGCGATTAGGTGACTCACATACCAAACTGGCCCTCTCCAACTGTTGATCGTCTCCTTCTTCAGCTCAATAGCTGCTCCTCTTTGCACCATCTCATGGACTTGTGCTGCATAAGCCGCTCTCCACAACGGGTCCTTCATGAGGCGCTTTTCAGTCCTTAGGAACGTCGCTTCTACCACTTTCCGATTGTTAGGGAGTGAAGCTGGGTCTTCTATCCAGGGGTATCCTGCATCCCAGTGCGGTAAGTCGCTGTGGTCATCAGCAGCCACGTAGGTCAGGCCTTCTTTGATCTTCTCCAATTCCTTTTCTTCGACTAGAGTCATCTCCTTTCCCCCTGGCTGGCATTTCCCACACCGACATCCCCCACACTTCGGCTCGCAGGCGGCGCCGATACTATCCCAACTCCACCACTCGAGAACCTCCTTACTGCTTGCGGCCGTGTTCCTGATCTCCTCACCGCTCTCTTGCTCCAGGCCCTGAGGCCCCTCTCTGGTGCTATTCGGCTCTCTGGAGATTTCTTCAACCTTGACCGCTTTTGCTCTCATTGAGCGAGCAAAGTGTGTCTTAGAGTTGTGTGTGGTCACCCTCACTTCCTCGAACAGGTCCGGGTGCGCTCCCCCCACAGTCTTCCCTAGCGGGCCGTCCCACAACACTAAGTCTCCCACTCTCTTCATCCGCTGCGGAGCAAGTCGACCCTCTCGGTGGCTAATTAAGAGTTCGATCTTCTCTGGCCGGACCAGTTCCTCCGTCTTGACCTCCGGGAAGAACTTCTGGAGTTGCCTCGGGCTAACGACTCGGTCTGCTCGGGCGATCTCGTCCAGGCCATAACAGACCATCTCATGGGGACTCCACTCAACTTCCGAAGCCCACGTTCTGACTTTAAGCAGGTACCTTTTCGTCTTGACTCTTACCTTCATTCCACCCACCCCATGCACGACCAACGTTATTCTCTCTCCTCTCAGTCGGAGTCTGTCGGCGGCTTGGTGGGTTATGTAATTAGTGTCAGACGCGAGGTCTACCAGGGTCCCGATGGTTTGTCCTCCGTTGGTTGTGACCTCCATGATCATCATGAGCACTGGATGTTCTGCCAGGCCACTTTCCTCGAGGAGACCTTCACCCTTCGCGCTCGCGCTCATTGATACCGTCGCCTTGTTTGTGAATGCCTTTATCACCTCTTCTGCTACCTCGGGAGAGAATTTGGCTAAGATCTTCTGTTGTTCCTCTGAGAACCTTCCTGCCTTTATGTCGCTCTTTCCCACCCTTTGCTTTCCCCTTTTTTCCCCATCACTTTTCTGCCCTCCTTCCATGGAGCACAGGAGGTAGTGGTGGTCTGAGGCCTCTCCTTTCTGGCAGCACTTCTTCTTGCAGAGGAACCTGTCACTGCATTCTCCATTCTCACCATGGGATGCCAGACATCTCCGGCAGGCTCCATTCTTTCTGACAATGCCTTTCTTTTCAGCTAGGCTGAGCCCTTTGAACTTCTTGCAGAAGAAGATCCTGCCTCCGTGCTTCTCGTCTCCACACACGCTGCACTCTTCTCCTGCCGAGTCCTTCCCTGTGGCCCTTGTGAATGCCCTCTTCTCCCATTTCCCTGATTTTTCAGGCGCTTCTGAGACTCTTAGCTGCTCCAGCTTTTCGAGGACCTCCTCTTGCTCTTTTAAGAACTTTAAGAGAGCGTCAAAGCGGCCACTAGAGCTGACGCCGTTCTCAGACTTAGTTTCGAAGGTGAGCCAGTTCTCCTTCACGCGGTCAGGCAGTTTGCTCTCTATAGCTTTAATTGCCAGCGGATTCTTTATGGCATCGGTGTTCCCCAGTTCCGTCAGATCAGTAAGGGCTTTCTCCACAGCTTGGATAAGATCAATTGTCTTTCTCGGTTGGTTTCCTCTCACCGCCGGGAACTTCTCCAACTCCTCTATTATCTGGATTGCGATGGTGGTCTTATTCCCGAACCGGTTCTCGAGAACCCTGAACATATCTTCCGCTGTGTCGTAGCTCGAAAGTCTAAGGTCTTTGATGATTTTTTGCTCCACACTGTCTAAGAGCTGGAATTTTTTAACTTCGGGCGACCCAGATGGATCCCCTTGCCGCTGAAGGCTCTCCCAGTCTTTCCGCCATCGGTGGAAGTCTCGCATGCAACCGCTGAACGTCGGTAACCTCGTTGGTTGGAGGCGCACTTTCGGCATGGCTCCTGCTTGACCGCCTCTCGCTCCCGAGTTTGTCATATTAGCATCATGTGCTTCCTCCCATGCTTTCCGCTGAGCCTTACCTAGATCGGCGCGCTCCTCTTCGGCGGCTTCTGCCATCCTTTGCTGAGCTTCAGCGGCCTTTTGCCTGGCCTCGGCGGCCCTTTCCTCAGCCTCAGCGCTAGCTTCGGCAGCCTTCTGCCTGGCCTCGGCGGCTCTCTTGTCAGCCTCAGCGATCCCATCGGCGGCCTTTTGCTGAGCTTCAGCGATCCTGTCGGCCTCCTTCCTCTGAGCTTTGCCGAACTCCGCTACCCACCTCAGCCAGAGCTCGTTTCTTTTGTCCCCCAGCGTCTGTAGCCGCTTGCTCATGATGCGCTTAGCGTCTTCAGGGATCCACTCTTCCCAGGCAGCCAGCAGACTTTCTGCCTTGCTGATGACACCTTCCAAGAGTGCGTTTTGCTCCTTACCGTTTTCATAGGTTACCCGTTCCAGGCCGGCTCCTTCAGCACTTTCATAGCTTCTTTCCGCCCGTCCAACGGCAGTGATTAGCTCGGTCTCTGCATACCTCGACCAAAGGTTGGATTTGACTGCTTGACTCACCTCTTTGACTTTAAGTTCACACTCTCTGGTTACTCTCTCAATGTCTGCTCTGAGCTGCGCGTCGAGTGCCCCTGCGTCGTCATCTACCTCAGACAGCAAAACAGCCTCATAGTCATCATTTGCAGAGAGGAGCTTTCTTGCATCAGTAGAAAGTAATTTCCACTCACCTTTCAACTCATCCTGCACCATGGTCGTTGCCATTCTGAGGACATAGTTGGCTCTCTTTGTGAACGCAGTCTTTATCTTTACCCTCTCTTTCTTTAGCGCGTCCATTTTAGCCTTTTACCTCAGACGCTAAGCCCTGAGCGTACCTGTATCTCCTTTTCTAGCTCAGAATCTTCCGCCCTCTCTAGCTGCCTACGCTAGCTCAGACCTTTTCCCTGACTAGCTAAGCCTGGCTAGTCTTCAGCGGCGTTACCAGGCTCACCAGAGGTCCCCCCGGGGATACCGCCCAAAATAGAAAACAACACAAACAAACAAAGTGGGGAAGGTCTTACCTCCCCCCGCAGGCTTGCTACCCAGGTACGCTCAAAAGCTAAGCTAAGCTTAAGTCACTAAATAGAGGGCTGCTAATGTGATAGCTGGCACTAACAAACAGGATGCTAACGTGCTATTAGCTTTTTCCTACTAGCTGCGCTAGCTTTCCTTGCTAGCTGACGTCAGCTCTTGCTCTGCTAACTGCGTTAGCTTTACCTCCTAGCTATACTAGCACTCCACTAGCTTCACTACCACAACGCTAGCTTTACTGGCTACACTACTGCTTGTAGCTATCTTCTCTAGCTACAGCTTGCTAACATTGCTTTAGCCTGCTAGCTGTGCACTTTATGTTAGCTAGCTACACGGTCTTCATGCTAGCTAACGTCTTTACTGGCTGGTACGTTGGCTAGCAGTGCACCTCCCGCTCGCTGACCTCACGTGGTCTTATGTGCGAGATTGTTGGGCTAGCTAACGTCACACGGATACTACGACCTTTCTCCGGACCTTCCAATGGTCCGCCTCGGTCTTCCGTGAGCTTCTCTCTTACTTCTATCTTCCAGGCGACGGTTCAGCTACTCTTCTGCCCATCGCTCATGGTTCGTGACTGTGCTGCAAACTCTTTTTCATGCCCCGCAGCTGGGGCTGGAATGAACGGGACGTCACTCAAAGGCTGTAGTTTTCTTCCTGTAAACCTTTAATGAGGTCACGAACCTTGAAACGCAACATAAACATACAATTACATACTGCTCGAACTAATATCGACACACAATATAACGCAAACACACTCGCAATCATACCCACCAGTTCCTCCTCCCGTTTTGTCACATAGAGAAAACACCGGGCTCTGATTTTATACATACTATTCCCTGAAACGCAACCAGCCAATCACCGACGTTCCCCAATCGAGGCCCCGGATCACAAGCATTTCACAATAAGTGTTCTACTTAAACATACAGAAATCACATACAAACTCAACTGATTCCCATATGATTAATTACACAACTTAAACTTAACACAAAATCTCACCACCCCACAGAATGTCAAACAATCAGTTAGTCAGATATAGACCTCAACCTCTGCATTTGTTTAGCACATTTTTTACATAATTTATTTGTCATAGAATCCTTAGAGAGTTCTCAACAGCAACCCTGGCCAAAACCGCCCAAGAAAGCAAACAACCAGGCCTCTCGCCATCCATATTCATCACATCACATCTAAATATTAATCTGACACCGCCTCTTCCATTCCCCTGGTGTTGACTGTATCTGTGAGGTCCCCCATGAAGAGGGAAGAGGTGGAGGAGAGGAGGCCGATAGGAAGGATGGTAAGGGAGTGCAGGGACACAGAAGGAGAGGAAGCAGGCGGGAGACAGAGAGGAGCAGTGGGAGGAGAAAAGCAAAACCAGACAGGGACGAGGAGAGGGGAGCGGAGGAGGCGTGGAACCAGGTGTGGGTTTGAATGAGGACAAGAGAGAAGAGAGGGGATGAGGGAGTGTGGAGCAGAATTATTCAATGTAGTTGGGGCTGCCCTGCAGGTGATCCAAGGGGCGAGGATCTCAGCATGGATAGCATCTTTCCCTTCACTGTGTGTGTGTGTGTGTGTGTGTGTGTGTGTGTGTGTGTGTGTGTGTGTGTGTGTGTGTGTGTGTGTGTGTGTGTGCGTGCGTGCATATAACATGGCAGGTGAAAGTCTAGCCGGCTATTCAACCACCTATTAAAAGGCCTGGCGACATTGGTCTAGACTCTAGAGGAATGATATAATTAAGTGACCCCCAGTGTCCTCCTCCCTGGTACAATTATAATAAAAGCATACATCTGCCGGCAACCCAACAGATAGGAACTAAGAGGAGGGATCCTACCTGGTTCTGCGACCACTCTGACGCCTCCTCTCTCAGCGTCTCCGGCTGGTCGTAGTTCTGGGCCAGCTCCACCGTCTCTCAATTGGTTCAGTCAGATTAAAAACAGCTCCTAAAGGTCCGTAATCAATCCTGGGCTGAAAGTAGCCACAATAGTCTTCGGCTGTGTGTGAAAATGTCAAGTCAGCGTCCGAGTGTCTCTCAGCATGCCCCGTGTTGCTGCCACACACACACCTGCTGCTCCTTCTGACCGCGTCAGACTTCCTCTCTTTGTCACTCACCTGGCGCCTCATGCCTTCAGCCTCATCACAGGCACACATACACTCACTCAGTTCCCAGTAGTGCCCAGGAGACCCACTAATAAACATTTATCTATACAATATATGGCATTTATCTAATAACTAACTAGGCCTGGGCATAAAGATTGGCTGCGTATAACAGTGTGTGTTTGTGTGTGCATGTGTTTAAGTGTGTGTGTGTGTGTGTGTGTGTGTGTGTGTGTACAAGTGTATATGTGCACATGCATGTGTGCATTTGTGGGTGTGTATGTGCGTGTGTGCATGTGTGCGTGTTGTGGGAATCAGATGAGACCAGGAGGGACACACACAATCAGAGGACACGGGGTTGATGCTATGCACTAAGGGTCGCATTTACTGACAGCAAAAACACAAAAAAAGGGACTCTTGGTCCAAACAACTGAAAGCGGGGAATTCTTCTCCAGTTAGCGGTCAACTCCCGGCAGCTGTGCTTCGCGAGAAAAGACAAAAAAAACGGTTAGCACAATCACAAAGGGATTTAGAGTCAGCACCCTGCCTAAACAGTCTACTCACGTCAGCCCTAAGGATGTATTCACACAGACACTAGTTAGTGCGCACCAAACGAGCTTTGGGCCCGAGAGCGCTTCGTTTAGGCCTGTGTGAACACAGCAATCGCACTCAGGTGCGCACCAAAACAGCCGCACCAAGACCCTCCAGAAGGGGTGGTCTCGGAGCGGCTTCAACTGAATTCTTGTGCGCACCAGTTATGGTGTGAAAGTGCGCGACCTCGGACTGACGCAACTACCTTATAAACCATTATAAATTAGTTCTTCCCGGGAGTTTTTCATGACGCTCTTGCATCCGCCCCCAGCAAGATATTGACCAATGACAGCACTGAGGCTTTTCATGTGACTTGTGGTGCTGCATTTGGACCAGAGTAAAGAAAGTGCTTTGTGAAAGCAAACCGCAGTAGCTGAGAAATGAAACAAATGTATCACTTTCGCTTTTGGTGCGCATCAATGGTGCGCACTAACATGTGAATACACCTTAAGATCCCTGAATGAGGTCCACAGTGGCCATTTGAGGGTGTTTGACCCTGGCGAGGTGATTCGCCCCAGCTGCTTCTCCTCCGGCAGGGCAGCTGATGAGGCAAGTGGGGACAGCTGGGTCCGGTCGTTGCCTGGGAGACAAGTCTCCTGTAGATGCCGTCCACAACCAGGCTGCGCTGTCCATGGTGCTGAAGGGGCTGGGTTTGCTGTCCACTACCAGGGTGCTGAAGTGGCCATCTGGCCTCTCCAAGAGGCCGCGGCGGAGGCCTGGCCTCACCAGGGTTGCCACACGGTGTGTGTATGTGCACGTGCGTGTGCATGTGTATGTGCACGTGCATGTGTGTGTGTATGTGCTTGTTTGTGTGTGTGTGTGTGTACATGTGTGTTTTCGTGCATGTGTGTTCTTTTGTGTTTGTGCGTGTGTGTGAGTGCATGTGTGTGTTACCCTGGTGTGTCAGCTGGGTATTATGACAGAGATCCATGCGTGTAGATGAATGATGAATAATAGAGACACTGTCTTGCTGAGTGCTTCGCTGAAGTCGGCATCTACTGTATCTTTGAGAGTGTCTTCCTCTCCTCCCTATTCACCGACCGTTGCTAACTACCAATACTAGAAAGGAGACGGACAAAAAGAGCTCTCTGATGCCTTACGACGTCAGATGAATCACTAATCTTAACCTTACATCAACAACAATGGTATGTGCTTGTCAATACTGACATCGCCACTTTAATCTGTTCCGAAGTGACCATCGACAGACTACCCTCTTCCAGTTATCTGAACAGCTTCCCACCAGGTCAGTAGACGGTGTGTTTCCTGAGTGGCTTCCCTCAGGCTATCGTATTGAATTCATCAGAAGCACCTGCTTCTATGCGTGAGACTGACTGATGGCGCCATCCGCATGTCCCATGCTGTGTCATTGTCTGTGCCCTGAGTGACCATGGGCATGCGCCATGCTGACTTGCAAACTCAAATGGTGGCCCCTGCCATCAGAGGAGTATGCTGGCATAACATTATGCTAGGATGTTCCAGGGGCATATTTAATTTAAAAAGTGCTAACAAAGTTTGTATGGACATCCCGCTACATCTGGCACTGTCTGTTGTAATTAAGAACTAACCAGCAAACGAACTGGCGTATATACAGTAGTAATGATTAGCCTATAGGACAAGAAACTCCCTGGCAATTAATTAAACTGTTAATTATGGTAATGAGAAAATGATGGAGGCAGCTGACTAGAACAAAGCACATTATTGTAATTAGAGTTCCTTTTTTAACAGCGGCCATTACTAAAGTTCTCCCTGCCAAGCGTTAACTTGCAACGTCTTGTAAAATGCTGGAAACCTTGAACAGATTGTGAGATTATATGTTTTATATATATATATATATTTATATATTTTTTAAAGAAGTTCAAAGTTCATACTGTTCAAATCACTTAAGGAACATTGCCAAGGTGCAACCCTTTCTCTCTCAGGCTGACACCGAAAGACTAATGCATGCTTTCATCACAAGCAGGCTGGACTACTGCAATGCTCTACTATCAGGCCTACCAAAGAAAGCAATCTCTAAGCTACAAATGATACAGAATGCTGCAGCACGAGTCCTCACTAAGACTAGACGAAGGGCACACATCACACCAGCCTTAAAATCACTACACTGGTCACCTGTCAACTCTAGAATAGACTTTAAAATACTATTACTAGTCTATAAATCTCTCCAGTCACACACCAGAATACATTTCAGACATGCTTGTTAGGTACATGCCCAACAGTCCACTCAGATCCTCAGGTACTGAACTCTTAGCAGTTCCAAAAGCCAGGACCAAGAAACACGGAGAGACAGCTTTTAGTTTCTATGCCAGCAACCTCTGGAACACCCTGCCGGAGTGCTTAAGAAGGGCCAAAAGAACGGAGGTTTTCAAGGCGAGATCTCAAGACGTACCTTTTCGGCCTAGTCTACAATCACTAGCTAGGACCTTGAGACACAGAAAGGCAGCCTCAATCCTACCTGTGAATCCTCTGTATAATTGGTGTATATCCTGCTATGCACTGTATGTATATCAAGTCGTGTACAGAAGCTGGTTGCCCTGAAACAGGCTTGTTCTGTTCTGATATCTGTGCTGATACTAACCGTTTTCTTCCTCCCCTAATGCCTCTCTCTCTCCCTCCTACCTTCTAACCAGGACCAGTGGATGCCCCACTGTCGCCCGCAGACCACCCTAAGTCCAATAGATACCCCTGTGTCTGCTTGGGACAGAATCATTCCTATACAAGTGCCTTTTAAATATTTTGCTTATAGTAATCAAGGAATCCGCTTACAGTGTTCAATCAATCAATCAATCAATCAATCAATCAATCAATCAATCAATCAATCAATCAATCAATCAATCAATCAAAGCTTTATTTGTATAGCGCATTTCATACCCAGAGGCAGAGAAGAGAGAACAAGGGAGGTGGGCATACGACCCACCTCTACATATTCCAGAGGGAAGCAAAAAAACAGTAATCACCCGGGGGCCAGATAAGTGAGCTGTAAAAATTCTTCCCTGACCCCTCTCAACAAGGCGATCGAGCAAGCTCCTGGAGTATGTTTGTCTACTGGCTAAGAACATTTATAAAGCAGTACATTACATTAAATTACATTTCAGAGTAAGAGAGGCTAAAAAAGCATCATAGGAGAGACATGGCAAATACTGGTGTGTGTTTGCTATGACCCAGGCCTAAAGCCGGAAGTGGACTGGTGTATGTCTGTGTGTACCTGTGTGTGTGTGTTAACTAATTGCTACGACATCCACAGCAGACACAGGGGTATCTATCGGACTCCGGGAGGTCTGCTGGTGACAGGGGGCATCCACTGGACCTGGTTAGAAGATAGGAGGGAGAGAGAGAGGCACTAGGGAGAGGGAAGGCAAAACAGGGTTAGTAGCACACAGAGCCATAAAAGCAACACAGATATTAAAACAGGCAACCTGGAGCAAGCTCCTGGAATATATTTGTCTAACGGCTAAGAACATTTATAGAGCAATACATTACATTAAATTACATTTTCAGAGCAAGAAAGGTTAAGAACATCAGGTCCAGGCCTAAGCCGGATGTGGACTGATGTGTGTCTGTGTGTACGTGTGTGTGTGTTAACTAAATACTACGACATCCACAGCTGACACAGGGGTATCTATCGGACTCAGGGTGGTCTGCGGGCGACAGTGGGGCATCCACTGGACCTGGTTAGAAGGTAGGAGGGAGAGAGAGAGGCACTAGGGGAGGCAGAAAACGGTTAGTAGCACACTGAGCCATTGAAGCAACACAGCTGTCAGAACAGAACAAGCCTGTTTCAGGGTAACCAGCTTCTGTACACTACTTGATATACATACAGTGCATAGCAGGATATACACCAATGTATACAGAGGATTTACAGGTAGGTTTGAGGCTGCCTTTCTGTGTCTCAAGGTCCTGGCTAGTGATTGTAGGCTAGGTCGAAAAGGTACGTCTTGAGATTTCCCTTGAAGACCTTAGGTGGTATTCGAAATTAAGATCTGAGTCAAGTATGACACCTAGGTTTTTAGCCTGGCATTTGGTGTCAATTTCCAGAGTTTTTAAGTGTGCAGATAGTTTCTCTCTTTCAGCTTTTTCTCCAATGATCAGTACTTCTGTTTTGTCCTGGTTTAGTTGGAGGAAATTATGTGACATCCATACATTTATATCCGTAATACACTTGACAAGGCAGTCAACCAAGCTGTAGTTACTGGGTGTTACAGAAATATAGAGTTGGGTATCATCTGCGTAGCTATGGTAGCTAATGTTGTGCCTCCTGATGACACTGCCAAGGGGCAGCATGTACAGGCTGAAGAGTAGAGGTCCTAGGATCGATCCTTGGGGCACCCCGCAGGTCATAGGGATCTTTCCTGAGCTATGTTCACCGAGGGCAAAGAAGAAATCACGACCGGTTAGATAGGTCCTAAGCCAATTAGGGACTGGACCGGAGAGGCCAACCCACTTCTCCAGTATCTTGATGAGGATTGCATGATCTATAGTATCAAAGGCTGCACTCAGGTCCAGGAGGACGAGAACAGAGAGCTCTTTGGAGTCAGCATTAATTCTGAGGTAATACACAACTTTGACTAATGCCGTCTCTGTGCTATGATGGGCGCGAAAGCCAGACTGGAAAAGATCATGGGTAGAACTTGTAGCTAGGAAATCATTAATCTGTTTGAAAACAATCTTTTCCAGAATTTTACTCAAAAAGGGAAGGTTGGAGATTGCTAAGTAAATTGCTAAGAACTGAAGTGTCTAAGTTGTTTTTCTTCAGCACGGGTCTCACCAAAGCAGTTTTAAGTATTGGTGGGAAGACACCTGTAGATAGGGAGTCATTAACAATGGATAAAATGTCATAGGATACAGAGTCAAAAATAGTTTTGAAAAAATCGGTGGGGATGGGATCCAGCAGCATGTGGAGGATTTGAGTTTGGATACTACTTTTCTCAATATTTCTGTGTCCACCAGTGTAAACAAGCTCATATGTCCATTACATGGAGGAAGAGGATCTGTGAACGGGATGCATGACCTTTCCTGGGTGATATTCCTCCTAATATTCATAATCTTATATATAATATATATATAATCTAATTTATAAGGCAATTCTTGGTCTTGTTCCTTCTTACCTCTGTGCCTACATTATACAAAAAAGTACTGGGAAATACTCCTTAAGATCGCAGGACTTCTTGCTGCTGTCTGTTCCCAAAGTCAGAACAGAAAAGGGGAAAATGGCTTTTAGTTATTCGACTCCTTCTGCCTGGAACATGCTACAAAAAATGATCTCAAACTTGAGGAGCAGGTCTCAATCGATTTTTTTAAATCCACTATGAAGGTTTTAGAGGTGGATTTAACAGTTTGTTCATGTTTTTAACTAGCTGATGCCATATAGCCAAATCACCAAGTCACGTGTAAATTGTATTACTGTTGCATCTCTGTGTTTTCTGTTGTATTTTACGTCTGTAACTCTGTGTTTGGATTGCACTGCTGCCCGTCTTGGCCAGGTCTCTCTTGAAAAAGAGATTTATAATCTCAATGGGACCTTTCCTGGTTAAATAAAGGCTAAATAAATAAATAAATAAAAATCTTATCTGTGAAGTAAGCTGCAAATTCCTCACATTTGGAGGTAGAGAGCAGGTTCTCTGGTGTTTTTATGGCAGGGTTTATTAGGCTATCAATTGTTGAGAAGAGCACTCTTGAATTATTTCGGTTGATAGATATCAATTTTGAGAAGTGGTCTTTCCTTACATTTCTTAGTGCTTTATTAAAGGCAGAGAGATGTTCTTTGAGAATATCATGGTGGACCTGTAGCTTGGTTTTTCGCCATATACGCTCAGATCTTCTGCAGGTTCTCTTTAGTTGATTTGTTTCCTCATTTCGCCATGGAGCTGTGATTGGCTGTGATCCTTTTCAGTTTAATAGGTGCTACAGAATCCAAGGCTGCCCTTACTCTGTTGTTATAGGTGGTTGCTAAGTCTTCAATAGTTCCTAATGGCCCCATATGGGGTCTTTTCATGCATTACAATATATACGTATATACGTAGAAAAAATGTAAAGCTATGATATATTTTCCATGAAAGCCTAGTGTCAGCCTTCAGTGCTGCATGCACTGAAATCATGATGTGAAAAATAATGTAATTCATTTCAATTTCATTTTCTCTTTATGAAAAAGTTCTCCTCGAAGCCTATACAACTGCCAAAAACGAGCCAAAGAGATGCAGCAACGAAACTTTCTTGATCGTGCACCTGTGGTTAAAGCTGCTCTCGTCAAGGGGATTTGCCTGGTCATGTAATGCCTGTTTGAGCTCTTACTGTAAATGGCAGAAGAATTGACAGAGAACCTGAGAGAGGACAATTTCTCATAAGTTTTGATGTTGGTTTTGATGTTTTCATAAGCTGGTTTGAGTGATTTAAAAAGAGAGTGTTTCTGCATGGGGAGGAGGCTAACGAAGTGTCGCAATTTAAAATTTGGTTATAATAATCATCCGCTTATAGTGATCATGATTATCA
Organism: Borostomias antarcticus; assembly: GCF_949987555.1. Classification (NCBI taxonomy): domain Eukaryota; kingdom Metazoa; phylum Chordata; class Actinopteri; order Stomiiformes; family Stomiidae; genus Borostomias; species Borostomias antarcticus. The sequence continues at coordinate 19,163,893 of NC_140239.1, read as the reverse complement.
TGATGACTTGACACGGACAGACATAATCACTATAAGAGGTTTCCACTGTAGTACTGTGTCAAAGGTGAGTTCCCGTTAGACGTCTGTTTTAATTGCCGAAGTTGTACTGTTGCAGCTCCGATGAGCTGACTGTCTCTGGCTCCTGAGGAGCAGGAGGGTATGATTGACACTGGGTAATGAGGGGCTGTGTATCTTTGATAATCTGGCTTGCTAATGAACAGGGTATTAGTTTTACACCATTAGGCCACAGTAGGCTATGCGGCATGTGTAATCACATTGGATGAACGCCTCCAAATGCCAGTTGAAGGGTAGCTGGGGGTATTTCATGCTGCTCATGTTGGAAAATGTAATCATTCCGTCCACGGAGTGAGGTTGCAGGCTGGAGAGAAAACTGGTCCCTTAGCACTTAGTATAGAAAGTTTTTATATGGTGCTGTTACTATATAACAACATAGCTTTTGAAAAGCACTATAGCAATAAATAGAAACTTTGAACACGCATGAGTGCTTGGAGCACCTTCAGTTTTCAGAAGGTAGGTGTCCATTAGTCTCTCTCCAGACTCAAATATTACGTTGAATCACTGCGCTCCACATACTACTAAGCATAGCTTCCGTAGTCTATCAGTGAACTTTCATGAGCCTGGCATTGAGACTAGGTGTCCATAGAAAATAATGCACCCACACATATCCCTTTATTCTTCTCCAGACATAACATCTTGCCAGAAACAATTCTTTTCATGTGTGGAGGCAAGTGTTATTGGAGCCACATTTATCTGAGCTGACTTTAGAGGGAAAATCCTGAAACTGTTGAAGGCTCAATGAGAGACAGAAGATGCCAGGTACCAGTGTGAGTAAGTGTGAGCTTAAATACCAAATTAAGATACATTATATAACATCCAATTAAGGGATGTTATCTGCTGATCAGCATCAGTGGGCTCTCACCAATAGTCCCTGCAGGCTGGAGATCTTTATGCTTGCCCTGCATGATATGAGCCCAATAGGATATATCTACAGTATATTACCATATAGTTCTGCTACCACAGCATTATTTACAGTGACATAGTCACCCTGATGTGAAACCTGCTGTCTCAGTATGACTTCAGGAATTATTAACATGATTTCCATTCATGCCTGTGGAGTTCCTCATTTAAAGACTGGCACGTTTATAACTCTTCAGTCCATTCTTGATTTTGTAGTCTGCAGAGCGGTAACATGTAGAACAGCAATTTGCACACAATTTAATTGAATTAAACATGGTGAGATCAGAATGCACAGTTTCCAATGTCGGCACATGCATCTTGTTAATGTCCTCATGAAATTAAAACCTCATTTAGTCCTTTCTACAAATTTCTTTATAATGGGTATCTATGAAGATGAAGGGGATGCATGGAGCAATAGAGTTATCTACCGTTTTACAGAGCTCAGAGAGAGGAAGTGATGACCCCCTACAGCTGCTGTGATTATGACTAATGCTGCGTTCACAAGGAATCATGCAAACGGTAGACGGACAATACCTTCTGGATGGCACGGGATAAAGTCCCATGGAATGGCAGGATGGCTAAACGATAATACGCATGACAATATTTTAACGAATAGGGGAAAAGGCAGAAGGACGCAGTTCTTCCCAACTGGGGTTTATTTAAACAACAAGACATACAAACTGCTCTATGGGTTAGACACATGAGGGACAGGGAAGAGACACAATAGGCAGAGAGACAGAAGCGGAACCATGCAGCCCCTTTATGTACTAAACATAGCCACTCCCCCTGGCAGTACCTCCAATTAGGACCCCCATCCTTGCCAGTTCACTACAATATGTTGCATTGTAATGTCTAATACACCTAGGTTCTCCATTAAGGAGGCACTGAGAGTATGTATAAAACTACAAATGTTTATTGGAAAACAAATAAACATTTAAAGAGGTATATAATATAATCTTAGTAGCAGATCGGGTGCCTACAAAAGTGCTTGATTTGTGAGCTTATAATAATTAACACAGAAGTTAACAGTAACAAAAGACCACATCTGAAAAATAAATGACAAGCAACTTAATATCACAGCACAAGACAATATAGATTCCAATACATATAAAAAGTAAATAAATACAAACAGACACATACCCAAACGACACGGTGAGCAGGGTGAAAATGCGAAAGGGAGAGACAACTCCTTGACTATCTTAGCTCACAACCATAATTCCAAATGAAGGAAATGAAAGACACGCACATCCAAAATAACCTATTTAGGTGGGTGCTGGATCCAGCGGCATCAGCCGTCAGTAGATAAAGGGGAAAAAAAGGGTCCGCACAGCAAAGACAGCTCCCATTCAGCAGTTTATTGTTGCACCGTGACGTTTCGGGCCACCCGGCCCTTCCTCAGACTTACAGTCTTGGTGGCCCGAAACGTCATGGTGCAAAAATAAACTGCTAAACGGGAGCTGTCTTTGGTGTGCGGACCCTTTTTTTTCCCCTTTAACAACCATAATTCCAACAACAGACATGGTTACTGTTGTGTGACGAACTCACAAGCTAAGATTAAACTAACCACCCTCAGAGATTGGTGGCCCAATAGGCCACTCCCTCTGGTATCCGGCCATACTCGGATCTGGCTAGACCACTGGTTCCCTGTTGGCAGCTACACTGGAATACAATGCATTAGACGTTACACCACCGCAGACCCCTATAACAGGGAACTTATATGTAGCCTAGTTGGGGAAAAAACATAAAATGCTATACTAGGTCTTGCAGTGTGATCTTGATTAAAACAACCTGATTTAATGCAAATTCAATTGAATTTCAACCCTGTACTGTACATCCATCCATCACATGTGCGGTGCATTCTTCCATGTGCACAGCTAATTCCTAGCACCTTGCACACTAGGAGGGCTGTATACTCCATTAAAGTTCTACTCACAAATAGATTAAGCAAAAATGTCATTTTAAAAATTGTATTGAAATGTTTGCCTGCATGTCTGCTTATGACAAAGCAACATGTTTATATGTATGTATGTTTATGTCAAGGTAAATACAGTTGGTATAAATAACCCCAAAATTCCCAGTTTATTCCTGTTAAAGGAGTAGTAAAGGGAAAATGCATGTTTATCCCTGTTTTAAGGTTACTTATGATCATATACAATGGTTCAGATCAAAACGTTGACAAAACTAGCACTTTTGAGAAAGTCTGATAATTACGCTACCACCGTTTAGGTCATACAATGGATGTGGGTGGGCACCTTGAAAAATCATTCAAAAACATGTTAAACTCTCAATTTCAAAGACAAGAAGCTCACCGAGGGGGTAATTGGTGTCGGTTGGTGTTCTGACATCAAATTCGCCGCAAAGTATGAATCCTGTAGGGTTTTATTGATCATTTTATGAAATCCATTGACTTGTATTGAAGCGACTGTTGTAGATGTGTAGATCAATCCGCAGAGGGGATTCAGGAAGCGGAACTACTTACGGTAGCTATTGTTATTGTTTAAGTTGCTAGGCTACCTAGTTTGCAGAAGTTTACACACGTATGTGCTGCAACTAAATAGTTCTATGCTAAATATTTAGAAAAGCCTTTCCAGAGGAACTAGAATCTTATTTTATGGCGAATTATATGTCAGAACGCCAACTAACACCTTGGTGAGTTTCTTGTCTTTGAAATTGAGAGTTTAACATGTTTTTTGAATGATTTTTCAAGGTGCCCACCCACATCCATTGTATGACCAAAACGGTGGTAGAGCAATTATCAGACTTTCTCAAAAGTGCTAGTTTTGTCAACGTTTTGATCTGAACCATTGTATATGATAAGTAACCTTAAAACAGGGCTAAAAATGCATTTTCCCTTTACTACTCCTTTAATTCCCATAAATTCCTGTTAATTCCCATGGAAAGTTTCCAACTTTGAATATTCCTGGAATTTTGCAACCCTTCTCGTGATCATTGAACAAACAATGCTGAGCGCACTAGTGTACAACCTGTGGGGAGGTTTTCTAGAGCTGCGTGTACCAGCTCACTTCCTTATACTGTACCAGCTCCCTACACCAGCTTAATTATACAATAGACAGTAACATTTGACTCTGTACACCTGTAAACATTTTAATAATTGTACTTTATTACGGTCACAGTCACAGTCATCCATGATTGGATGAAATAAGTAGATGAAGGTCAATTCGATACACTGCTAGAAATGAAATTGCCAGATTTCTTATACTTATACTGTAATGTAGTTGTGTACCGAGGAACTGGAATGAGGAATTGATTAGTGCTGATAAGATATTATGAGGACAAGCGATAACAAGAATGCCAATGTACTGAACCTGTACTATACCTCTACTGCTTATACAGTATGTGGCAATATAAACTTTCTATTCTATTCTAAGGCATCTGACGCAGTCTTTATTGTAACACCTCCATTAGTGGCACACGTCACACTATGGTTGTTGTTTACAAGGAATGGAATTAAATATATTAAACACCATTACCAGTCACCTGCTCACTGACACACCTGCCCCGCCAGGCCCTCCTTCGTGTCACCGCCCGGGCAGAGAAACAGGCTAACTGTCGCCGCACCCCGGCCCCCAAGTACATGCCTGGACAGAAGGTATAGCTGCTCTCTAAGAATTTCCACCTCAGTCCGACCGAGTCCCAGAAATTGACTCACAGAGATTGACTGCTTTCAAGCCCCTTGTGTCCCCCCACGCCAGCACCTCCAAATCCTCGGCTCGTGGACAACCATCCAGCTTACACGGTTGAGACTGCTGCTGGACGTACACCCCCAGGGTCGTGGCCTCCAATATCTGGTGGACTGGGAAGGCTATGGGCCAGAGGAGAGGTCCTGGGTTTCCCGGAGGTTCATCTTGGACCCTTCTCTCATTCTGGACTTCCACCGCAACCAAACCATACCTTCCCGGGACCCTCCTAGGGGGGGGCCTGTTACGGCTCAGGCCTTGCCTTTCGCCTCCACCTCTAATCAGACTCATTGCCGTTACCTGCTCAAGACACACACCTACCCTGCGTTTCTCATCAGCAGAGTATTTCAGTTCCGAGTCCCTGTTCTCCTGTGCCAGTTCAACGCGCTACCCACGTTAGTCACTAATCGGGATCTTCTTCTTCGTATGGGTTGGTTGTTTCTTCCAGCCCCCCAGGCTCAGGGCCGAGGGGCTATGCTTTTACCACCCCGAGCCTGGGTGACCTTTCAGAAGTTCCATCGCTTCACCTGTTCACTCGGGACGAGGTCCATGAGTTTAGGCATGATTATCAGCGATGATCGATGTTGGGACTGGGGGGGAACTTTCCTAGCACGCGTCTACAGTATCAGTGTCAACACTGACGCTCGTGAATGCCAAATCAGGATTCATCCCAGTTTTCCAAAGACCTGGACAAAGCTGGCTGCGCCCTTGGGATCGTACAACAGGGACAGACTGTTGTTAGCTGCCCAAGCAGCCATTTTTTTTCCATCGGATGTACAGATGTGAGAACATAAGAATGTAACTTGACCCGCGGTATTCTAACAGGCGCTTTATGGCATTCCGCACCACCGCTCGCACGCCCATAGGGGCGCAGTAATACTACTCATTGACCCATTGCTGTAGCTCATCTCGCACATTAGATGAGCCTACCCTTCTCAAACTCCTTGTTCTCTGTCTGGTTGTAATTTAATTACTACGAACAAAGCCTATCTATTTATAGTTTCTATCTCTGTAACTGTCGCCGGGTCTATATCTGTTAACTGTCGGGACAAGTAGAAGTTTAATACAGTAGGCTAACTGAGTGTTCTCATATGGAACATGGCATCAGGACGAGTAAGATGGCAAACGGAGCTGACCAGAGATGTGTTTGAAATGGTTCACTCACTCCCTATTCCCTATGTAGTGCTACCATGGATGTATTGAGTGCGACTCATAGTGAACTACATGGGGAATGATTTAACAGTTTTGGGACACTACATGGAATGTAACTGCGTAAGATATTCATGACTCAAACAAGCAGACGCGCCGATCACTGATGGCAGCAGGTAGAATATCAGGTAGTATTCAGGTTCCATGTTTAGTTGAATGATAAATCCCATATAAATGGTTGGAATTCTAATGATGTGCAAGTGTGCTTTTGTCAACTTTAGTGCTGTCTGCTAATAGCAGCCTGTGAAGCTGCACGATAAGACCGTGATAGCAAGTTAGCTCACGACAGCAGCTTCCATAATATTAACGGTAGCTGTCGGTGGCTAAAAAGCAGATAGCTAACTTTACAACGATGATTCCTGTAGCTATTTTGATTTTGATGCCATTAGTTCAACTTCTGTTTCTCGGGCAGGAACGGAGACGAACTCGCATTAGCAGCAAAGCAGCTACAGGAATCTTAAATTAGCTAACTGCTTTAGCCACTGATAGCTACCGTCTTCTTCACTTCTCCTTCGGTAAAACATGACACCGTTGTATTGTGGTATTGTGGAGTGCTTAGGCAGAAGCAGGAAGAGAAACCCGTCCTTAAATCAGAAAAAATATGGAATGGTAGTGAATGGCGTGAGAATCTATTGCTAGACTGCAACGTAAACAACTGTACCAGTTAGCTAACAACTATGTGAACTCAAACTCCTTGTTCTCTGTCTGGTTGTAATTTTAATTATTACGAACAAAGCCTATCTATAGTATCTATCTCTGTAACTGTCGTCGGGTCTGTATCTGTTAACGCATATGGAACAAGGTATCGGGACAAGTAGAGGTTTAATACAGTGGGCTAACTAGCTAGCAGAGTGTTCTCATATGGAACATGGCATCAGGATGAGTAAGCTAGCTAACGGGGCTGACTAGAGATGTGTTTGAAATGGTTCACTCGCTCCCTATTCCCTATGTAGTGTTACCCATAGTGAACTACATAGGGAATAATTGCTTCGGATATTCATGGAATGTACACACCAGTTAGCTAGCAACTACGTGGACAGAGGCTGATCTACTATACGGAATTGGACCGAGGAGTGTTCTCATATGGAACTAGGCTAACACAGTTGTTTCAAGACCAGTAGTAACGTTTGTGTTTTCATTTTTGTCCTTCTCTTGGCTATTCTTGTTGGGGTGAATTGACCAGCTGTTTCAAATCGCCGGACAAGATACAAGCATAACAGTGCGTCATGAAGACTGACGACTTGCTACATTAAGGCCGTTTCAGACGAGGAGCGATATCCGCGCATTGCAATTCATTTTCAATGAGAGAGGCGAGCGGACAATTTGGGAGCCGCGGACAATCTGGGGCGGAGCGGCTGAATCTGAAATTGTCGCGCGCGTGCTCATTTCGTGCACACGCCCGCGCGCGATAAGAGCTGAATTGAAACAGAAAGAGAGAGGGGGACCACCAGAGCGAGAGAGGAGAGAGGGAGGAGAGCGGAGAGAGAGAGAGGGACCACCACAGCCAGAAAGGAGCCAGGCAGGAGAGCGGAGAGAGAGCGGGACCAGTCAAGGATTTAGGGAGCAAAGAAACTGGCCCAATGCAGATTATTCTTAACTTTCCCTTCACCGAATTTGGAAGTCAGAGGAGGGCTTTTCAAAAGACCTGGTACGAATCCTTTGAATGGATGGAATACTCTGTCAGTCATGATGCAGCATTCTGCTTCACTTGCAGGTTGTTTGGGAAAAGACACAAGACAGGGCAGAGGCTCCCTCATACACACCAGATTTTCAAATTGGAAAAGAGCTCTTGACTCCTTTAAAGAGCACGAGAAGACAGCTCTGCACAAAGCAAGCATGATCTGCTGGAAGAGCTTCCAAGCGACAAATCTCCAAGGCGATGTTGTAGAGCAACTGAGGACTGCCAACATTGGCGAAATCACTGAGAGGAGGGAGTACCTGCGCCGCAAAATAGCCTTTTTGGGGAAGCAGAGACTCCCACTCCGTGGTCACCATGAAGGAGAGGAGAGCCTCAACCAGGGTAATTTCCTGGAAACTATGAAACTAGTCAAACAATTCAACCCCTTTCTTCAAACCTACACGGCACCATCAAACACAACATACCTGTCTGCAGAGTCACAAAATGAGATCATTACCTGTTGCTCAAAAGTCATCACAAACAAGATTGTCAAAGAGATGACAGAAGCCAAAGTCTATTCAGTGATGGCAGATGAGGCCACGGATGGCCTGTGTGAACAACTGGCAGTGTGTGTGCGTTATTTTGCTCCCGACGGAGACGTGAAGGAGCGATTCCTGGCTTTGAAAAAGCTCAACCATTTCAATGCCAAGTCCATTGCTGATGCCATAGAGGAGGTCCTGGTCTCCAATGGCCTGGATGGTCTTACATGCCTGGCTCAAGCATATGATGGTGCGTCAGTCATGAGTGGTGCGGCAGGTGGTGTACAAGCATGCTTTTGAGAAAAACACCCTCAAGCTATATATGTGCACTGCTATGCGCACACGTTGAACCCTGTTCTGTGCCACATTTGCAAAGCAATTCCAGAAGCCACGGGAAAGCATTTAATCTTTCTTCCACGTGTCTCTTGTCCACCATGACAAGTTTTCTGCTGTCCAGAAACACCTAGGGCTGGACAACAGTGAGCTCATCCAATTATCGAAGACCCGCTAGGCATGTCAGCTGCAATCGGTGAAGGCTATGCTTAACAACTTCCCTGCCGTGAAGCAGTCATTGGAGAGCATTCATACTGCAGAGACAAGGAGAGACAGGGACAAGACAAACAGCAACAAGAAGTCAAAAAACACAGACAGACAAACAAAACAAGTGAGGAGAGAACAACAGAGAATGTGCATGAAGACAGGAGAGGAAAGAAAGAGTGGAATGGAGGAAGGAGAGATGGGAGAAGAGAGACGAGGACAGACAGACAGACAAACAGAACAAATGAGGAGATAACAACAGAGTGTGCATGGAGACAGAAGAGAAAGAAAGTGAAATGGAGGAAGGAGAGATGGGAAAAGAGAGACAAGGACAGACAGACATGGACACCAGAGGTGGATAGAGCAACATGAAAAGAGGAGGAAAGATACTGACAGACAAAAGGAAAAGGAGAGGAGCTCTTCCAACACAAGGGTGGAGACAGAAGATAAAAAGAATAGTGAATGGGTGAAGGAGAGATGGCAGAAGAGAGAGACGAGGACAGACAGACAAGTCACAGAGACAAGACAACACTGTTGATAGAAGAGAAGACACAACAGGGAAGAGGAATGGAAAGATACAGTAGCAGGCATTTAGGAAAGACAAGGAGAGACAGGGACAAGACAAACAGCTACAAGAGGTCAAAAAACACAGACAGACAAACAGAACAAGTGAGGAGAGAACAACAGATAATGTGCATGGAGACAGGAGAGGAAAGAAAGAGTGGAATGGAGGAAGGGGAGATGGGAGACAAGAGACAAGGACAGACAGAGACAGACAAACTGAACAAGTGAGGAGAGAACAATAGAGAATGTGCATGGAGACAGGAGAGGAAAGGAAGAGTGAAATGGAGGAAGGAGAGATGGGAGGAGAGAGACAAGGACAGACAACAATGATGAGAGCAGAGAAGACACAACGGGGAAGAGGAGTGGAGATTGAAAGAGCAGGAAAGACGAGAGGAAAGAGAGTCAAGAGGAGGAGGATTACACTGACGGCACAAAGCAATAAAATGTAAGCTTCTGTGGTGCTGTGTGTTTTATATTGTTTGTTACAGTATGTTGCCTGATAATTTATTCACTTATCATTGTGTTTCAGGTTACATAGAAGTAGTAGATATGGGATGGTTTGCATAATTAATTAGGTTAATTAAAGTTTATTAAAGCCATTGTTATGTTAATGAGTGTGCCGACAGGGTTTTGCGTGCGTGTGTGTAAATGTGTGTGTGAAAATGTGTGTGCGTGCTTAACTGCGACACCCAGGTGTGTGTGCGTGTGTGATATTTAAATAAGGAACGTTGTTTTGGGCTATTTTGTTTGAAAGTAGAAAGCGTGTTTGATATTACCATTGGTGCCTACCTGTCTGTGTTTTACATCAGTGTAATGTTAATGATGTTAATGTTGATGGGCGTTAGGCCACACATTCTATTGAGCCAGGAATTCCAGGGCTATCGTCAAAATTTGCAACCCCATAAAAAACAACGTAACACTGTTGAATTTGAATACCGGAATTGTTTAGAGGACATTTTCAGTTAATAAACATTAATCTACAGTGTTATTACCAAAAATTATCTGTTTGTGTAGGCTACATTTACGTTTTAAGTAAAGAATTGGTGACGCTGGCACCTCAGAGTAGGCGTTATCACACACACTTCCACTAAGTGTTTGCTATTAGCATCCCAGGCTGCCCACACCCGCTAGTTTACAGTTGTCAACACGGCGGCGTCATTAGTACATGTTTTGATAGCCCACCGTTTTTTGGAAATGCAGAGTGATGCGGTGATCAGTGTAATGGTATTTCGTGTTTATGACCTATATTGCCTAGAGGCCAATAAATAATGACAGGGTCAAGGGGGTTTGATTCAACCATTTTTTTCTCAAGCAAACACGAAGAGAGACAGTCAGAATGGCCCAGACTCCTGATAATGTTACCCGACATCCTGATGCCAGCGGCACTGTGCTGTGTAGGGCTCCGAAGAAGAGAGCCGCTCGGGCTCTTGCTATGACAAGGCGTCCTAACTCGTTGATACGATACTAGATGCCCGAGGTTATGATGAAGAATACAGTTGGATGTTAGCTGATTACTGTATAGCTGGCTGTCTATGACAAACAGGGAGGTGTTGTGAAGACATCAACCACTAATATCGGTGCGATATTAGATAAAGATGGTGTTTCATTCAATCAGGATGATTGGTGGATGTTTAAGGCCAGTTATGGCAGACCTGCGTAGAGTAAAGTTGCCTGACACTGATAATGTGTACAATGCGGTGATGTTCTAACAAGGAATACTACATTTTCGCTGACTGTTGAGAAAAACCCTGCATCATACATCTATGTGTGTAGTGGGATGTATTCCGGTCACGGTGATACTACACCAGTTGATCTCGATAACGTTATAGTGTGCTCAAAAGCCATGTTCGTGTTTCAATGAGGTGATGTGGAATCAATGTTTGTGATATTTAAAAGAGTAGATTATATGTTTCGCTGGGCTCATTTTGCAAGACTACAATAACATTAAAACAAAATTGTTCACGTACGAGCCTCAAGTAGACCATACATGTGGTAGTGGTGGTGGTGACGCGGTACGTCACCAGACACCGCCCCTAGTCTATAAATACTAAACACCTAAGAGCGAGGACCTTCTTAGACAGGCTTATAAAAGCCACTGTATGCGTAATATTGGAGGAGATTATAACAGAGGAGCTCCGCGAGAGCTGTTACGGCTGTCTAATTAGTCACCCCAGTCAGAAACAGCACCAGTGTCTGTATGAGCCACCATCTTACTACTATGAATCAAATGTGTTAGATATAACATTGAAAGTGATAACGCCTGTGCTACCCGCTATACTCGCAAACATTTTGACCACACGGGGGCTGGCTCTGTCTCATCAGAAAATTATCGACTGTGTGGAGGCTAGGGCTGCTCGATTATGGCAAAAATCATAATCACGATTATTTTGATTGATATTGAGATCACGATTATTTAACACGATTATTCATTGATTTTTTTTTTTTAATCAAAAGTTTTAACATTTTCTTAACAAATTTTCTTAAATCAAATTATTGACTTTGATAACAATTAATTTATTAAATGTTGACAGTGGCTTTTCTTTTTAACAATGTTCTTTGGATTGGATACATTTCTCCCATGGGAGACAAATAGTGAACCTTGACCTTGATAAATAAATTAATAAAAGTGCCAAAACTGATAAATAAAGAAGCTTCAAATCACCACCCCCACAGAAGAAGACTACCTCGGAAAAATAATTTCACTAGGACAGAACGCGTCTAAATAAGTTATTTAATGGTAGCGCCGAGGCTTCAAAACCCAGCATTTGTTGAAATAGACCCTTTTGCTTAGGTAAGTGACGTTTCATGTTTATCTGACACGTGTAAATATGAGCGCCTCTCCTAACTAGGCCGACACCGATTTATTTTGACAGCAAAGTGAATGGACCGGCAAAGGACCGTTGTCTGGCATGAGCGAACGGAATGCGACAACGGGACTGAGAAGGGCTACTTTGAGGGGCAGCTACGACTGCATAGCAAATTTTACACACCGTGTTAACTTGGTCCAAATCTGTCTCTGCGAACCCATAGTGTTTCCACACCACTGACGTTGTTTTAGCTCTCTTGTCCACCTCTATTTCTGCTGCCATAATCTTCTTCTTGTCGTGTTTTTTTCGAGAGGAGCATGCGTGCGCCTCGCTTGACAACTCGCTTTGAACTAAAGTGTTTGTTTTGGGGCTTTGGGGGTGGGGGAGGGGTCAAGCACAGTATAGCTCTGCAGTGTAGGGTGCACTTGATTTGTGCAAAATCGTTTTATGGCGATTATTTTGTTTTAATGATCGTTGACAGCCCAAATCTTAATCTAGATTAAAATCTGATTAATCGAGCAGCCCTAGTGAAGGCTGTACTCTTCGAATTGGAATCTGAGCCGTCCATTTGCACCAGACTATGTGAGATTTGTGAACATCTGATCAAAGATGATTGCAAATCATGTGTTTACGAGGCATTGAGGCTCTGGAGGGGTGAGGGGGCTTTGACGTGTTGTTGAAAGAAAGAAAGAAAATGGGTAATAACACATGCAGAGCTGGAACAGCGCCACACACCTTTCAAGAATGCCTGAAAACAGAACTGGCTGCATTACTGTGTGGTGTTATCGCTGATGAAATTGTACATATGAATGGTAAATGGACTGCAATTATATAGCGCTTTTACACCTTAGCGGCACTCAAAGCACTTTACACAATGGCCTCTCATTCACCCATTCACACACATCTTCACACACCAATGGCGGCAGCTGCCATGCAAGGTGCTAACCTGCTCATTGGGAGCAATTTGGGGTTAGGTGTCTTGCTCAAGGACACTTCGACATGTGGACAGTCAGAGCTAGGATTCGAACCGCTGACCCTTCGATCATTGAACGACCCACTCTACCAACTGAGCTATAGCCGCCCCACATCGCATATATATATGAACACATCGCATATGCGAGGTACTAGTCATTTGACCGGCCACATGGATGTAATGGATGATATGAGCATCGGCCATATGACCAAATTTAAAACGTTGATGACTAATGTTAGAGAATTGTGTGGTGATTGGTTCCATCTATTGGAAATGTGTTCTCATGACATGAAACCATTTCATAACACTGCCTATGTGCTGTTGAAACATTGTAGATGGCAGTTTAACATAGGTAGGATAGTAGTGGTCTATACGTTTGTGGCTGATCTATGTATATTAAAAATATCTAGAAAAGATTATGTTGATGTCCCAGTGGTTGCTGAATATTTACCAGAATTTTTGATAAGATAAAATGCATCCAAATGTGTAGTTTTTAAAAATGCTTGACAACATGTGAATTGTGGGTAAAAATGTGTAATAAAAAAACCAGGTTGTAACAGTAACATTGTCGCATTATTCAGTTTTATTATGATTAAGATGGACGCACATATGAAATCTGTCTATTACGACCCTATTAGCGAGAGCAGTTTGTCGGGAGCATTCGAAGAGGGGTGTGACTAAACATAGTGGGGAGCGTCCAATCCAATGTTGAACAATTTATCACTGTAATGTTTTAAAACGTTTTATTTCAAACAAACAAAGTTGTTAAACCCCATGGGGAATAAAATGCTAACGTCCTGTGAGTTAAAGACAAACGACAATGCAAAATATTTGTTAGAATATAATCATGTGTAGTTTGCTTACCTGGCCTCCACCGTTGAGTTTGTTGGTCAGTATGGCTTTACTGAAGGAGACGGGGGCTTTCATCCAGTGCGCTCCGAAGTTGGGAGAGTCTGGGTGGATGTAAACACAGCTCGGTGCCTGAGGTTCGAGTTTGCCACCGGGGTCCCATTCTCTGTTAACGTACTTCCACCGGTGGTTGTCTGCAGCCACAAAGTCCAGCAGAAACGAGTACATGGCGTTGGGGTCCAGACCTGACACATTCACTTTCAGCAGGGGGAACATGCACCTTGAAACCACGAGAGCATATATCATCATTAGCCTATAGCTAAAAAAAAAAAAAAGGTTTCTAATAGTGCTTTAGTGCTACACTTCAAAACAAAAATGCTTATTTAATACTCTGCTTTTTAAAACGTACATTTTACTCAATAAAAAACATGGTAGCCTATCGGTGTTACAAAGAATAAAGGAAAACTAATTCAGTGAATGTAGCCTATTTTCTTTATCCCACTGATCACTTCACATGATTACACAGCAGATTAGATAATTTCATACTTAGATAATTTAGATTCGATTATAATTTCGATTTTGCTGGATAATTCATGTGTAACAAAATGTGTGTCGTCCGCAAACTTCAAGAGCTTCATGGATTGATGGCTGGAGGTACAGCTGTTCGTGAAGACCTTGAAGTTTGCGGATGACACCACCCTCATAGGAATTATCTCCATGGGGGACGAGTCCACCTACAGGTAGAAGATTGAAAAGCTGCTGACCTGGTGCGGTCAGAACCACCTGGAGCTCTAAAGACAGTGGAAATGGTGATCGACTTCAGAAAGAACTCAGCTGCACTTTATGAGTCCTGTCATGCACTACCTTGTTCTGTCCTTGCACTTGTCCATTGTTGTTTTGTTGTAAACCGCAGTCAAACCGCTGTCACCGCAGTGTCGAAAAAATCCTATGTATGTATAAGTACTATGGCAATAAACAAATTCTGAATCGGATGTGGAGATGTGGAGGGGTTGTGGGTGGGGATGTGGAGGGGGTGTGGATGAGATGTGGAGGGGTTGTGGAACAGATGTGGAGGAGATGATGTGGAGGAGATGTGGAGGGGATGTGAAGGGGATATGGAGGGGATGTGGAGGGGGTGTGGAGGAGATGTGGAGGGAATGTGGAGGGGGTGTGGAGGGGATATGGAGGAGATGTGAAGGGGATGTGGAGGGGATGTGGAGGGAATGTGGAGGGGGTGTGGAGGGGATATGGAGGAGATGTGAAGGAGATGTGGAGGGGATATGGAGATGTGGAGGGGGTGTGGAGGAGATGTGGAGGGGATGTGGAGCAAGGTTATTATAGTTAACGAAAACTAACTAAAAAACGAAAACTAGGTGCGAAAAAACATTTTAGTTAACTGAAATAAAAATAAAAACTAGACTTTACTAAAAAACGATAACTAACTGTATTGTGTGTTTACAAAACTAACTAAAATAAACTAAAAGGAGATGTGGAGGGGATGTGAAGGAGATGTGGACGGGATGTGAAGGAGATGTGGAGGGGATATGGAGGAGATGTGGAGGAGATGTGGAGGGGATGTGAAGGAGATGTGGAGGAGATGTGAAGGAGATGTGGAGGGGATGTGAAGGAGATGTGGAGGAGATGTGAAGGAGATGTGGAGGGGATGTGAAGGAGATGTGGAGGGGATGCGGAGGGGGTGTGGAGGGGATGTGGAGGGGATGTGAAGGGGATGTGGAGGGGATGCGGAGGGGGTGTGGAGGGGATGTGGAGGGGATGTGAAGGGGATGTGGAGGGGATGTGAAGGAGATGTGAAGGGGATGTGAAGGAGATGTGGAGGGGATGCGGAGGGGGTGTGGAGGGGATATGGAGGAGATGTGGAGGGGATGTGAAGGAGATGTGGAGGGGATGTGAAGGAAATGTGGAGGGGATG
Organism: Borostomias antarcticus; assembly: GCF_949987555.1. Lineage (NCBI taxonomy): Eukaryota > Metazoa > Chordata > Actinopteri > Stomiiformes > Stomiidae > Borostomias > Borostomias antarcticus. Next base: position 19,148,191 of record NC_140239.1, on the reverse strand, counting down.
TGAAGGAAATGTGGAGGGGATGTGAAGGAGATGTGGAGGGGTGAAGCCCACAGGCAAATTATGTCATGGTGCTTCATATTAACAAAAGGCGAGATTGCTTCACCTCAACTTACCATTCAAATACTACTTTCATTGAAATTAATCATATGAAATACTTCTTCAATTTTGTGCCATTTTCTGTGCGCCATCTCACTGCTGCTCGTAAAAGACCGCCGAAGCAGCGCAGCCTCTCGTGACTAGAAGGTCGTTTTTGATTGGTCCTCTTTCGTTTGTTCCATCAGTATTGAGGTGTATGATTGGATTGCAGATAGAACCACATTAGAGGACCACATTTTAACGTTCTTGTAAAAGCTATTGTAGGTTGAGATGTTCATTGTGTTGCTGGGTAGCGTATTCCACTCCTTGATGGCTTTAAAGGAGAAGGCAGTCTGTGCAAAAGCAGACTTTCTAAGTGAAACAATACAGTCCCCTCTCGAGGCAGACCTTACGGCTCTGGTTCTCTTCTCAGAGCAGGGTTGAACAAAGGTCTGCAGTGGAGGAGGGGCAGCATTGTGGATTATTGTATAGGTTAAACAGAGGTTAGAAAAGGTTATTAAATTATCAAAGTTTAGTAAGTTGTATTTAGTAAAACCAGGCCAGGTCCAGCCTGGCTTATGTGCGTTGGCTGGCTTGTTTCTGTGCAGGACTGGTAGGACGGTAATGTCTGATAAATAAAGATGGGTCTTGTCACCTGGACACATCAGTTCCAATGCTTCCAATGCTAATCCAGCACAATGAGAGCGGGATAGCTCATGGGCTCATGGGCTCACAACAACTAGCAGCAGCTTCCATAACATTAATGGTAGCGGTCAGTGGCTAAAGCAGTTACACTGATGATAACATAAAGTCATCCCCACCAGGAACCCCGGTCTCCTGGGTGGGAGTCCAATGCTCTCACCACTACTCTACTTGTGCAGTGGAGATCGGCGGGTGGGTTTTGGTGTCCTTCTTCCAGTCCCTAGTGTGGGTTGGGGTTAGAATATGGGTTAGGGTTGGGACAGGATCTGATCTATAAGGCGAGGGGTAAAGGTTGGAGTGAAAGGATGAACATGTGGAGGTTTGGGGTATAGTCCCATAAAGACATCCCCACCGGGTCTTCAACCCATCTCCAGGGTGGGAGTCCAATGCTCTCACCACTACTCTACTTGTGCAGTGGAGATCGACGGGTCTGCCTCTTGTGGTGCCAATAGCGAAATGCAGGCCAACATTGTCCGCAGTAACAGAGGGAGGGAGGGAGTGATAACCGGACGAATGCTATACTAGGTGCGCTGGCTTATAGCCACGCACAAAAAAGCATCAATACATTAAGCTTATTCCTCCATCACACCTAAAGATGTGCCAGTCAACAGTCAGTCTAATCACAGAAAATAAACCACATGTAGGCGTAGAGCAACTGGTGCATCACATCCCATACAAAAATTAATTACTATAGGATTTGAAGTGTCCTACTCCTATTGGAATGAGGTCTGTCTATAATGCAGTAGCGTACAGTGGGGTCTTGCACAGGGTCTTCTCCGACATTGTTATTACTCCTTTTGCAAATCGTTTTTGAGAAGATCGTTTCATTTTTCAACGAGAATGGACTAGATTTGCAACGAGTAAGCATGCTAGTCACAGATGGAGCCCCTTCCATGTCCGGCCGGGTGCAGGAACTGTCCGCTCCTCTTGCTACCATTGCGCCACAGATGAAACCACTGCACTGTCTGATACACCAGAGCGTACTCTGCGGGAAGCTATGTCTGATACACCAGAGCGTACTCTGCGGGAAGCTTAGTGGTGAGTTAAAAGGCACTATGGACGATATAATGTCTTTGATGGAATCTCATAATTTTCCTCTCACTATATTGGCCGGAGGGTGTTTTAAATAAAGTAGTGTATGTTGAAGTACATGGGATTTATTTTTTCCAACCATGGTATCGAATTGGGTATCCAGGATTGTGGAGTTTCTCAATTAGCATTGCCTACTAAATGTAGGGTATTTTGTGACTCCCCTAATGGAGAGATATATCAATTTATGAGTTTAAATGTCAGTCTAAAAATCCAATGATAATCTCAAATTGTATCAAATAATTTTTAGATATGAAACACAGCAGCAGTCGAGAGAAAGAGAGAGAGAGAGAGAGAGAGAGAGAGAGAGAGAGAGTGGAGGGACGCAGCAGCAACCGAGAGAGAAAGAGTGGAGGAGGGACGCAGCAGCAACCAAGAGAGAGTGGAGGGATGCAGCAGCAAAAGTCGAGAGAGAGTGGAGGGATGCAGCAGCAGCAGCAGGCAGGATGTGATACACTAAGAACATTGTATTAGTATAATTCAATTTCATAAATATATGTATATTTAAGAGGTTTAACCTCTCGTCCCCAGCAAATATGGTGTATGCAGGCTACACTGTTATATGGATCCTACCAATGTTGAAACCAAACCTACGCCTTTGGGAAGGAGTGGCTGGATGCCTTTTCAAGGATATTTGAGCATTATTTTAGGCTGTTCCTGAGAAATGACCAAGAAATTACTTGGAAATTACGCAGTAGGAACACAGTTTATTTTAGGGGGCTGTTCCTGAGAAATTACCAATAAATTACCTGGAAATTCTGCCATAGAAACACTTTATTTTAGGGGGCTGTTCATAAGAAATTACCTAGAAATTACTTGGAAATTACGCATTAGGAACACACTTTATTTTAAGGGGCTGTTCCTGAGAAATTACTAAGAAACAATCACCTTATTACAATTAACTTATGATAATTCTCTCCACTTTACAAGGAGTTGTATCACCTCATTACTTTGACATTACTGCTGCTTACTGTCTCCTTATTTATATTAAATGACTTGATAAAATACCACCTTATTACCAGTATATTACCACCTTATTTCTAAAAAATAACTTGATAATTAGAACCTTATTATTAGGAAATAACTAGGTAATTTCAACCTAGTTTCTAAGAAATTACCACCTTATTACTTGGAATTTATAAGGTAATTTAAACATTTTTTCTTAATAATTACCACCTTATTATGCGGAAATTACTAGGTAATTACCAACTTATTACTGGAAAATTACTAGGTAATTTTGACCCCCTAAAATAAAGTGTTACCTACCATAAAGTTGTTGATTGATGGAGATCATTTTCAGTTGATTCCATGCTGTCCCTCTTTCAGGCCTTCACGGCGTACTAAATTGTCTAGCTTAAAAAAAGAAACTCACTCATAAACACTCCAAACAAGTAAGGATCATTAGATAAATTAAACTCATCAAAGTCAGACATAGCTCTCTCTTTCGAATGTGGCCATTGCAACTGTTGTTGTGTCGATAGTAAGAGAATAATCCGCTCTTCTGTTAGTTGTTGTGAAGACAATAGTTCCGGTGTTCTACTACATATTCCCTCCATATTTACAGAGAGCCACATAGGTCCAAACAAACAAATGGGTTCGATATGGGTTCAACGATATTTGGACTTCAAAAATGATGGTATAAAAACTCAAATGAGCCCCGACATACTGTCATCATATTTGATTTGTGTGCACTGTGTAGTGTTTAAAGGAGTAGTAAAGGGAAAATGCATGTTTAGCCCTATTTTAAGGTTACTTATGATCATATACAATGGTTCAGATCAAAACGTTGACAAAACTAGCACTTTTGAGAAAGTCTGATAATTGCTCTACCACCGTTTTGGTCATACAATGGATGTGGGTGGGCATCTTGTAAATCTTTCAAAAACATGTTAAACTCTCAATTTCAAAGACAAGAAACTCACCGAGATGTTAGTTGGCGTTCTGACATATAATTCGCCATAAAGTAATATTCTAGTTCATCTGGAAAGGCTTTTTTAAATATTTAGCATAGAACTATTTAGTCACAGCACATACGTGTGTAAACTTCCGCAAACTAGGTAGCCTAGCAACATAAACAATAACAATAGCTACCAAAAGTAGTTCCGCTTCCTGAATCCCCTCTGCGGATTGATCTACACATCTACAACGGTCGCGTCAATACAAGTCAATGGATTTCCACTTTAGAGTGAGGACATGGACCCTAAACGTCTCTCCGAGGCAGAAATAAATGTTCTTGGTATCTAGTGTGCGGATTCTCTTTTTCCAATTCACTTGTCTTCTGTCCAGCCCCTAGAGTATCACATTTAGATGTGTACGTTTTTGTAAACTTTTGTAACATTTTTGTAAAATTTTTGCATAACAAGGGCTTGAGACTGCGACCAAAATATTTTTGACAGTGTGTAAGTAAAAATTTCACTTGGTCCCAATCGCAGGAGTACATGATCAAGCCTGTTTTGGTGCATATCCAGTACAGGTAGCTATGCTAATGGAGACAACAGGAATTGCCATCTTGGAAGTCTATAAGTCCGACAGGAGGATCACTACAGTACACAATGTAATGATATGCTGCACTTCTTTTTAAAATGTTGACTTGACTTCTTTATAACTTCATTTTTATGTTATTTTCATCAAGTAAGGTTTATCTTCCAACTTATTTTACATTAAATATATGGCACTCTATCCCTGTTTTTATGGGATATTTTATGTCTATTTTTATGTGAAGCACTCTGCATGTACTTTTTTTGTGGTAAAGCACTTTGAGCTGCATTTTTGTGTGGTAAATGGTAAATGCACTTTTAAAGCGCCTTTCTACCATAACGGACAAAGCGTTTGATGCACCTCTAGTTGTCCTTTGCTGATCTATCTTGTTTCTGCTTCCCTGGTGTTCAGGGCCCAGTATTTCAAAACATTCAATCTGGATTACATTGATCAGGATAGGATTAAATCTCCAAATTAGGTATTTCAAACCAGGATATGTGATCCTGATCCTCCTAAATTTGGATATTCTGTTCAAGAGACAGAACCCCTGGAAAGCGGCCGGACCTGTCTCTGTCTCACCCTCCATCTTGAAGTACTGCACTGACTAATTGTTCACTGACATCTTCAACACTCCACTGGACTCATGCCATTTCTCAGCATGCTTTAAGACCTCCACCATCATCCCAGTTCCCAAGAAGGCGAAGATCACAGGCCTGAACGACTACAGACCCGTCGCCCTGAACTCTTTAGTCATGAAGGTCTTTGAGCGCCTCGTCGTGGCCCATCTCAAGACCATCACAGACCCACTCCTGGACCCCCTGCAGTTTGCATACAGAGCCAGCAGGTCTGTGGATGATATGGTGAACATGGCTGTTCACTACGTCCTACAGCACCTGGACACCTATATGGAAATTCTGTATTATTAGATAATATTTGAACTCATTTAACATATTTGACCTCAGTTAGATCACTTTAACAGTGTCTGCTGTGTAGGTCACAAAACTGTCCTCTCATACCTTGGCTAGAGAAAGAATGAAGAATGCAATGCAAATAATGTAATTGTATGTTTTTGTAGGAGTAACTGTCTCTGCTCGCACCCCAGCCATGCCAGTCTCTCTGTCGACAAAACAGGAATCCAGCTGGACTGGGGGGTGGGAAGGGAGGCCTGAGAACTAACTCAAGACACCACGTTTGCTCCCTTTGACTGTATAAATGCCCGCCATTTCTCACATTGCAGACTGCTGTTTGCATGGAGCAACTGAGATTTGATGGCCCCTTCTCGAGAGGGGTTATTGGGGGTGTCTGTACGTTATTGAACAGTTTGTACGTATTGTATGTGGCTACTTTGCTGCTTGCATGTAATAAACTTTGTTGAACTTAGAATGTTGGCATTCACTCTCTCCTGAACAATAATTTTGTCAACAGACATTTCCACAACACACTGCATGCACTTATGCCAGGATTCTGTTTGTGGACTTCAACTCAGCCTTCAACACCATCCTCCCGGCTACACTGGAGCACGGGCTCTCCCTGCTACGAGTGCCTGACTCCAACCGCAGGTGGATCACGGATTTCCTGTCCAGGAATGCCACAACAATTCCACTTCAGAATGCTAGCAGACCACCTCAGGGTGTCACCCAGAGACGTTGAAGATATTCCTATGTGGCATTTCAAAATAAAGGCCCTCTAAAATGTCCTATATTAACTACTACTTTCCTCCAATTTCAGATTAGGATTTAAAGGAGATCCCCCATAATGCCACAATAATTCCACTGCAGGGTACTAGCAGACCACCTCACAGTGTCACCCAGAGACTTTGAGGACATTCTGCCTTCATTTTCAAAAGAAAGGCCTTCTAAAATGTCCTAAACAACCTACTACTTTCTGTAGTACTTTCTCTGTTTTTTGTGCACGGCTGTAAACCAGTGCACCATAGATAGCATTTGTCAGGTTGTCACTCCCTCCCTCCTTCCCGTTGTTGACCTACATTTCTCTGTTGCCACCACAAGATGCAGTGGTCCCAGCACACCAAAATAAATACACTATGACATTGCACACTTTCAAGTTCCTTGGTAGTGTAGTGGATTAAGCATCCGACTCCCATGCGGGGTTCAGGGGTTCAAGACCCCAGTGGGAAAGATTTTGGGAAACAAGACCCACACCCTCTGCTAGCCTGTTGGTGTATTCCTACGTTTACTTTCGGCCTTTCCATCCCTCAATCTCCTTCCTTTTACTTTACTTTCCCCTTTTATTTATAAGGAAATATACAGTCTGTTTTGCAGATTAATTAACTGTGTCAAACTGATTGCAGAAACTGGATGACCAATTAAGTGACCAATAACAAGTCCCATTGATATACTGTACTAGACTTGTGCTTACTGTTATGTTTCTCTGTGTATACAACTCTGTGTTTTGTTTTCTGCTCCTCCTGTTCTCGGTCCCACTCCCAGATTCCTGAGTGGATCCAGTCATAATTAATATAATTCAAAGCATTTTAATAAATATGAGCACTGTGATTTGTCATTTGGGTTTGTGACTGGATGTTATAAAAGTTATGTAAAAACGTGGTTACCTGGTGGTGCTATGTCAGTTATTGAATTTATGTGCAGTAATTGAACATTTGAAATACTCCTGTTTTGAAATTAAACCTACAGTATAGGTGTATCAGTAATTACCCATTATATATTAGGCTATACTTTGCATGTATTTACCAGGTAAATGTTTAGTAATTGGGGGACTATAAAAGGAAGGGTTACCCAAAAATGTTCAGAGTAAGTTAATTTAGCAATAGAAATCCAAAAGCCTAGGGCCAATGGGCCTAGGATATAGACAATAAACTACTGGTAAAATGGTGGCAGAGCAATAGCGGGAGCATTTTGGATTACTAGCGGACCGCTGTCCCTGACGCTAATAATCCACCATCCACGAACCCGCCAGTGGATTCGGCCGGAGGTCCGTCAGCTCGTCCACCGAGGACCCGCTGTAGGTCTGCTAGCCTTGTGTTAACTGGGTTTATCCCTTACCTTTGTCCAGAAACTGAAGTTGGACCAATTGCAGCAAAATAGCTAACGTTACAGGAATCATCAGTGTAACTGCTTTAGCCACTGACCGCTACCATTAATGTTATGGAAGCTGCTGCTAGTTGTTGTGAGCTCATGAGCTAACTGGCTATCATGCTCTTATTGTGCTGGATTAGCATTGGAAGCATTGGAACTGCGTGTCCAGGCGACAAGACCTATCTTAATTTATCAGACATTATTTCATGTCATTTTAATTCACAGCTATGTCAGTGGCATGACTAGCTTCCATCCTACCAGTCCTGAACATAAACAAGCCAGCCACGCACATAAGCCAGGCTGGACCTGGTTGGTTTCTGGCAACTGTGAATGATAATAGCATAGCAGTCTGTGTGTGTGTGTGTGTGTGTGTGTGTGTGTGTGTGTGTGTGTGTGTGTGTGTGTGTGTGTGTGTGTGTGTGTGTGTAGAAAGAGCAGACAGTGATTTGATTGATTCAGTAAACACATGTTGAGGTCTACATGCTGTGGCAGAGAGGAGTGGAGGAGATTGACTCCCACCTGCAGATAAGTCAATGTGTTTGGTTTACTGAAGCAAGACTCCGTCTCTGTCTCTCCCTTTCTCTCTCTCCTCTACTGTTTTAACTCTTTCTTTTCTCTGGGAGATGCTTTGTTCTGTTCAAACACAGTTATAGCTTGAGAGCAAAGCGTTCTTGTGCAAGCTGCAAGCTGTTCTGTACCTAATCCTTTAACTCCATACAGTGTTGTCAGCCTTTGTCTTTGTTTTACAATACAATCCTCCCTCATGCTTTGTTTTGGTTTACATGAGGTCATTTTCATTATCGACTACCTGAAGGATCCAGTATAATGTCATGATATTTTTGAGAGTTGAGAGCCTGTTTCTTATTGTACAGTATTTAGGTCACCAAGCTGCCCAATAAAATGTACTATGGTTGTGCGATTTCCCCCCGGAGGTAAAGTACTACTATAAAGTAAAGTACTACTATACTACTACCAAGTCTACCGATTAAATGCTTGTGCTCTTGATAAATGCTTTAATGTAGTGACACTTCCATACGCTGCACACAGGGAAGTATGCAACACATTATGCAGGCTGGGGATGGAATAACAGTGTTGGCCATGTAAGCCACATGTTTGAAACCAGGCTAGTGCAATGCTTTTTGTTCTGCTAACTCAAAGTAATCCTAAAGTGCCCAGAATTCACTGTGTACATATTGGAAATATACCATGTTGCAGCAAAGAGTCACTGAATTAAGTTACTGCTAATGTTTTGGATCACACTTCTAATTGATTTCCAACTGAAATTTGTGAATAGAATTTCACAGTACTCTAATGGTTGAGTGATAAAGTGTTATATATGTAATATAGGCCTAAGTCCCCACTTTTTGCTGGAACCATGTTTCATTCATATTGCTTGGCCATAACTTTGAAGTTTTGAAGACTGCTTCAAGCTGAAGTGCACCACAGAATATAAACAAATAGCGAGTGTATTTCTTGAATTGCAAATGTGGAAATGAATCAGAAGACGAATTGTGTGAACATAAAAATTCAATTTCCGAAGTTGTCTGATGAACGAAGTTTGCAGCTGACTATATAAACTCTCTACCCAGAAAGGAAACACATTTTTTTAATTATGAGATTTATTATACTGTCACACCGAGCCACTGGGTACTTTGATTACAACTCAGGAAATTAATCTTTCACAGGGGAATCGTTATACTTCCCTTATTGAATGGATTGCTTTTTAGTTTAATCCAGACAAAAATATATTCTGTGCTCCCAATGTCTGTCTATTTCAGTATAGAATGGTCTGTCTATTTCATTTTTTGATTGGTGAACTTTGGGATTGTATGGTAGCCTACTGTAAAGCCACAGGAGGAGTTATGATCAGTTATGAAACCGAATGGTTCTTTCTGTCTCAGACTGGCCATTGCTTAGCATTTCAAATGAGCCATCTGGGGCCCTGCTATGGGAACTGGCAGGTATCTGCAGCCCCCAATCCCAGAGAGCCGCCAGTGGTGGTATGTGGAGCCCGGTGGAAGAGAAAAGTGCTAAAATTAGGAGTAGAAATGTCAGCCCAGATGAAGTGCCTGCTGCTTCACTCTGCTACGAACTGGAGAAAAACCACAGAAAAGGCGAAGGTTGAAGCAGCTGCTGCCACACACCCTGGATACACACACACATGAACGCACAGATACACACAAGCACACACACACACACATGTGCACAGACACACACACACATACAGATTCACACAAGTACACACACATGCACACAAGCATGCACACACACACACACACACACACACACACACAATGCAGGTGGAATGCAGACTCGCCTTGCTTGTCTCATGCATGGACACAGTTTTGCCAGGGGCTGACCCAGATAAATGATTGAGTGGAAATAGTATTCTAATGAGCCACAAGGACCACTGGGTCCAGTCTGGCCCGATGGCTGTCAGCCTGGATTGTCCTGAGGAGGAAGGAGCTACTCTAGATACCTGAGAAGGCTGTGTGGGCAGATAGGAGAGGATGTCCTGCTTGTGTACTTCACTGTGAGAGGGTGTGTAGTAGTGGAGGCCACATCTCCAGCCTGCCGGAGCACACTGCAGCCTACTTCCTGTACGCATTCAATAAATCACCTTCATATACCTAGTCTTGTAGTCTAGTATTCCCACGGCGCTTTAGCAACAGCAGACAGAGAGACCACAAAATGTGACTGAGCTCACAAATCATTTTTAATGAATCCCTGTGCAACCCAGAACCCCCCACCCTCCTCCTCATCATCATCATCTGACAATCTCTAAAATGGAAATAAAGAGAGAGAGAGAGAGGGAGCGAGCAGATGTTCTTTAATGCTGCCGACACGTCACTTCAGTCTGTGATTTGTATGGTTAAGTGGCCTCCCTCGCTGTGACGTCATCAGATAAGAGGGGAAGCAGAATGGCAGATTGGGGAATTGACTGAATTGTTTGTCTGAGTTATTCTCCGTATTTTTAGAGGGATTGAACTTTGAAAGCAAAGAAGCAGAAAAAAGGCTGTTGGACCATCCTTTTGACTGAACCGTCGCAAGACGCATCAGGCCTATCAGAAAGTTATTTGCATTCAAAGGCACACTCCAAAGTTATTTATCGTAGAGTGAGTTTCATTTTAATTTTTCTCCGGGGTTATGCTTGAGAGATAACATCATCTAAAAACCACCCTGATGGTTCTCTTAAGTATTCATTACGAGGGTGTAAAACAAATAAAAGTGTAAACCAACCATGAAAGAAGTGGAGGGCAGACAGAGGAAAGAGCCCTGCTATGTGGTGGGACCACTGACGGATAAGAACCTAATTTAGTCTCATTTAATGAGATTGGACCCAGAACAGCGCTTTCAACTCATTTTTAACTCCCTGAGCAGGCATAGCTGAGGTTACCCGCTTTGTTATTCATTTCTGGTAGCACACACACAAACACACAGCCACTGAGAAACAGTAGATCCCACACACACCTCTATTCATCTTCAAGAGCAAAGAGAGGAGAGGTGAGCCAGTAATTTATAAGGGGAGGTGTTGAGCACAGTCTCTTGTGGGAGATTAAACACATATCTATCCCCACAGACAGTTGAGCTGCTGGGCTCTGAATAGGGTCAGTATTAATGAGAAGAAACCTTTCCACCAGGCTAGGGCTAATGTATTTCATGAAAGCGGGGACACTCATAAGCCTGTTTTGGGCTTACTTTGAATTGGTCAATCAAGTGTTTTGTCTAGATTTTGTCACTTTAACTTTTGGCCTCCTATCGTTGAGAGAGTGGAACCTGACTTTTACATTACATTACAGTCATTTAGCAGACGCTTTTATCCAAAGCGACTAACAATAATTGCATTTAACGTAGGAAGAGCCAATGTACTACTACTTGCCAGAACTCACAAGTGCATCTTCTTTCTAAAACAAGTGACTAAGAGCATAATCTAGTGCTGAAGGCAAAGTGCAAGAATCGCAATCTAAAGTACAGTGCAATATAATATAATACAATAAGTGCTTAGGAGGGAGGATTGTTGTAGTACTTCTTGAAGAGATGAGTTTTGAGCCTGCGACGAAAGATGGGCAGCGACTCTGCTGTCCTGACATCAGTGGGCAGTTCATTCCACCACTGCGGGGCCAGCACAGAGAAGAGCCGTGACCGTGTCGATCAACCGCAGGAGCCTCGGAGTGACGGGGCAACCAGTCGCCCTGAGGTAGCAGAGTGTAGCGGTCGGGAGGGGGTGTAGGGTTTGACCATGGCCTGGAGGTAGGAGGGGGCTGTTCCTTTCATTGTCCTGTAGGTTAGCTCCAGAGTTTTAAACTGGATGCGAGCCGCTACAGGGAGCCAGTGTAGGGAACGGAGGAGGGAAGTTGTGTGGGAGAATTTGGGGTGGTTGAACACCAGGCGAGCAGCAGCTTTCTGGACAAGTTCCAGAGGTTTAATGGCTGACGCCGGTACCCCAGCGAGGAGGGAGTTACAGTAGTCCAGGCGGGAGATGACCAGGGCCTGGATGAGTACCTGCGCCGTTTCATTAGTGAGGAAAGGGCGAATCCTCCTGATGTTGTAGAGCATGAATCTGCAGGAACGTGTGACGGATGTGACATGTGAGGAAAATGACAGTTGGTCATCCAGGGTCACACCCAGATTCCTCGCAGTCCGAGTCGGGGTCACCACTGTGTCTTCAATGGTGATGGCCAGGTCCCGGTGCGGACAGCCCTTCCCCGGGAGGAACAGCAGCTCAGTCTTGTCCAGATTGAGCTTGAGGTGATGTGTTGTCATCCACTCCGAGATGTCAGCCAAGCACCCAGCTATGCGTGTCTCCACTTTTGTATCAGAAGGGGGAAATGACAGAACCAGTTGGGTGTCATCGGCATAGCAGTGATAGGAGAAGCCATGCGAGCGAATGACAGAGCCCAGAGATGTAGTGTAGAGGGAAAACAGGAGAGGACCCAGGACAGACCCTTGTGGAACCCCCGTAGTCAGACTACGCGGTTCCGACGTCGACCCTCTCCATGTCACCTGGTAGGAGCGGCCCGTCAGGTAGGATGCAAACAGGGAGTGTGCAGAGCCAGCGATGCCTTTCTCCTCGAGGGTGGAGAGGAGGATCTGGTGGTCTACCGTATCAAATGCTGCTGACAGGTCTAGGAGTATCAGGACAGAGGAGAGAGAGTTCGCTCTTGTGGCATGGAGTGACTCCGTTACTGCAAGGAGGGCGGTCTCTGTCGAGTGGCCAGCCTTGAACCCGGATTGGTGGGGATCTAGGAGGTCGTTCTGGTGGAGGTACGAAGACAGTTGGTTAAAGATAGCACGTTCAAGTGTTTTGGATAGAAAGGATAGAAGGGAAACCGGTCTGTAGTTTTTGACATCAGAGGGGTCGAGAGATGGTTTCTTTAGGAGGGGGTTGACTCTGTCAGTCTTGAAAGCAGAGGGTAAGCATCCTGATACAAGAGATGCATTGATGAGGTGGGTTAGGAAGGGAAGGAGTTCGGGTGCAACAGACTGAAGGAGAGTCGAGGGAACAGGGTCTAGGGAGCACGTGGTGGGGCGGTTAGATGTTACAAGGTTGAGGGCCTCGTTGGGGGAGAGGGGAGAAAAGTGGGATAAGGTGGGGCGTGGAGAGGAGGGGGGGAGCAGGGAGGGGAGAGAGGGTGGGGGGGTGAGTTTCGTGCACGGAGCGTTGACCGGGGGAGGGGGGAAAGAGGATCGGATATTGTTAACTTTCTTGTCAAAGAAGTTGGCGAAATCATCAGGGAGAAGGGAGGAGTTGGGAGTAGGAGGTGGGGGCTGGAGTAGTGAAGAGAAGGACTTGCAATCGTTTTTTTCTCTTCTGCTAATGACAATACAGGATGGGCTCTAATGGCAACCGCACGACTGTGCTATCAATGAGGCAGAATGATCATCGCTTCATTGCTTTGTTTTCTCTCCATTTCTCTCACACTCCATCTCTCACACTCTTCCTTTCTCCATTTCTTTTTCTCCCCCTCTGTCTCTCTTCCTCTCTCTCTGTCTCTCTTCCTCTCTCTGCCCCTCACCCTCTCTCTCTGTCTCTCTCCCTCCCCCTCTACTCTATAGTGCATTATAGCTTTTGAGGTATTTGTAATCTGCGAGGCTAGGTGTGGATGTACGATTGGCTTTTTCTCGTTTCCCATGCGAGAGAGTAATGTGTAATGTGCTAATGGACTGCGACGTGGTTCAGTGACCCCTAGCGAAGTGCGCAGAGCCGCAAACTCATTCATGGCCTCCACCCAGTCAGCAACATCTTTTTATAGACCTAGAGGGAGAGAGAGGTCCGGTCCTCCGTCTTATCATGTGAGCATCACTAGTACTCGTCCTGCCGTAGAGCACTTTGACATGCCCAGAATGACATCAGAATGCATAGCTCCATTATCTCCTGTCCCTAGACAGCCTACTGTACTGTGATGTGCTCCTGTTTGCTCTGGAGCCGAGTGCTCTAGGGTGACTAGACATCGATTGTGCATCTAGTAGTGCAACTTAAATGGATGTGGCTTTTAAAGCTATATATGCTCAGTGTACCGTTGGGTTTCGATCGCTACCTTCGATTCTTACTTTCATACACAGTAAATTGCATGGATTTGCACGGTATAACACATTAGCAAGATGTATCTGTCTGACACTCAACAAGAATATAATGCCATAACTGCTCTCGATTTGTGCATCCTGGCACCAACGGCAAACTTTCTCCAGCTTTTACACCAAAATCAATTTATTCCCTTTATGAAGGCCCACTGAGGGGAAAATGCCAGTGCTCTTAATGACCTCCTCTCTCCAGCGTCACCATCTTACAAAGAGCTGGAGGAGATCATCATACACTTTTACTCCAGCCAAAGATGGATATGCGCCCGACACCAGTTACCCTTGAACACAAAGTCTGGCTTGTGGGCTTTCAAGCACCGGTATGTTCCCCCTGCTTGTACAACATGCCTTTTTATAGGTCATGGACTTTTGTGTTGCTGTGCAGCAGCCGGAGCAGTCAGGCAAGGGGCCCCGGTTCTGTGGAGTGTCAGCACTATTTTAGCCAGGCCCTGCGGGCACTTTGTTAAAGTGTTGCCACACGCAGGGCACAGAATCCAATACAATGGAGCTAGCCACGGGCAGCCGGCCATTTGGAATTAAGATGCATGTGGCGCCGCTTTGCGGGTGCGAAATTACTTCTCTTTCTTCTCTTTTACTTCTCTCACTCTTTTCATTGGTAAGATGGGACCACAAATGACATCATATCTGTGCCTGTTCCCGGGGACTAAGTGGCACCAAGCTGTGAAATGGTTTTACTTCTATTAAAGGTCAACGTTAAATGCAGCTAAATGGGCCATGTATAGTATGGACTGCTCTTATGGTGTGTGTCCACCAGCAAGCTGTATTTTAGAGTTGGTGTTGTTTATAATGAGTAATGAGCTTTTACGGCGCTATAGAGATAAGAGCTGTCCAAGCGCTTTTTAGCGCCATGAGTTCTAGGCTTTATGTTTTTTCAGTTGAAAAAAGTTGAACTTTTTGGGCAAGCAGGCTGTAAAAGGCTGTTCTGACGACGAGAGCAGTCGGTTTTTGGCAAACCGCAGAGACAGTGAACTTTAGTGTAGCACTCTAATAATTACTTGTATGGAAATATGACTATATGACTAGGTATAATTTTACGATTATACCGTGGTTATCACAATTATGAAGGAATATGGATTTAAAGGAGAATTCAAGTCTATGATTTTGTAGCCTCTAAACACATAATAATATGTGTCTTGTTTACAATGAACTTACAGTACACTAAACAAGAACATTTAATTATTTTTAGTAATAAGTTCAATAAACTGAATGTGGTAGCGCATAGCTTACGATGAACGTAGCGCTACGATGCCTCTGGGAAACTCAGCCCAGGTCCTTGTACTTAAAGAGTAGCCAAACAAACCATATTTCTCCCCTGTGTGACCTCCCATTGATTAGTCACTGCATATGGGAGATCAGGATTAGAAATGGGCATCAATGATCAACGTTCGATAATTGATTGATAAGGATTTTGGTTGCTATTTTTTATTTTATTTGTTTACATACTATGTGAGAAATGAATTTGTTGAATTTCGCAATCGCAAAGCAGTAGGCTACGCCATCTGCAAACTAATTGAGATTGATATGCTACCACTCAGTTTCATCGAGCGTAAAGGTTTTTGTGCGCTTATGCAAATAGCCGAGCCAACATATACCATTTCAGTTAAACAATTTATGCTACTCACTGCCATGTTTAAGATGATTGTTATTGGAGTGTCTAGTTTGAATTGTGTGTAAAAGCTGTTTTGAGTGCAATAGCGTCAGCATGTGTGGGCAGCCTAATGTAGGCTAACGTTATCAATATCATCCGCGCCTCACGGTGACTTTCTTTCCAAATGCTGTTTGTGAAAAAGGGTGAAAACACCTGTTTAAATGTATTTGAAATTGTTTTTGTGAACACAAGGAATACAGCTTTTTTCAAGTGAAACATGCTTTATTTGTTCAACAAATCGTTGTCTTTCTTGTTAAGGAGGTCAACAGAGAAGCACACATAAATTGAAAAACAGACTAAATTCTATTTCACCATTTAATTGTGGTCAGATCGGAAAAAAATCACGCTGACGCGTTTCGGATACAAGCCTTTATCAGAGCGTGTGTGAGGATGTTCGGCGTGGGCTTAAATAGCCTCCACTTGGTGGCAGGTGTCACCGGTAGCATTGCAGCTGACGGCTAACTATGGCTCATTCACTTCCATGTATTTACAAACGCGAAAACTATGGCAAGGAAAAACAATCGGAGTTTAGTAATGATGAGTTTGTAATTCCATTAGTGTATTCAGCCTGTTATTTTGACTATTTTGGTTCTTGAAGTGGTGTTTTTATAATGAACTTTTAACATTGGAGTCAACGGGCACTTCCGCATTCTCCCACCTGATTATGTCAGACTCAACCAATATGGCGGCCGTGTGAAATAAGCGTATTGCTCCACCTTTATCCGCAGCTCTAATTATGATGTCAGTATTGTCAAGTTCTTTTAAGGCTTGTCGTTCTGTTCCACTGAGGTTGTTATATTTTGGCCCGTGATCATTTTTTTTATCGTTTCGAGGTCTGCTTCAACAAGTTTCGCAACACTGGCACATACTCAAAGCAGAGAATACACTTAAATCAAGTATTGAAACTCCACCCCCTTTTTTCCTTACGCGGAGCCCAGACAATCAAGAACACAGTGGTGCATACAGTACATCTGGCCAGAAAAAAACAACCTGGGAGCTGGCTCAATACAGTGGGCAATTACAAATGTGGCAATTGTGCTCAATGTAATAATACCACCAAATCAAAATACTTTAAACATCCACGGACTGGAAAGAATTACCACATAAAACAATTTATTGACTGTAACTCAAACCATTGTGTATATATATTGACCTGTCCATGCGAATTATGCTATGTGGGCCAGACGAAGCGTCATCTTAAACTCAGGATCGCTGAACATAAAACTGCAATCAGAACCAGCAATCTAGACAATGCGATGGCCAAACACTACATTGAAGCTGGCCACGGCTCATCAGCATCTCTGCGCTTCACAGGACTAGAGAGAGTCTCCATATCCACCAGAGGAGGAGATCCTCTTAAAACATTAGCCCAATGCAAGATGTATTGGATCTATATATTGAACAGCATGGCACCAACGGGTCTTAATGATGACTTTAGTCTGAAATGCTTTCTTTAGTGCTATCCACCTATGAACTCCTCCACTGTAATAAATTAACTGTTGTTTATTCCCAGTGGAATTGCCCTGATTATTACTATAGGCCTAACTCTGATTAGCCTACCATAACTTTGAATGTTTGTTTTGAATGGGTTGTATTCGTTTGATTGATGGCTAATTGATTGATTGTCAATTACACTGATTGCTACCGGTGACACCTGCCACCAAGTGTAGGCTATTTAAGCCCACGCCGAACATCCTCACACGCTCTGATGAAGGCTTGTAGCCGAAACGCGTCAGCGTGATTTTTTCCGATCTGACCACAATTAAATGGTGAAATAGAATTTTGTCTTTCAATTTACGTGTGCTGCTCTGTTGATTTCCTTAACAAGAAAGACAACGATTTGTTGATCTATATTTTTTTTAGTTCAGCACCGTACTCAATTGACCCCGAGAAGCTTATTTGTTATTTCTGCCCCAGGCGTTGTTTAATGGAACAAAGCTTATCAATTTATCGATAATTGATTGTTAATTCTTGTAATTGTCGAAAAAGAAATTTTGATCGTTTGCCCATCCCAAATCAGGGTGTCCCTGATTGTTGATAATGTGTCATGTCCATAATCTGCTACATTAGCACTAGCTAACATTAATCTGCCCATGGTGTCGGGCCCCGTCGGTTTGCAGACCTCTAATTCAGCATTCTTCTGTGTTGTGGTGTTGATGCAACTGTTGTTTAATCTTAGATAATTTAGGACATCTTTTTAACTAGTTAATCTGCAGTCTGCAAAAACACAATGCTCGTTGCTAAAATAGGTATAAAACACTGGTAGCCTAGCCAGCTCTAAACTCCAGCTTTAGTGCACTCTAGGCAGCTGTAAGGTTGGCACTATTCACAGTTACATACAGATTTCCGGTGGAAACACACCCTGGTGTTTCTTTAGAAGAACAAAGCTGTGTTTTACATCCCTTTTTTATATTAGAGGGATTACACCACATAAAGCAGACTGTTCATTGGATGAGAAGTAGTATGGAGAGGTCACAGTTGGCAACAACAACACTATATAAACCTACAGTAACTGGAATTTAATATATATTGTAAAAAATTATACAAATGGTTTCAAATGGTGGCATCAATCAACAGTGTGTAAAGGCTGTGCGTGCTGCCAGTGACTTATGTTGCAACAAACGACTAACGCAGCCTTGTTGAATGTTGAACTCTGTGGGTGTTCAACGAAACATAAGGCAAGGTGCCCCCAAACGATCTACAACTTTCACAGTCACTGTGAGAGCCCCTTCAAAAACTCTGCAATTAAGGGTCTAGAACATTATTCCACCGGTAATGGTATCAAACTAGGCCCTGTGGGTTCCTATCCCTGTGGCCGTTGCTTCAGCCATTTCTTTCGTCTTTGAAACCACCTCGGCATCCCCAAGGTGCTGATGTGCGCCGGAACTGGCTATGAACCCCCATAAGGCCGTTCTGTATAGTGTGTCACCTGACCTCCTCACCTGAGAGCACAGGAAGGCTGATACCTGAGAATAAGAGAGAGAGATAAATTAAATGACAGTGCTCCACAGGAGGTCTTTCTGCAAACTCCTAATATCCGGATGTCTCTCTCTCTCTACCTCTCTTTCCCCCTCTCTCTCTACCCCCCCTTTCTCTCTCTCTCTCTCTCCCTCTAGCTCGGTCACCATGCAGATGACAAAAGCCTGAGTTTTGCATTTCAGAACCCTTAGATGAGGTGAACCTACCCCGCCTGGCGTTCGGTCCTCCTCCTGTTTGTTCTTCTTTCAAAGCCTCTATTCTTTCTGCTGGTCAACTGACGCAGGACACATGAAGGACACCCATTCAAGTCTTGTTTTTGATCATCGCCATCTGCACTCCCTCTGTTTCATCTAATGCTCGTCTGCAGTATGCTATTCTGTTATGTTTCTTTTTTTCAGAGCGCTGGAGACAATTATTATAATCTTGTTTAAATGTGTGCAGTAGGCCTACCGGTTTTGCAGTAAGTCATAAAGGGATTTTAGAGAAAGCACAGAATCCTTTGGTTCTGAACACTAAACAGAACAAACAGGGTATGTGCTGTATGGCCAAATGTATCAGTACACTTAACACTGTCTTCTACTCACAGAGGCAGAATCTTGCACTAAACACAATTCTCTGACAAGAAAAAGGAGCTTGGCTTTGTTAGAATGCCTTTCTTATCTGGAATCCATAACAATATATTATGAATCAATTATATCCCTCTGTCATTGTCTTCCTGACGATCCTACTCACAGAAACTGGAAATGGAGACGGTTTCAATCCATAGACTAATATTGAGCTGAACTTTCCATTCAGAAGACAGCCATATACTATTTAACTGAATCTGCATTGTACAGTAAGCTTCCCAAGGCCCCATTTTCCAGAATATTCTCAGTTTGTGTTTTTTCTCTCTCTCCCTCACTCCCTTCATCTCCTCTTATCACCCCAGACACCCAGAGGAGCTGAGTTCCTCAACTCAGTTTAGATAAATCAATGTCAGGTCCTATTGATTGAGATACCAAGATGACAAGCATCACTCTCTCTCATTCTGTCTTTTTCTCTTTCGCTTTTTTCTCACTCTCTTCTCTCTCTCTCTTTTTTCTCTCTTCCCTCTCTTTTTCTCCTTTTCTCTCTATTTATTTATTTAAAAGGGACAGTGCACAGCAGTGGCGGCTGGTGACTCAAAAAACTGAGAAGGACAGGAGGAAGAGAGGCGAACCGCCCATGGGCGCCGGGGGGCACTTTCCCTCAGTCAGTTATTATTTGAAATATCAGCTTTAAAGTGGATTTACAGTCAATTTTAGCATATGAAAAACTGAATAACACTTTCTTTAACTACATGCAGCATTTATTTATCATATTCATGATAAAATATTACAAAACAACAATAAAACATTGTAAGCAATAGTTGTTGTAATGGATTGTACTCTTCTCTAAAGAGAGAAAAGAATTGATATTGGTGAGGTGCTGGAGAGGTTAGGTGATATATGAAAAATGTTTTTGATTAGGGGACACTGAGGTGTGCTGGCTTTCAAACAGTTTGTTGGCAAATAGATTTGACAACTGGACAATGGAATATGTTGCACAGCAAATGCAGTATCCAACAGTTCGCTCATGGCTAGCTAGTAATGGTACAGCTATGGGATTAGCTCATTTGGGTTGCTGTCAATGCTGCCACTCTTATGTTGCTATAGCCTACAATTATCAGAACAATATTCAGTTGAAAGTTTTCCATCCACCCATCCATCACTGGATGAGGAATAAGCACCGCAAAGCGATCAATTCTCACGCAAGCAGGAGCCAGGCTGTGGATTTCTCCGATCCGGTGTTGCGACCCAGTCTCTAGAAATGTTTTGGACGAGTTGCTGACAGTTTGCGCCTCCAGCCAATCTGCGCGCCTGCCTATGCCGTAGCCTGACGTGCACCTCGTAGCCCCCGTAGCTAACGTTACCGGCTATAGCCTGCCAGTGGAACTATTGTGTTCAGACGGCTCTAGCTCAAAAAGTATTTATGTCAGCTTAGATATTTAGATGGCTAGAATCAAGACAAATAGACGAAAAGTTTGATGTATAATATGTCCCATAATACTTTCGGATGTATTATATTATGGAGCTACGAACACACAAAAAGTCTCCAATGGCACAGGGAAGAGAATCACAGACATCAATGCCGACTCAGTCGGCCTTCACTGTGGTAAATCTGGAATCTGGAATGTGTTTTGGCCAATAACAAATTAGCAAGAAAAAAAGGCACTACGTTGATTTAATATAAAAGAACCCACCCTAAAGGAGGCTAGCCTTACTTCCTTAGATATCTACAGTATGGGTCCTCCAGCTGCATGTTATAGATGTCACTGCTGGAGCTTTAGAATTTCAATAATGGGTTTTCATCCATAGGGAAAACCTGCTTTATGAACAAAACTGAGATAATATTAAATATTAATTATAAATAAATAAATTAATATATTTATATTTTAATCACTCTCTTCTCTCCAAAAACTGAGGAGGACTGTCCTCCCCTACCTCAATGGACGAGCCTTCTCTGGTGCACAGTGACAAGCACCACAATACAATACAGTCTAATACAACAGAATACATAACAAATAATACATGATTAAATTACAAAGACTGCAAATACAAAAAAGAAGCAATGAGGGTACCAGAGATGAGATGAGATGAGATGTCTTCATTCAGTAGGGAAGCTATTCCAATGGTGGGTGGATGGACTGTTGATGAATTTACTGCGTCTGTAAGCAACAACACCGTGACTGTGCAGTCTACTTCAGACACACTAGTTTTAGCAGTAATGTCCTGTCTATCAAGAGTAGCTCAACCTAGAATAGCCTACCTGTCTCTCAAAGAGAAAGCCCCACACTCTCCACTTTTAAAGGCCAACTTAAAAAATGGTTGTTTGAAAACCAGAAATGTGAACACTAGCCTCTAATGTCCAAGTGTGTTCTGTGCCCATGTATTGTCGTTTGTTTTACTTTGTCTTAATGTTGTTATTGTGATAATTTATTTGTTTTACTGTACATTATGGATAATTTGACTATTGTATCTATGTCGGGGACTACGGATGGGATATAGCCTTGTGCTAAATCCGTCTTTTTTACACATTGTCATGTATAGATGTTTTTAATGCATCCATTTAATGTATCTGTGTTCATCAAAATGCATTGTCCCGTAAAAATAAACAAATAAAGTTCTTTTTTTTTAAAGTCCCCTCTAATGGATACCCTTGTTGCCCTGCTGCTACTATCCTGCTGCTTCATGAACTGACTCAGTGGGGGAGTTGCAAGCCCATGTAAGATTTAAAGAAGAGGCAAGCATCTGCAAAGTGTTTAAAGGTATAACATAGCAATTTTCACTTTTTTTTTGTTTGTACGTGCTAATTGCACAAGACGACATTGAAGAAACACAATAAAAACATTAAATATATCCGTTTTGTAGTTTTGGAGAAACTGGAAACATTTTCAGTCCAATTTCACTCGATTGAGCAATGAGAATTTAATGTCGGTTTCGCATGATCTGTCTTCTGGTAAGACCCACAGTTGCAGTTATTCGACTAAATAGGCCTATACTGTTCGTAGTTGGCTGAAAGCTATAACGTTAGTCTAATAGCCCAAGCCTCCAAGCTTACGTGGCTGCAGGGTCCTTTTTTCCTCTGTGTCGCGGGGGAGATGCGCCATCATTATACCTTTATTGTACTTTTTCCAAATAATGCAAATTCGAGGATATGGCCTGTTAGGTAGCGTGTATCTTTATAATGTTTGGGGGTTAAAAGGTAGTGTGACATCTTACGGTTCTTATATTTAGGACTTTGTAAATGCCTGTACACTTCCTGGTGCCGAGGTAACTATGGTTACAAACAACAAATGTGTGGAAGTTGGGGACGCAGCCTGTCAATAATTTTTGACTGACTCGGCCTCTTTGACACGCCCACAAAACGCGGTGAGTTTGGAGAGGGGGAAATTTGGGCATATAGACTTTTATAGTACTTAAAGGACAATGCTCGTTTTTGACAACCTGGACCTTATTTACGACATATTATAAGACGTTTGACTCACCGAGATCACTTTGGTGTAGTTCGGAGGCATGTAGAAGAAATTTAAAATCCAGCACGAGCCAGTATATCCATGTAATGCCAGTGGTCGGGGCACCGAGAATGCAGTTTAAAAAAATCTATTTTCGGCCGCTAAACGGTTGTTTTCATCAATCTGATTTTATGAATCGACAGTTGTGATTCCCCAAAGTGAGGCCTTGTTGTGGTTTTCAAATACGTGGTCTTTAGCCTCTGTAATATGATCTTTAAACGCCTTTCCCCACTTGCTCCAGCACGCATGCGACATTTTCTCCGTCTCCTCACCCTCATTTCAAGGAGCTCTTCGTCCGTATACTCTGGCTCAAAACGATATGGACGTCCGTCATATTCTAATTCATTTTCTAGATCCTCCAAATCTGACAAATATTCAGCCATATTGCACACAATATTCTAGGCACCAACAATCCAATCGTAGCGTAGAGAATGTGAGCCGCGAGTGTAACCGGAGAATAGCCAGTCTGCGCGCTGGCCTTAGTCCATATAACCCTAACCAAGACAGCCCGTCCACATAACCCTAACCCAGACAACCCGTCCACATAACCCTAACCCAGACAGCCCGTCCACATAACCCTAACCCAGACAGCCCGTGCACATAAACCTAACCCAGACAACCCGTCCACATAACCCTAACCCAGACAGCCCGTGCACATAAACCTAACCCAGACAGCCCGTGCACATAACCCTAACCCAGACAGCCCGTCCACATAACCCTAACCCAGACAACCCGTCCACATAACCCTAACCCAGACAGCTCGTCCACATAACCCTAACCCAGACAACCCGTCCACATAACCCTAACCCAGACAGCTCGTCCACATAACCCTAACCCAGACAGCCCGTGCACATAAACCTAACCCAGACAGCCCGTGCACATAACCCTAACCCAGACAGCCCGTCCACATAACCCTAACCCAGACAACCCGTCCACATAACCCTAACCCAGACAGCTCGTCCACATAACCCTAACCCAGACAGCCCGTCCACATAACCCTAACCCAGACAACCCGTCCACATAACCCTAACCAAGACAGCCCGTCCACATAACCCTAACCCAGACAGCCCGTGCACATAACCCTAACCCAGACAGCTCGTCCACATAACCCTAACCCAGACAGCTCGTGCACATAAACCTAACCCAGACAGCCCGTGCACATAACCCTAACCAAGACAGCCCGTGCACATAACCCTAACCCAGACAGTTCGTGCACATAAACCTAACCCAGACAGCCCGTGCACATAACCCTTACCCAGACAGCCCGTGCACATAAACCTAACCCAGACAGCCCGTGCACATAACCCTAACCCAGACAGCCCGTCCACATAACCCTAACCCAGACAACCCGTCCACATAACCCTAACCCAGACAGCCCGTGCACATAACCCTAACCCAGACAGCCCGTGCACATAACCCTAACCCAGACAGCCCGTGCACATAAACCTAACCCAGACAGCCCGTGCACATAACCATAACCCAGACAACCCGTCCACATAACCCTAACCCAGACAGCTCGTCCACATAACCCTAAAACAGGGGTCTGCAACCTGCTGCTCCGGAGCTGCATGCGTTTCTTTCGCCCCTCTCCAGTGGCTCCCTGGCTTTGACAAAAAATTATATGGAAATGAATATCTCAATAAATGTATTACTAATACAGTACATGTATTTGTTACTAAAATAAATGGTTGTGTTGGCATTCAAATTAGCTACTGAGCTACGAAGCAGCAGACAAGCCAGTACAAATTGGTGCATAAAAATTTAAAACCTCTAAATCGCCTCGGGGAGGACCACCAGAAAATGTCTCTTTTGATAGTAAAAGTTGCCGATAGATAGATAGCAAAGACAAAACTCCATGCTATTGCTCCATCTTTACTATAGAAATATTTCAAATTGACATGTTTACTTTCAATAGCTTTGGTGAATTCTATTGAACGGACGCTACAGTATGCTGGATCCATTGTGTAGAACCTTTGTGTGGTCATCCTTGGGGAAATGTAGGCCGTGCATGTACTGTTACTCTTACCATATTTGCACGCTTATCAGATTTAAACTTTACTCTTTCATACAGTCTGTCAGTGACGTTCAGAGAATGCATCCCCCATGAGCCAGTAAGAGTGGCAGTAACCACAAATAAATAGGAATTAGATTAGTGATTAGATTCATCTTTGTGTCCTTTGAAATCCTGGAGAAATAAACATTTCAGTTTGTGTGCTCGCCAAGACTAATCATACTAGCCTGCCAGAGTGTGTTTTCTCCTCGGTTTGAAAAAACAAAGCTGACTCCCCAAAATTGAATTTAGGCAAATGAAAACTGCTGGGTGGGTTATTGCTCGGTGGAGCTGTGTGTCCTCAGCGAGAGTTTCCTCCCGGTCAAGTTGACACGGTTGCCTTGATCATCCAGACCACATTCATCTCCCTTGAGAAAACATGCCAGCCAACATAATTCAGCTGCTTGACTCCTTTCCCCTCAGTCTCTCTCTCTATCTTCCTCTATCTCTTCTACACATACAGACAGATAGACAGACAGACAGATATACAGTACAGACAGACAGACAGACAGAAGTGAGGTTGTCCCCGGAGGGGACAGCACTGTGACAGCTCCTTTGCTCCTCAATGAGGAAGTAAATTAGCGGAGGACATGTTAAATGTGCATAATGTGCTGGGTTCAGCCACCAGCACTTAACGTCGCTCATCTCCACTTCTTAAAGCAATACATAGCGTTTTCTCCGGTTTTCTCGGAACTGCGCCCCCACAGGCTCTGCGAGTAAGTGCACTGTCGTACTGTCATAACGTTATCAGATTGTCTTTTTCTTTTTATGGCTTCCTCCGTGATGTTTCGCTTCGTTTTTTCACACTTCCGCCATGATATCATTGAGCTAAAAAACGCATGATATCCATAGATGTCGGAATAGTTAGCTACTACTGTGTTGTTTAAGCACAACATTGCGCATGCGCACTTCGACTGAATGCTGCGTCCCAGGGGCGCGAGTTTTAAAAGGTAATACATGTCAATGTATTATCTTTCTGAGTAGACTGTTTGGACGATTCAGCTTACTTTTAGTAAATCTAATTGGAGAATTAGCAACAGACATGTTTGTAAAGGTCTAAATATCTCAACGTATTGCTTTAATGTGAGTGACAGTAATAAGCCCCCCTGGACACATGTAATAACCCCCCTCCCCCTCCTTGCCAGCCGCTCACTCTCTTAACTCACATAACCCCCATACTCACACAACTCCACTGGCTCCCAGTCCATTACAGGATCCAATTCAATGTCCTCCTCCTGACCTACAAAGCCTTAAACGGCCAAAGCCCCAGCTCTGACCTCATCACCACAAGCCCTCTCGCTCCCTCCTCTCCAGCCATTCCGCTCTGCCCCACATCCCCCCTACACATCTCCAGACCAAGCCTTCTGCTCTCTTTCCCCACGCCTCTGTGTAAGTACAAAAGCATGCATACGGGTATTTATTTAAAAAAATGAAACTTGACGTGAGAATGTCAGAATATGTGCGCTACTCCACGCAATATCGGAATCAGTTAAAGCGGAAGTTTACACACGTATGTGTTGCGACTAAATAGTTCGATGCTAAATATTTTTTAAAAGCCTTTCCAGATGAACTACAATCTTACTTTATGGCGAATTATGTCAGAACGCCAACTAACACCTCGGTGAGTTTCTTGTCTTTGAAATCAAGATGCCCATCCACATCCATTGTATGACCAAAACGGTGGTAGAGCAATTATCAACTTTCTCGAAAATGCTAGTTTTGTCAACGTTTTGATCTGAATCATTGTATATGATCATAAGTAACCTTAAAACAGGGCTAAACATGCATTTTCCCTTTACTACTCCTTTAACAAACAATAGTCGATTAATTATTAAGAACGTCCCACGCTGGACTGCACTTTGCTTGCTTCATTTTTGTCTTCTTCCACTGTGTCGTTGAAATTTCCCGGCATTCCAATTAACCTTCACTACATGGCGTGGCGCCCTCATGTGCAGTCAGACCCTAAATCATTATTACATTTCAAGGAACTCCAGTTGATAATGTTCGTTCAAAAAAATAAGTCATGTTCCATTAATAAGCAATTAATCGAGTAACCAAATCTTCCTTGAGTAAATTCTTATCAGCAATTAATCGATAGTCGATTAACTGTTAACATCCCTAAGTACTACTATTCACCAGAACTCACAAGTGCATTTTCTTTCTAAGCAATTGACTAATGCCTTCTGTACACTGTACGACTGAAAAAATCTTAGATCGGGGATCCCTTCCCACTGTGCGACCGGGACTCCGTCTCAAGACCATACGACCATGCGGCGTGTGTATTCGTACTAGAGGTCTTCACGGGTCGGGTATACCCGAGGGACCCGAGACCCGTACGGGTTCGGGTCCACGTTTCCTCGTTTTATTATGGTCAGTCGGGTCCGGGTCGGATCCCATTCTATTACCGTCGGTCCCGGGTCTGTTTATCATTATGTGTAATACCCGAGTGGATCTGAGAAGATCCGTGATCAGCGCAGCGCTGTATCGTTTCTTTTTTTTAATCATTATTTTCTTTTGGCGCGCAGCGCTGAATCTCACGAGAGAAACGCATGCGTGATTGCGAGTTGAGACAGAGCGGGGAAAATAGCAAACAAAGAAAGATGGACACCGTTAGCAGCTTGTCTGATGTTAAACTAAAGTTACAGAATAATGAATATAAAGAGGTCAAACCCACCGGCACCTCTTCTGTCTGGGCCAACTTCATGCATATTGTCAACAAAGAGGAGAAGAAAGTAGGCGCTGTTATAAATAGCGATTGATTTCATATAGCCTAGACTAGTTCTTCACGTTAGGTCTTTCTGTTTTGATCGATTATTTGATTGATTGTATGAGGCTACCATATGTTGTAGGGAGACTACGACCTGATAAACGTTTTTAGCAGTGTGGCATTTTAGTAGCAACTTTAAATAGTCTGTCGGATCCGCCGACCCGACCCGAACTCGGGTCTCTGTCCTACTCCTGCTCTCGGACATTTATCGGATCGGGTCTGTAATGTCTCGGGACAAATTCGGGTCGGTATATATATTTTTTTCAAATGATCGGATCCAGTCGGATCTCGGAACAAATTTATCGGATCCATTCGGGTTCGGGTCCGTCTTTTTGGACCCGAGAAGACCTCTAATTCGTACTATGCGATTTGTATTCACACTATACCATTTCTGTCAGCCCAAATTACGCCCACGATTCATCTTGGCTGAACTTCTACGTGATCTGCGATCTACGACGAAAATATCTGACATGCCAGATATTTTGTCGGGAGGTCGTAGCCTCGTCATAGAATGTTGTAGCAATGAATCGCAGATCGTACGTACACCTTCTCACACTGTGCGACTTGCGAGTTCCGATTTTGCATACGATGAGCTACGATTGTCTGCGACAAACCACGACCACCTTGCGACTTCAGAATCGTGGATTTTATCGCACAGTGTACATGCGGCTTAAGAGTATAATCTAGTGCTTAAGGTAAAGTGCAACAATAAATAACTAAAAACACAATAGGTGCTTAAGAGGGACAATCCTGGTAGTACTTCTTGAAGAGGTGAGTTTTGAGCCTATGGCGAAATATGAGCAGTCCTGATGTCAGTGGGCAGTTCACTGTGTGGCCAGGACAGAAAAGAGCTGTGGCCATGTCAAAACCTCAAACCTTCCAGGAAAACATATTCCTGCTGCACAGCAGTGCCCAGTGCTGCACAGCAGCTATAATGTATTATTGTGTGTGTGTTTGTGTGTGTGTGTGTGTGTGCGAATCACTATACAGAATTCTCCCTTCTAGCGTCACGGCAGCCTAAAATAAGACATTTGGCAGGCTGCTGGCTGGACATGTGCGCCACCCTTTCTTGCCGTTCCCTCACAAGCCAGCAAGTGGCATTAATGGTCGCCTGCCGGGGATGGCAGACACACACACACACACCGCCCCAACCAACTCAGCAACCAGATGGGCACCAGTAGCTGGAGTGCCCCATGCTGGCCCACCCCTCCAGATGCCCATTTGGACAGAGCTGTCTCTCCTCCAGACCGGAGCCTAGCCCAGAGACATCCGCAGGTCAAAAGCAGCAGCTATTGCACGGATTATCAATCAATTTGCATTTCTGATCACGTCCACAACTCCATTATCAACCCAGATCCATCTGAAAGACAGGGACACACACAGAGTCAAGGACAGATAGAAAGAGAGAGAGACACACACACAGATACAGACAGTGACAGAGATAGATACAGAGACAGTGACAGTGACAGAGACAGACAGAGGTAGAGAGGCGAAGGCGGGGACAGGGGTAATCTATCTACCAGCTGACATGCCACCAGGTGAGCAGCAGCCCCTCTCTGGTGTGGGCCTGAGTCCAAACGTTGACTCTCCGCACCCCATCAGTCCAGGTTGAGCTAATTATTATTAATGTACCACATTTCATTAATATCCTTTAGTATGTAAACATACTGTATACCATTCTTTTGCCTGGAGGATTTTCAGTCATGTCTTCCCATCACAGCTGCGAATGATGTACGACAGGCCAGTGTAGAGCAGATTCTGGGTGCTCCAAAAGGGCTTTTGTTAGCTTGGGTCATCGCAGGCTTCTCTGATTGGTGTGCGGACCCTGCCATTATTGGAGCACTCTTGTTGCCACCGTGGCTCTGTCTCTGGGTTCTGACAACCAATCGGGACCGTTCACACACACACACCCACCTGGTTATTAAGCAGGGCTGATTGCAGCATGAGTCATCCAGGATGTGAAAGCGAGGGCCATTAGAGGAAGCTAGCTTGAATGAGAGTGGGGAGAGATAGGAGGAGCGTTTGTGTGTGTGTGCATGCGTGTGTGTGCTTGTGTTTGTGTGTGTGAGAGAGAGAGCGAGAGAGAAAAGCTGAATCCCAAATTGCGCACTTAGGCGAAAGTGCAGAGCACTCATGGCCTTGTGGCCTTACATGCGTGTTCCCGCTAAGTCCACAAGGGCTCAGGGTAGTCCCAAAACGGAATTGCTAGGTCCATAAGTGCGCCACTGCCGCCATTTTGCGCACTTTAACCACACTTACCGAAAGTTCATAATTTTGCAGACTTGGGAGCAGAAAATACCCACAGTCCACCGCGTCTCATGTGACACAATGCTTGAGTGCATCCGAGTGCATCACACATAAATGATGACATTTTCCGATAACAAAACATTGATCTTGAAATCCACATGCTGCAAACATCCAACCCAACAAAATTTTTAAATTATTATTAAATTAAAACAGACGTCAGTCAGTCAATTTGCAGAGCCGAGCGGAGAGCTGAGGAGCGTGTCAGAGCAGCCTCTGCGTCGGAGGGATGCGGCAGCCAATGAAAATGAAGTGGGAGGGGCATTGAGCTAAACTGGCTTGGGAATCGCTGGAAGTGCTGTCCCATTTAATTCACTGCCCTGCACCCTCTGGCTCTTCCAGCTGACATCAATTAAGTGCTCAGGCCGCAAGTGCGAGGGGCCGCAAGGGTGGTTTGCACACTCAGATTGGGATTCAGCTAAAGTGAAATAGAAGGTTGTAGAAACACAACTGCAATTCACATCAACATGTGAAATTGAGGTGAAATTAGCATCAACAGAGATAGCGAAAAGTGTGCTAGAAAGTACACTTTCTCCTGAGTGTGGATGCTGTCAGTCAGGTTCTATTCACCACTATTGAGAAGATTATCCCATCTAAAACATGTGCGTTGGAGATGGAGTCATTAGAGACTGTCCTCTCCGAGTGGCGGACTCTTTATCTAACCGCAAGTCTTCTCTCTATTTATCTCTCTCAGTCCGCCTCACTCTCTCTTGTGCTTTCTCTCTCTCTCTATCTCTCTCTCTCTCTCTCACACACACACACACACAGACACAAAGCAGTCCCTCTCACACACGCATGCATTCCAAAACACACTTTGGATGCTATTTGAGGTATTAATAATTTCCATGGTGACCACACTCTCATATGGAAACGGCCCACAGTGTTTTGCTTTTATCAGATGAGAGCTGACAGCGAAGGCGTCGGCTGGCGAGAGAGAGAGAGCAAGAGAGAGAGATACAGTAAGGGGGTCGGAGGTCAGAGCTGGCGCTGCAGATGTGCTCTTCTCCTTCGGTGTTCCTGTGAGCTCTAGCACGTGTCTGGAGCCTGGGCGTGGGCGGTCTGTGGCCCGATCCACCACTCCCTCCAACCCCACACCCTCTGAGGAAAATGGAGCCAGCCGTGAATCACAGAGGGAAAACTGGGCTTTTAGCCAAATGTTATCTCCATTCCGTGAGACGGTGTTGCTGTTGACAGACCTAGGAGAGAGAACCGACTGAATAGTGGTTCTGACAGGTCTAGCCGTTGTCTCTCTTGGTTTCCACTTTCCCATTCTTTCACCTGTTGGCACCAAGTGAATGGAGTTTAACACAGAAAATTAATGGAGACAATGGAGGCGAAGTCACCCGGGGCCGTGTAAACATGTCAATAACAGCAACTAATGATGCACGGATGATGCATAACTTCTCTTTCGCCCAAACACAGTGATGGCTTTTGTTATTCTGTAATCCACAGTAATCCAATTAGAGCTCTAACATGAGCATAAGCCTAAGCGTGTGCAGTCGACGCGGTGAAACACGTTGCAGTTACAATAACATTTTACAGTAGTTTCCTAGCAACAGAATGTACGGAATACTCCCCTGTGCACTTGTCATTTGTTCATTTTGTTCTTAATGGGAGGCAATAGTTACGGTGAGAGAGCAAGTCACATCGACCCCGCCGTCAAAGTCAATCCGACACTGTGCTTCATATCAGCGAGAGGGAGTTCAGGTGATTCCCATCTGCCACATTCCATGTTCCATTCTTGCACATGTAACACTGACAGGTAGACCTGATCCAGTGTTAAATCGGGGGGAGGGTGATCAGGAAGATGAACTCAGGGGCTCAGCTGTTTTGACAGGTTTTCTCAGAGCCCTCCATGGCAGCTTTTGTCTTTGGTAAATCGATCCTCTGACTTCAGGTGGTCAACAGGCGGATGCGGGCAGGGAGGCGAGACGCTTTGGCAGTGGGAGACGCTGGGAGGAACAGCTGAGGTCTGCAAGGTTATCTCTCTAGCTCAGTGGTCAAACTCCTCCTGAGCCTCTATTCAGCAACAGTATTGTTGTTATATTGATATTTTAGTGGGAACTGAGATGATGAGGTGAAACTACAATCTTTGAAAATTAGTGAAATTACATTAGGCAATGTATGGATGGCTGGATGTATCACAAGATCCAAACAAACATAGTAAGCTCCTTATTGTATAGTCCCCTAGCCACTTAGCCTAGCTTAAAGGGGTCCACGTTTGCAAAACCAATACCTTTTTCATTGGTTTTGCATATACATTTGAGTCTCTGATGGGCCTACTAACACACAAAGTATGAAGTGAAACAACCCAGTCATTTTGTTGTGGTCAGCCGAAATGAAAACATTAGAAAAAAAGTCAGTCCCAGCAAGCCATTCAAATCTCCTTTGTCAAATTATGTCACAGTTGTGGACTCATTATTATAACCTGGCCCCCATTTGAATACCTCCAATAACCTGCATTTGTTTACCTGGCTATAAAAGCTGACATTATTTGCAGGTCCCGCTAGCTCGCATAATGTCTTCGCACAGAAAATGCTCTGTTCTTGAATGTGCTAAGCAGCACAGATCACTACATCGTCTCCCAAGCTCAAAGGACAGAAGAGCTGAGTGGATACATTTTATTTTTGATGGCAACATTCCCACTGAAATTGTCAATACACTGGCCGTATGTGCTAGCCATTTTTTGCCCGAATGCTTTTTCCAACCTGGCTCAGTACAATGTGGGAATTTCAAATAAACTCTTTCTGAATGATCAAGCAATACCAACTATCTGTTGCATGCAGAAACTGTAAGTCATTATGCTGTGTGTTTCTTTGCACTATAGTACTAATGCTAGCTAGCTAGCTAACATGAACAAACTCCCCTTTTTGCCTCAACCCGGATGCTCGTCTCATCATATATGTTAGAGTAACGTTAGTGGAATGAAATTGGTAGACTTCTAGTTGATCTAGCGGTCATTAAAAATGGTCAACAGAGGGGTATAGGCATGCTAGAGCACTTATTCTGAGTGGTATTTTCAACAAAAATACACAAAGAAATGTTTTGGGGACCCCAAAGACTTATTAAATTGTTGAAAATTAGCATGATAGGACCTGCATATTAGCATGCAAATTACCCTCAAATTAGTATGATGATAGCTGAGTTAGTCTAGTTAGTCGACAGTATAGTAAGTTAGCCTAATTTCTAACTTTTTTCTAGCTTTTTTTGATGCACATCCCTCAAGGAATTAAATCACAAGGATTACTCACCAAATTTAGAGGTCAACTGTGGGAACTATGAGATAGTGAAATCCACGCTCCATGCTATGGTAAACGGTGATGAAAACATTATGTCATGTATCCCCTATCCAAAAACTGGCGTTCTTATTTAATATGCAATAAAACGAAAAGATCTCATAACAGAATGATTTTATAATAAGCCACATGCAGTTGAATGCAATCCAACTGTGGCCCCTCCCCCTCCCTCCTTCCCCAACTTCAGTCTATCCAAATCTCCCATTGAATCTGGCTTATAGGCTACTTTAGCTATACCTCCTGTAGTGGTGTTGGACATGACAGCCTACTGACCGTTCTACTGACCACAAAACAGTTCTGTGATATTGTGGGACACTCTGCCTCAGGTTGGAATGCAGATCTTGATAAGGAGACCGACCCTCTTATACCCTGTTGCTCCCCCATCCCCCGCGACAGGCCCGGCCAACAATACACAGCCACAGACACTCACAGTGAAACAAAGGAACCTCCATTCTTGCTTTGTTTCTTTAATAAAGATGAAACTGCTCCATCTTCCCCCATGTGATGCAAACACCATGTGAATAAGCCCAGTGAACCAAGTTATGGTGTGATGCACTGTATTTGTAATGCAACTGTACTGTGTTATAAATAACTACTCCCATGCTGCTAAGTCTACCATAGTTTGGTATCCATCTTTGGCTAAAATCATTGGCTAAAATCATGACTCAGGTGTTTAGGCATGTTGTGGAAGTGGCATATAATGCATAGAACACGCTACACTCCCCTTGTGGAGAACAATGGTGTGGTCCACAGGGAACTCATCATCACTTTAAAACGCACCAGAGATAGAGGCACAAAAGCGCACAGTCACAGGTGCATAGGGGACGTCTGGAATTACACAGAGGGACTATTGGCATCTTTTACCCTGTCAGAGGACCGATCTTGAAAATCTTCGCTACCTAGAAGTTGTGTTCAGTTAAAATTATTTCACTAGTCTCACGGCGAGATTCACGGGACTGAGAGTCTTGTAAA
This sequence comes from Borostomias antarcticus, assembly GCF_949987555.1. Taxonomy (NCBI): domain Eukaryota; kingdom Metazoa; phylum Chordata; class Actinopteri; order Stomiiformes; family Stomiidae; genus Borostomias; species Borostomias antarcticus. Next base: position 19,114,103 of record NC_140239.1, on the reverse strand, counting down.
GTGATGAGTGTCCACGGCGACACCCGATAATTTGTGTGGTATTGTATCTAAAACGAGCTGATCGTGGTTTGATTTCACAGTCACATGACGCAAGGTGTAACTTCAAGACAGGATCTTTTTGGCAAGTTTTTGCCTAGTGGAACCTTGCGCACCGACACCTGTATCCATCAAATGCAGGCCATTCTATACACCAAGTTAGTTCACAGCAGGAGTCATCCTCACCGCTGTATACATCCACCCACAAGCAGATGGGTGGATGTAAATCTGGTCTGAGGAGAACCAGGGTAGACTGCAAGTAAGCATGGACAATACTGACTGGGGTTACTCCAAAACATTCACCCCAGACCTGAGCGGATGGGGACAATATGCCATCAACTACATCAGGGACTGCACAGCTGCATCCCCACCAGGACATCCATGATGTTCCCCGACCAGAAACCTTTGATTAATAAAGACATCAGGACAGAAATTAAGGAGAGGAGGACTGCTCACCAGTGGGGCGAAATAGCTCTACTAGTGCAGCAGATAGTCCCTGGAGAAGGCCATCAAAGGGGCCAAAAAGAACTACAGGGAGATGGGGCATGAGCACACAAACACTTGTGAACTTCTACCACAGCATCATTGAGAGTATCCTGACTGGAGGCATCACAGCCTGGTACGGCAACACCACCGCCCACGACAGGCACGCCATCCAGAGGGTGGTGAAGACAGCGCAGAAGATCATGGGTGTGGAGCTCCCAGCCATCGAGGATCTCTCCAACCAATGCTGCCGCAGGAAGGCCATCTCCATCACAAAAGACACCAACCACCAACATGCACAACTGTATACTTGAATGTAATTTAATTGCACTGCTTCACCATGGACACAGACATACAGTAGTCATCCATGATTGGATGGGATAAGTAGATGAGGATGATACTGCTAGACAGATAGTATAGTAAATTGACAGTTTGGGAACCTTTAAATGTCTAGCTGAGTACCTAGGACTAGCACTGATAAGATACTGTAAAGACAATTGATAACAATAATTCCAATGTACCTTTACCCATAAAGTGTACTTGCTACACATGACAAATAATCTTTCTATTCTATTATACTTAAGCTTTGTTCAGCTACAGTACATGCAATTGGAATGGCATTGGTTTGTCTGCTACCTCATACAGAGGTAACTTTTATTTTTTTGGACCATCAAGCTACAGAGGGCCACTTACTAGCAACAACAGGAAGAGGCTCCACTTCCTGGTTCCCATGGCAACCTCCACTCCAGCACAGGGGTGATTTTGGATGAGCGGCTCTCTGTCATCGTGTCCACCATCTGTCACCCACACACACACACACACACACGCACGCACACACATGCACACAGGGGTAGGGGAAGAATGTTGGCAGTCCACCAAACAGATCCCTTCTACTTGTTCTTCTAAATTATGCATGTTACGGTGCATCTGCTATGAGGTTCCACGTAAATAAAGGAGCGCCCCACCCTGCTGCTCCGTGTTTCATGTTCCTGTAAGAAGATAGGTAATTTGGCAGCAGCGCAGACAAAATCAAGTAGGGATGTTCTGCTATTCCTTCCTGTTAACAGACCTTCCTGTCTGCTCGGGATTCAATGAGGCCCCCCTCCGTGTCTCTCTCAATCCACACACCAGCTCATGCTGCTGTCAGCAGTGTAGTTTGGTGAACATAGCTGCTGGCCCTCTGTAGTGTTGCAGGATGCCCAAACACTTTGGCGTGGTGGAGGGCCCTGCCATATCCTGTTATAGGGTGGGCTGTTTGTTTTCTGTGGGGGTCAGCTGGTCTGGCGCCACGTACCTGACACGTTGGCCCCCGGGACATGCCGCGAGGGAGGCGTAAAGAAAGAAAATTGTGCAGCACATGGGCTTTAGAATGATTTTATGTGGTGTGACCACTAAACTCTTTTCCATTTTGAATTAATGGCACATATAACCATCCAAGGCCACACCAGACAGGTGCTGTTTGAACAGTACAGTACACACCCCACACAGCGGGAACAAAGGACAAGTATGAGCGCCATCTTTAGCTAACTGAGCCTGACAGACTGAAACTGGTCTCCACATCAGCTCGGTCACTCTCTCTACTGTAACCCCACCCCCCACCCCTCTCTCTCTCTCTATCCATCTCGAGGGGGAAAAAAAGAAAAAAGGTATTCTCATCATTGGATCCATGCACCTCACTCAGTACTCCTTCTCTGGTCTGGAGGTTCTCCATTACTATTCCAAGAGTGAGGTTAAGAAACCCATCATTTATACCCAAAGCCTCTCCTCTCTAAGTGATGACCTCTGTGCAGGTTGGTTCAGAAACACAATGAGCACTGCAGCTGCTCCCACGGTCCCCATTTCATCAGCTGCCCTAACACAATCGTAGAGGAGGCCCCTGAAATCCGGCATGCGATTAGTTATCTCAAATCTCCCGGTGCAGCTCTCCCGCTTCATTCGATCCCCGGACCAGGAACCCCCATAAGGGTTTCACTATCCAGACAAGTGGAGATGGATGCTCCAGCTCCACTGAACTCGCTGTCTGACACTTATAAATTGGCCGTTTGGCCTGGGATGTTATTTTAACACCGGCGGGAGGGCCATGTAGAGCGGGGGTGAATGGAAGGTGTCCCAGAGGACATGTCTGGAGGGGGCTAGACGAGTAAAAATTCTCCCTCTCCTCTCTTTTTCTTTCTTTTTTTTTCTATTTTTCTCCCTCTCTCTCTCTCTCTCTCTCTCTCTCTCTCTCTCTCTCTCTCTCTCATTCTTTCTCTTTATCTCTCTCTCTCTCCATCTTTCCTCTCTATCCCTTTCTCTTTCCCACTCTTTCTCCTTCTTTCTCTATTTTTCCTCTCTCTCTCAATTTCTCCCTCCCTCTCTCTCTCTCTCTCTCTCTCTCACTCGTCCTCTTCCCCGCTCCTGTCATCAGGACAGCCTTTTAAGATGAGCTCAGCGATATCCCTCAACACTTTTTAAGTGCCTCACCTGGTGGATTGCTCTGTAAGTGTTCCTTTAGGACGTTCATACTAAACTCTCCTCTCACCTCCCCTCCCTCCATCCCTCCCTTCCTCAACTCTCCTCTCCCTCTTTCCTCCATACCTGTCATTGTCATGTCACTTGCAAGTGCACAATTAAAAGGCACTTCTCCTGTGTGTGTCTGTGATGAGAAAACAAAGGCAGATAAATTGTGTTGTCGTCTAAACAGTTGTGTTCATGTGATGTGTAAACAATGGGAGTACTATTCTCAATGCTGCCAGTAGGTGAATGAGCAATCTGAGGGGGTGAACCATGCCATCTGTACCAGAGCAGCTGTATGTTCAGCCAGACCTGATTGAACATTAGAGATCCTTATTGACTGCTAGTGTCTCCCAGAGAGAGAGAGAGAGGGAGAGAGAAAGAAAGAGAAAAGAGAGAATCCATTGTGGCACATCTTGCGTGAAAGTTAAATCCAATCAAAATGTAAATGATCGCAATTTTGCAAACGAAGGGGCGTACACCAATGCATAATAGAAGGCACAGTTATGTCACACGTGAGCTCACGGTGATGTATGCTTCTCAACAGGACTAGAGACAGCGGCCTCGGTGATGTATGCACCATTCATTGCGTATCACGCTGCAACACATCAAAAATAGGCAGGGATGGAAATGTATGCAGAGAATGCATAGCATCAGTCTAGAGACTATCGGCCTTGGAATAAATCAGGGACCATGGAAGAGCGGAAGTTATCCATTTTTAATCTCCCCATGCATGTTGGTGACTCACTTCTTGACTTTCAATTGGGTGCTCTCAATATGTGGGTACACATCAAAGTATAGCGTTATTCAATCCTTAAGGGATGTGCCGATATATATTCTAAGTCACATTGATGTTTTATTGAGAGTCCTCGGGATTGTTGTTCTTGATGAGCTGAGATTGATGAATAAGGAAAAGGGATCAATAAAGTACTGTAGCATCATTACAACATCAACTCATTTAAAGACTAAAAGCACTCCCACAAGCAACAAAGCTGAAGCGTTCACATTTTTTTTTTTTTTACCGAATGTTACGCCCCCAGATGACCCGGAGTAGCAGGGCGCAGCATAAAGTAGAACTGAGTTGGTGAAATGAGGGTGCAGCCACACAAAACCAGGACAACAATAAGCAAAAATGCAGATTTAATTACAAAACCAAAATAGCAACACAAGGAACAGAGAGGACTAATAGTGGCGGCACCAAATAAAAAACATAATCCAAAATGATAACTCCACCCCCCTAGCAGGTGCTATGCAAATCATTTCACAACTTGTTTAGCTATTTGTTCTGACATTTCTGTCAAATCCCGCAGATATCTACTCTATGTAACTAACATAGCCTAGCTAACGTTAGCCTACATAAGAAGAAAACAAACGTCAGATCAGATATATGGGTTATTTTGATAAACTGGACACATTTTGGGAATCTACATGGTTACTTTCTTGCCTGAAAACATGTTCAAACTTCATAAAATGACATATTAACAGTCATGGAGACAAAATTGCTCTCCAAAATTGCTCTTTTGGTCAGAGCAGTGGAGCGGGTGCATGGGATTATGGGATATCTTGACCAATGAAGGATACATCTGTGCTGCCTTCAAAATCTGCCTAGTCAGAGGCACCTCAGCAGACAGAATATTTGTAAATATTCGATTGGGACATGACTTGATGCCTTCCTGCCTCCGAATTTAGCTGTTTGAGACACAGCCATGTTGATTGGAGCAGGTAATTGAAGCAGGTGAGGAATGATGATTGGAACCAGGAACGAACACATGGAGAATGTGGAGAATGAGAACAGCAGAGGGAGACAAAAAACAAACAAACACACAAAACAGAACCAACAGGTAGGCCTAACAAATATAACAGAACAAAATAAGGAACACCATACGTGACACAGAAACATAACTCAACACAGAAAGTTCTGGCCACAGCCCTTATTTTCGAACGATGAATCCCATGGAGAAGTGTTGTCTCAACTGAGTAGCTGGATGTAAACCAGACAGCGGCAGCTTTACCTACATGCAGACAACACGCCTAGTTTCCATGTGGGGGCCCCCTTCACCTAGAGCCGGCCGTGAAACCGGACATGCTAACCATAGCGAATATGTAATCTACAGGTTTCAGCTACATGTTCAGTCACATCCAAGTGCCTTTGCCAGTCATTTGCAATTGTGTTGAAACCACAATCCAATTCACTGTCAGGCAGTTCTTGTGTTTGTTGGTCCATCTGCTATTGTTCACGGTGGCAGCCTGGAGTCTCTCTCTAGGGAGGGTTCTCAGTTCACCAAAATAAATATCACGGTAGCTCATTATTCCAGGATCATGATCTGTTCAGGGACTGTAGACCAAACACTGGTGTGTCTCTCTCTCGCTCTCTGTCACACACACGCACTCTCTCTCTTTCTCTCTCTCTCTTTCTCTGTTTACTGTGGAACTGAGCTCTGACACACGCACTCTCACTCTCTCTCTCTCTTTCTCTTTCTCTTTCTGTCTACAGATATTTTCCAAAATTGCGGGGGGAAAAACTTTCGAAACGCCAGAAATTCAAAAAAAGACCGAAATATCGCAAAAATGTTTTTACGCTCTGAGGAGGTGGAAAAGTCAGTGTATCGATAGTAGGAAAATGCGACTTTTTGCAGTGGAAACAGATTTTGGAAATAAACGATGACGTACGTTGCAGCTATTTCCGACACTCTGGTCATTGCATTTACTCTGTCTCGTCTCTGCATCAAGACGGTGATGTAAGCTGACAACGCTGACAAAACAGTAATGAGAGTCCTCCCAAGAGCCATCAAGTTTACAAAGAATCTCTCCATCTCATCATACAGAGTACAGACCTGTGAGTTGACCAAAAAGTTGTTGACATGAGACGCTCTCTTAATGATGTTATTTCATGGCGCCCTCTTCTTCTACGGGTGTTTTTTGCATTTTTATTTTCATTCTCACGAGAAGCGCCACCATATTGGGAGTCAGCAGCTCGACCTGCTGACTCCCGATATTCGCAAAACAAAACTGAATGGAAACGTGCGTAAATGAGCATTTTCTTTTGCGGATTTTCACAAAATCCGCTTAAAATTTGCGATACATTTGGATGGAAAGCAGCTAGTGTCTCCCTTCCCAGGTGTTCGTGTCAATTACCCAGTCTGCTCGTTACCCTCATTCAGTCCACCTGTGTGATTCCCAATGGTCCAGTCATCCAATCATCTGGCTCCTGTCCCCCATATATACTCTGTCTTGTGTTGTGTCTGGGATTGGAATTACAAACTCATGATTACCGGACTCTGATTGTTTTTCACCACGGTAGTTTTCACGTTATGAAATACATGGACGGGAATGAGCTGAAGACTAATGCGGTGCTACTGCGGTGATGAAAATCACCGCAGTAGTTTTCACATTATGAAATACATAGGAGCGCATTAGTCATCAGCTCATTCCCGTCCATGTATTTCATAACGTGAAAACTACCGTGGTGAAAAACAGAGTCCAGTAATCATGAGGTTGTAATTCCAGTAGTGTATTCTGGATGTTATTTTTGACTATTTCGAATCTTGAAGTGTTATTTTAATAACTAACTTGTATTATATGGTCTATGGATACTTCCGCATTCTCCCACCCTGAGTGTGACGTAAGAGCGAAATGGCCTCCGTGTGAATAAGGTCAATGGAGGTTTTCTGTTCCTGCTTCTGCTTAGGCACTATATTGCTGCATTCATTACATTGATACCTTTCTGCCAGTCCAAACTGCGTGTCAAACTGCATGAACCACATCGAGATACGGACGTTTGAATCCCATATTCGCGCCCTCTGGTGGATAGGCGGTGAAGTGTATGGTCGACCCACGTACCCCTAGATACCATTTGTCATTAATTTCTCTCATTATAGTATAAATTGTAACCTCCCGAGTCAGGATAACGAGGTGAAAGAGAGCAAACAATGCCCAGGCAGGTAGCGGTTAAGCGCCTCAGCGCATTTATTGAAACAAAAAAAGATTTCAAAAGGCAAAACTGAAAAGTGTCCATCGTCGGGCAGGCCGTTTTCCCCGGGGCTCAGAGTGCATGTTACGCACAGGGGTTCAGCTCCGGTTCCTGTAAGTGACAGGGAAACAAACTTTAGCAACGTAGCACGGGAAGAGAGCATGAGACAACCAGTCTGTTACTCACTAGCTGAATCCCAATCTGAGTGCGCAAACCGCACTTGCGGCCCCTCGCACTTGCGGCCTGAGGCCTGAGCACTTAATTGACATCAGCTGGAAGGGCCAGAGGGTGCAGGGCCGTGAATTAAATGGGACAGCACTTCCAGCGGCGTGCCAAGCCAGTTTCGCTCAATGCCCCTCCCACTTCGTTTTCATTGGCTGCCGCGTCCCTCCGACACAGAGGCTGCTCTGACGCTCCCCTCAGCTCTCCGCTCGGCTCTGCAAATTGACCGACTGACGTCTGTTTTAATTTAATAATAATTAAAAAATTATGTTGGGTGGGATATGTTTGCAGCATGTGGATTCCAAGATAAATGTTGTGTTATCTGCAAATGTCATCATTTATGTGTGATGCACTCGGATCATGACTCGGATGCACTCAAGCACCGTGTCACATGAGACGCGGTGGGCTGTGGGTATTTTCTGCTCCTAAGTCCGTGAAATTGCGCACTTTCGGTAGGTGCGGTTAAAGTGCGCAAAATGGCGGCAGTGGCGCACTTGTGGACCTAGCAATTCCGTTTTGGGACTACCCTGAGCCCTTGTGGACTTAGCGGGAAGGCGCATGTAAGGCCACAAGGCCGCGAGTGCTCTGCACTTTCGCCTAAGTGCGCGATTTGGGATTCAGCTACTGAGTCCAAAGACTACTGAGAGCTTCCCCAGTTGGGCCTTTAGCTGCTTGTAGGCTCATCAGCCGATTGGGTGCAACCGGGGAGCGTTCTGTCCTGGCCTGATTAAGGAATTCAGCGCAGCTGGGGGAGAGTGTTGCCTGGGCAACCAGGAACCGCCTGTAAATGCCGTCCATTATCTGGCTGCGCTGTCCAAGGTGCTGACGGAGCCTGAGCTGTCTAGTCGCAGCCTCTCTGGCCTCTTCACCTCGGGGTCACTGTCCATGGTGCTGAACCGGCCTTTTGCGCACAGTGTGGCCTGGTTTGGGTGCGTTCATGTTCGAGTTCCACGCCCTTGTGGCAGCCTCCCGCCAGCCGTTCCCAGGGGGATGTCACAAAATATATAGATAAACATAACTAACCCTGGCCATCCTGACACTGCTATGGAACTCCTAAGCTATTCTAGAGAGCAGTGAAGACATATAGGGAGGGTCTGCACATAACACTATCTATCTTTTTGACTTGACTCTCTCTCTCTCTCTAGGTTGTCCTTGGAAAAACTCTCCATCAGCACACTCGACCATTAAATTATAAAACACACACACACACACAACAGAAATGTATTACCTCCTGGCCCAACCACCATCCTGCTGTCCTGCCAGGGTTATTATCTGACAACTGAGCAGCCATGCTGTAACATCCTGGCACCGAGGCTACTGTTTTACAGTACCGGAGATAAGAGGCATCGTTCGCCAACAGCTGTTCCCAGGGTGCAACCACTTCTTCATCATCCAGCATGCACTGTACAGAAGGTCGATGTTGTGTTCAGACAATGTTGCTTTCATGTTTCATGTACAGTTATCATTATTATGTCCCTTTAAGAATCTACAACTCTTTAAGAGTTTGTGTGACACGTACATGGCACATCATGAGGTGGACAGAGTAAACTGCTGTATTAAGAAAGTTGTAGTTTTATCTATTTCTGATCAGTCATTATGGAGAGATGTCACGTTTCCAAAAATATGATTGGTAGGGGGTAAGATGAGCAGTGAGCGAGGAGTTTTAGTACGAGAACAAGTTTAGCGAGAGAGTGAGTTGGTTGTCAAGATGGACAGACGTGTAGTTCTGATTAGAACAGCTAAAACCTAATCAAGCAAACCTTTTGAGGAGACACAAGTAAATGCGTTTGAAGATTAACAACGCTTCTGTATTGAATGTGTACAACAGTGTACACACAATTTGACAGTGTGTTTTGATTTTATGACCTCCACATGCTGCGAGTTTGCAGTGTACTAGCATCGGCAGTCGGACCAACGTTATTGGCTAGCCCTTCAATCTAGCTAATGTCAAGATCGCGTGGACACAAGAAACTCGACTGAGACCAGAAAAACTCAGTTGCATCTCTGGCATCGAGGGAGACTAGCCGTTTCCATTCTTCATCTACATTGGGACAGCAGTGGACGTCACACAGCCATTAGTGTAGAGACACTTGAACTGTTTTGTCTTGGGTAATTAACCCAATGTTGCATTGCTCATGTGAGTGAAGAGGATAAGCCAGTCAAGATCAGGCCTGCAACATTGGGATTTATTTTCTTTTTGTTTTATTGCCAGCCTTTTGTGTGTCATTATTAATGAGTGGACCCACAAGAGTAATGCATTCTTTTGATAATGCGATTCATGCTAACCTTGTTTATGGTACATTACAACATTAGGCGATGTAGAGATCATTTAGTTATTGAGCATTATCTAGCCTAGCTTACAAGTCAAGAGTAAGGTGCATCATAAAGGGTTGTATACTATACAGGTGTCTTAAGTACTCTGTTGTTTTTTTTTGGTTAGTAAGGTAGTGTTAAGTATATAAGAGGTGTACTACTGTAGGAACACAGTAGGTCAGTATTTCATGTGGTACTACCTTTAGATAGGCCGTTTTTCTGTTTTTCATATCTGGCTAGGGTAATTGAAGCCTAGAGGACCAGAGTGTTGGAATAATCTATCTACCATAACACTAAATGTAATGCTATTTTGTTTCAATTCATTTACTGTTAATAAATATTATTGTGATTTCCCACCTTGTAGTTTACTTCAAATAGAGATGTTTGGGGGTGAACGTCTGGAATTGACAAAGTCAAGGGTCATAGTCACACAACACTATCATTATTATTAAAATAATTCAGGGCAAAATAACTCTGGACCTAGTCATTAGCACCGGGGCAGCATTACAATGGGAAATACTGGTAGGTTACTATCAAATTGTTTAGGCTATTTAAACCAGTATGAATATTACTTGTATAAAAATGATGCTATCAAATAGTCCTATCATAGCAATTACGAATCATTAATTTGATCTTGCTCCAAGAGAAAAAAGTTACTTCAATCTTATTTTGCACTAGATATATAATGGTATGACTATCACGATTATAGTGAATTAAATTATCACAGTTATCAGTATTATCGCGGTATTGTTAAAATGTGCTGGAAGTGTTCCAAAACTACTGATACAGACACTGAAATCATTTCAGCAAGTTTTATATTGAAAACCACACATCAAATTAGCAGAACTATACACTTTTTGTTTGCATAAATATTAAAATCATGCATCTTGGAGACTGTTACTAACGTTGGTTGATGCTGGACATTATTTACAGTGAGTTTTTTTAAAGTATGGCAATTAAACATGTTTTGTATGAGAATTTCATCATGATAAATGTTTTCAAATGTTATTGTGGTTTATCATTATACTGGTTATCCTTACATCCCTAATTTGCATTATTGCCAACTAGAGAATAACTTCATTCACTCTGAAACGAAATGTGGCTTGTGGATGTTCCGCTTGCTCGCTTCATGTTGTCTTGACTCGGAGAGCGAACGTTGCTAGCAATGTGACAGCTGGCATCTGAAATCGTAGCACAGTGCCCTTTACTGTTGTATTTGACAGTTGTTTTCCATCACATTCCAGTTGAGTTATCCTGAATGGTCAACTCTTTGCACTGCATTGAGAACTTGAAATTTAGAACAACAACAACAAAGTTTTAGTGGGCGGGCTCGAACTTGGAAATATTTCAGAACTAATTATATGACAATATTAAATACATTTGAATTTGAAATTTGAATTTGAATTTTGAATGCTCAAAAATGTAATTGCCAATGAATATTCAGTTATTAGAAAATATGGTATAAACCACACCTACTTCTGGTTTCTATCTGAATACAAATACGAAGACAGTCAATGTTGATTGAACAGATACAGAAAATAACGTCTTGGTGCATCTACAGAGTCTTACTGCTATGTATTTGATTTAATGTGTTTGTTTGTTTTCACGTGGACACTGTGTAGTCGATAGAGTGAGGGAGACAGCTGATGCTGCTGTGGCCATTCGGGGTAGTGGGTGTCAAGAGGTCACACTTAGGCCACAGGGGGGGCCTCTCCTCTGGGGTATCAATGACACATCTCTATGGGACACTATAAACAGACACAACCCAGACTGACAACCAATGGTGATTAAGACATCATGTTAGGGTGACAGGCGACACATCTGTATGGTCACTCCTCCACCAATCTAGCTTCACTAGGCCCTAAACGGGCAGTCCTAGGCGTGGGGGGTGGGCCGAGAGAGCACTATTTAACGTCTCAACCAAACCTTGAGACCTCGATTTGGAAACAGTAGGCAACTCAGTCAGACAGATTCGCTGCTCCCAGCCGGTAGACACGCTGATAACACCATGCGGGGAGGGAAGTCTAAGGCCTTGACTTCGCGCCACAGCCGCAGCCAGCAGAGAAGCAGGGAGAGAGAGAGACTAGGGAAACATCCCAGTGTTCCATGTGATTGTATCTTTGTACAATAAATCTATCATCTGTCGCCGCTTCCAATCCCGTGTTGGGTGATTTCATCAATGACTATCACAACAAGAAGGCTATTAACATCGTGGTTCAAAATTAGATGGTGCTGCAACTCTTATCAAGGCTTACAAAAAAATTACACAATCTATCTATCTATCTATCTATCTATCTATGTACAGTATCTATCTATCTATCTATCTATCTATCTTTTCCTTTCGCCTGCGGTGTGCTAAACGTTCGGTTTAATGTCACATTCAATGTGGTTTCCACTCGGTGAATGGTGCACGTGTACTAGTTGCCGTAGCGGTAGGGGACAGTCGACATTTTTGACTCGAAACCACCGCAAGTAATTTTTTGACGAACTGGGGTACGACCGGATTGTACATCCAGTATAGTGAAGGCAAGGTTTGTTGAGTGTGCTTGTCAATGTTTGAATGGCCTAATGAAGAGGAATTGCTCCCTTCGGCTCACATTAGCCCATGCGCTGTGCAATCCAAGCTGTGGAATCAATCATATTACTGTACGTTGGCTAATTGCCCTATACGTAATCGTGTTCAGAGCAGTATCACTTTTGATGAAAGCAAATAAATGCTTTGGAAATGGTGTGGAAGCAGACTGACAGGTCACCTGTGGAGTTGTGGAGCTATTGTCGGTGAAGCAGCATGTGAATGTATAGCATTGTCACTGATGTGTTTTCTTTCAATGGCTACTAAATTAAAGTCAATAAAGTACTACCTACTGTACCTACCGACCGACTTACCGACCTACCTACCTACCTACCTACCTACTCACCTACCCATCTACCTACCTACCTACCTACCTACTCATCTACCTACCTACAGACCTACCCATCTACCTACCTACCTACCTACCGACCGACCGACCGACCTACCTATCTACCTACCTACCTACCTACCTACCTACCTACCTACCTACCTACCTACCCATCTACCTACCTACCTACCTACCTACCTACCTACTCATCTACCTATCTACCTACCTACCCATCTACCTACCTACCTACCTACCTACCTACCTACCACCTACCTACCTACCTACCTACCTACCTATCCATCTACCTACCTACCTACCTACCTACCTACCTACCTACCTATCCATCTACCTACCTACCTACAGTAAACCATACACACAGTAGAAGGCATGTGGCCCAATTTGTGCATGTCAGGCACCTGACCTTCATTTGAATTGGGAATGTTATATATGTAGAAGAAGTCTATCAGTTGAACGCATTCGTTGTTTGTATATTATGTTCAAATCCTACTGGATAAGAAAGGAAGGCTGTTAACGTTTTTGTCTAGATTTGCTTAAAGTGAGTGTCAGGGGGATGTGACAGAAGTGTCATCGTGCACGCTTATTTACTGTGTACGCTTCAAATAAAGTTACCGTCTTGACAGTCATATGGAAATTGTGAATATTGGAATAAAACTGCATGGGCCTTTGTAGTGTGCCACGGGGGAGGATGATTTCTTCTATTTCTTGTAGATTTCCATAATAAAGGTCAGAATGAATTTGAAGTGGAGGACACATGCTTCAGAGGATTGACAACGCAGTGTTTGGGTTTTATTTGTGTTTGCCAGGGTTTTATTTGTGTTGGTTTGGGCTGTGTGTGCACTTTGTATTCAGCACATTGGTGTTGGTGTAACAACTGTACGGATCCTCTCAGTTTTCTCCTCACTGGAGGTGAAATGTCCTAGTTCTGTTTCCCTGAAGATAAAAAAAAAATATGCCAGATGCTTCTTTGGTATATTGTCCAAAAGGCTCTCTCCTACTCTCCGGGACAACTGTTGGGGAGAAGGAGACACTACTGTGGATGTGAGGCCTTGCACAGGCTAACGGCAGCCTGACCTGTAAGCCTCTAGCCTGGTACGACCAGCCTGACCTGTAAGCCTCTAGCCTGATACGACCAGCCTGACCTGTAAGCCTCTAGCCTGGTACGACCAGCCTGACCTGTAAGCCTCTAGCCTGATACGACCAGCCTGACCTGTAAGCCTCTAGCCTGGTACGACCAGCCTGACCTGTAAGCCTCTAGCCTGGTACGACCATCCTGACCTGTAAGCCTCTAGCCTGGTACGTCCAGCCTGACCTGTAAGCCTCTAGCCTGGTACGACCATCCTGACCTGTAAGCCTCTAGCCTGGTACGACCAGCCTGACCTGTAAGCCTCTAGCCTGGTACGACCAGCCTGACCTGTAAGCCTCTAGCCTGGTACGACCAGCCTGACCTGTAAGCCTCTAGCCTGGTACGACCATCCTGACCTGTAAGCCTCTAGCCTGATACGACCATCCTGACCTGTAAGCCTCTAGCCTGATACGACCAGCCTGACCTGTAAGCCTCTAGCCTGGTACGACCAGCCTGACCTGTAAGCCTCTAGCCTGGTACGACCATCCTGACCTGTAAGCCTCTAGCCTGGTACGTCCAGCCTGACCTGTAAGCCTCTAGCCTGGTACGACCATCCTGACCTGTAAGCCTCTAGCCTGGTACGACCAGCCTGACCTGTAAGCCTCTAGCCTGGTACGACCAGCCTGACCTGTAAGCCTCTAGCCTGGTACGACCAGCCTGACCTGTAAGCCTCTAGCCTGGTACGACCATCCTGACCTGTAAGCCTCTAGCCTGATACGACCATCCTGACCTGTAAGCCTCTAGCCTGGTACGACCATCCTGACCTGTAAGCCTCTAGCCTGGTACGACCAGCCTGACCTGTAAGCCTCTAGCCTGGTACGACCAGCCTGACCTGTAAGCCTCTAGCCTGGTACGACCAGCCTGACCTGTAAGCCTCTAGCCTGGTATGACCATCCCGTTCTCGCCAGCTCACATTCTGTTTCACTAACGCAGAACGGTCTGGCCTTCGCCTCCTCCAAAGCGAGGAAAATGGTCTGCCAAAATCCAGACCATACCGGGCCAATCAGGGACTGATTAACTGCTGTCCCGCCCTACAGTGGAAAGCAACCCCTGATTGGTTCGTGTCCCTGCCGCTCACTAAACAAACATGGCAGCTCCCGAAGCAACGAGTGGTAACGTTAGAAGAATAAACGCAGATATAAGTGCAGTTATTGCAGAAATAGACTTAATCACAACACTTAAACAAGAACATGATTATGCAGTAGCGTAGTTTCTCGGTGGAAAATACGTTTTTGTCGTTCTTCCGACCTCCCCCCCCCCAGCAAACCATGGCAAAGGACAGTGTGCTGGTACTGTAGAACATCCACAGCAGCCGGCTGCACACATCAAAGGACCTGAGCCTCTTAAGGAAGAACAGTCTGCTCTGTATTTTTTGTGCGTGGCGAAGCACCAAAGATAGCAAATGTCACTCCCTCCGCCCCGTTGTTGACCTGCAAAATGCCCCGTTGTTGACCTGCATTTTTTCCTATAGAGGGCCTCAGTGTTGTCTGTCTAGTCCAGTTTGTTGTTCAAGTGCACTCCCAGGAACCTGTATGAGTCCACCATCTCAATCTTCTCATCCTGGATGGTAGTAGGGGTTGGAGACCTCCTGCTCTATCAGACAACCACCACCAGCTCCTTGATCTTGCTCTTGATCTTGAGTTGGAGCTGGTTCTCCTCAGACCATCTAAGAAATCTCCTGACCACATCTTTCCTCCTCATCCTCAGTGATGCAGCCCATGATAGAGGAATCATCCGGAATCATCCGAGAACTGGAGGTGGCATGCTCAAGAGTTGCGGCTGAAGTCAGAGATGTAGAGGGTGAATAGGAAAGGTGACAGTACGGTTCCTTGGGGGGGCACCAGTGTCAAGGGGAGTCACTCACTAGGGGCCTATGGTGCTGCAGAACCAGTGTCTCAAAGTCCTTTATGAGGTGTGACATCAGTGCCACTGGCCTGTAGTGATTGAGAGCACTGGGACAAAAATGTGTGAGCTTGCAGCAAAGTTCTCCACTCCATTGCAGGCAGGCAAAAATAATATTCCTGCTTATTGGATAAGAGGTGTGTGGGAAAGAGCTTCCCTTCAGCCTCAGTCTCTGTTTTCCAGCCTCACACTCAGGGGCCTCAGCACTCCCCCAGTCACTGCGTATATTTATAGCTGTCCTCCAAACTGCAGCGCCGCTCATTGTGTCATTAGTGCCTATGGAGACGCTGGTGCTCTGCTGCACATTCTGCCCATCGTTGAGCCACCCCCTCCACACACACATACACACACACACACACACACACACACACACACACACACACACACACACACACACACACACACACTATCCAGACTCAATAACCCCCCCTCCAGCTCCATGCTCCACCTGAGAGAGCTGGGAGAGCGGGTCCACAGTATGTGACAAGGGTTGTAATTAACGTCTCCTCAGTGAGGGGAGAACTGGGGAGCACTCAGGTGAGGCGAAGCACAGCCGAGTCAACACAGGCTCCCTACCACTACATGGCTGTGGTGCGGGTTATAGTGGCGAGGGGAGGAGGGAGGGAGGGAGATGGTTAGGGAAGGAGGGGGAGGAAGTGAATTCTGATTGAAGAGAGGCATGTGCCTGGAGAGACACACAGAGAGAGAGAGAGAGAGAGCTATAGGAGGTGGTCGGCAGAGGAAAGGTTGAGCGATGCTGTCGGCTTTTGCAGAGAGGATGTGTACAGTAAGTGAATGCCACGTGCCAATGATGAACGATTATATGAATGTGTCAGTGTGTGCGTTCATTAGTGAATGGGAATGTGTACAGGAATGTGTCCTCTTTCATTACCATTCAAGGTATATTCCTATTGAGTAGGTACCTGCGGTGTCTCTCTCTGTGTGTTGAAATCCTCTAATGGGCCTGTGTGGATTGATTGTTGGTTGTAAAGCATATAACCATCTTGGCTGAGATGAGACAGGAGGGAGCCAGCTGTTTATTATTCAGTAGTGTTTAGAGCTTGGCAAAGACACAAGACACACAAACATCACTCTCTCGTTCTGTCTCTCTCTGTCTCACACACAAATGCACACACACACACACACACACACACACACACACACACACACACACACACACACACACACACACACACACACACACACACACACAATCAGCAACAACCACCACCAAACAAGCTGAAATATAGTAATTTAGTAAAAAAACAAACTACACTTTCAAAGGTGGAGGGTAAGTACTGAAAGTATAATGTTTTTTTTCTTATTTGCCAGCCAAAGTTCTAGTCTACACACATACACACACACCCACACACACACACACACGCACACACACAATCAACAACAACCACCACCAAACAAGCTGAAATATATGTTATTTAGTCAAAAAACCTACACTTTCAAAGGTGGAGTGTAAGTACTGAAAGTATAATGTTTTTTTCTTATTTGCCAGCCAAAGTTCTAGTCTACTCGTCTGAGGGTGGCTGGAATGACATTCTGGCAGTTCATTATAGTCCTTTTCTGGGTTTATTTGTTTGTTTCTTCTTCCAGAGAAATTACAAGTCATCAGACTAAGAAAAGGAAGTTGTGTCAGCATATCCACCTGCTCGGTAGAACTTTAATAAATGAATGTACTGTATCTGAATCTCTAGGGCTTGGAATCTTAGTTATGAGCAGAACATTATTCTCTATACTGTAGTTCCTCTTTCATTACCATTTAAATGGGAATGGGTGGTTGAATGTAGACACAATGCAATACTTCTGCTTGTTTCCCTCTCTCTGTGTATCTTTTCTCTGTTGGTTTCATTTCCATACCTGTGAAATGCTGGATAATCTTTATTCAATACAAATTCACATCAGAATAATTTAATTAGATGCTTTCATTAGTCTATGCTTGAAGGGCTCAAACTCACACTAGGAAAGCAGCAGGGAGGAATCTGCTGGAGAAGATTTGATTCAGATTTATTTGATGGCAGACCAACATAATCAGCCAAACAGCTACAACGTAGCCTTTGTAAAGTATATTACATGTACACATTATCAAGTGCTTCTGTAAAGCATTTCCCCAGCCTCAAACAATGTTTTGAAATAGAGTCAATTCACTTGATGCACATACTGAGCTATTTAATCCCCCTGGGCTTCTTGTCCTCTCCCAACTCAATACGCTACAATCAATTAGAGAATGTACTCCATTATAACGACATGCTCTGAATTGAGTCACATAGAGTGGTGAAGGCTCTTACTGGTAGATGCTGCAAGCGGACCTTATATAATATAGATTTTTATTTTTGCAGTGTGCTGAAATGTAAAAGTACTTTGAGCTGCAGTCTCTGTATGAAAAGTGCTAAACAAATAAAGTTTATAATAATTATGATTATTAACTTTGTGTTTAACACTTTTCATACAGATACTGCAGCTCAAAGTGCTTTTACATTTCAGCACACTGCAAAATAAAAATCAATTTATTATAAAGTCTGCTTTTAATAATAATAATAATAATAATTATTATTATTATTATTATTTCTGTTGTTGCTATTATCACCAGGGTAATGATCATCTCTCTCTTCTCTGTGCGTGTCTATTGGTCTAGTCACAGATTGTCCTTCCTTGTCCTACCTGTCAGATCCCTCTCTGGGACCACTGTGCCGTGAACAGGCTCCGTCATTCTGTTTCAGAGGAGATTGGAGCCTCCATCCTCTACTTCGCCTTCAGAGAACAGACTGGCATGACAAAAGGAAGTTTCTGACTCAGTGGTCAATGCAGTTTCTACCTTTTCCAAGTAAGCCTCAAGTTTTTAAGCATTACGTTTTAGTGAGTCCAAAGTTTCTGACAAATTGTTGTTATTGTCCCTTTCTGTCTTTTTTGTCAGAGGGTAAATGGTAAATAGACTACACTTACTGTATATAGCGCTTTTATCCAAAGTGCTTTACAATGGCCTCTCATTCACCCATTCACAGACACATTCACACACCAGTAGTGACAGCTACCGGTGCTAGCCTGCTAGCCTGCTCAATAGGAGTAATTTGGGGTTCAGTGTCTTGCCCAAGGACACTTCGACATGTGGACAGAAGGAACCGGGATTCAAACTGCCGGCCCTACAGTACGATCATTGGACGACCCACTCTACGTCCTGAGCCACAGCCGCCTCCAGATTTGTACTGCATATCAAGCACTGCTAACGTACCAATACACCCCAAACCTCAGTATAGAAATTAACCATAGTGGAATTTTGCTCATTTATCAATCTGGATTTAAGGACTGCTTCAAAATACACGTTTTGATGCCTCTCATAGAATGGCTTCCCATCAGCACAATGCCATTGTTGCAAAAGGAACACAAAGTACAGAAGATGCTCTTCAACTGCACGATGAGCTACGGCAAACCACTCCCTTGTTGAAAAGCTGTGTCATTCACAGGGTTTCGCAACTCTCTGAATGGACGGACATTGCGGAGATTGAAGTAGGCCCTGCTCCTGATGGATTATGCCAGCAGTATTTCCTGTGAGTCGTATGGATCCTGTTCTTCACTGTCTGTGTGACGAGGCTGACACCTCATTTCAGCTTTACATCCCAAATGCCTTGGGAGCCTAGATGGAGAGCCCGGCGGGTTTTAAAGCCTCACTCCCCGCTATTCTTCTGCACAGCCAAGGCTATAAATCAAAAAAGGCGTGGGGCAAGAGAGCATGAAAGAGTGAGAGGAACAAAGAGAGAGAGAGAGAGAGAGAGAGAGAGGGAGAAAGAGAGAGGTAAGAGAGAGGACAAGGAGGGAGAGAGAAGAAGCAGCAGCAGAGGGACATTGATTTCTGACTGGAGCAAATTATGAGCATGATGGAAGTGAGGCTGTAAATTACAGGTAATTTGTGCCATGAGCTGGATGGCCTAAATCACCAGGATCAATGTCAGAGAGAAGAGCAAAGACATCACACATAGTTAACACCCCTGTATACAAAAGAGAGAGGAGAGATGAAAAGAAGGATTGGGATAGATGGATGGAGGTGAAGATAAAGAGAGGAGGAGGGAGAAAGGAGGAGAGACCATGTTTCCCCCGCCATGGGCATATCTAATGGATCATTGTAGAGCAGGAATCCAACCTGAATGACTCAATGCCGACCTTGACTCTTAGGCTTACAGTCTCTTTTTTCTTGATGAAGGAGCAGAAGACTGTGGGGGCTTGGTGATAAAAATGCGGCTGGAAATGTAATATGAATGAGTGTTGTCATTCTGTGTGTGTGTGCGTGTGAGTGTGTGTGTGTTTGAGTGAGTGAGTGAGTGAGTGAGTGAGTGAGTGAGTGAGTGAGTGAGTGAGTGAGTGAGTGAGTGAGTGTGAGTGAGTGAGTCTGAGTACACCTGTCTTTATCTCGCCATACGCACAGTACAAGTGTTTCCTGCCTGTAGTCCGTCAGTTAAGTCACCATGTTCCATAGCAACAGTCTCTCGGCGGCTAGCTAGTTCATCCCATGTTTCGATTATGAGTGTCCTGAATTTTGTGTTGTATGCCCACGGCAAAGCAGTGGCGTTGGCTCTCAGTATTCTGCCACCAAGTCATGTTAACCATGATGGACAGACCCTGATGTACAGGATGGAGGGAAAATGCTTTCACCTTCACGCTGACAAGTCTAATTGAGTGTGGGAATTCTGTAGTGTAATATGAAAAGAAACAAGAAACAGAAACATTCCCCTCAGCTTCTAGAGCCAGCCATTGTGTCTGCAAACCGCTTTCATGCTCTCCTGAATTCACCCCTCATTAAAACTCTAGCATTGTTTTTGTTTTTTTATCTTTCAGAGCATCTGTGTGATTGCAGAGGGCAAGGTGGCATGGTGCCTAGACAGACAGACCAAACTACTGTACCATCCATCATATTCAAACTAGCCTGTGAAAACAAACACATCCCACTTCTCTCCAGGCCAAAACTAGATAGAATACATGCAGTACTGTTTTTATAATAGCATACATCTTTTTGATTTAAAGTGTTGACTGCATTAATGGGATATTGTGTTTTTGTTCCTTGGAAATAACATTTACATGTAGGCTATTTCAATTATGCAAATGGTATCAGTGCAGTCAATGAAACTGTAGGCTTCTTATTTCCAAGTCAGGGTAGTGTATTCTCCACTAAGCACCTAATAAGGGATGAGCCAGTGGAAGCAAGGGTTTCGGAATTCTATCATGGTAGCTCCGAGATCATGTGGAAAGATAAGTAGCAACCATAATCAAACAGACAACACAAAGCAATAATGACAGTTTTATCTACCACAACTGTCAAAGAGAGAGGGGGGGTAGATTAGGGGAGGGGAAAGAGAGAGAGAGGGAGTGAGAGAGGGAATGGAAGAGAGAGAGAAAGAGAGAGAGAGAGTCCTCTGTGATGAAATGCTGTCACTAAAGAGATAAGGAAAAGCCATTTGTAGAATGTGGACAGTCAGCGGTTTCTTGGCTAACCCATTGACTGACCAGGTCATCCCATAGTTCACACTGGAGATAGAGGTCTTTCATTGGCTGTCAGCACCATGGGTTTTAGGGCAATGTGTCAACAGTAAGTGTGTGTTACTGTATGATTATAGGCAGCATGGGAAATAGAGCTTTGGACTGAGTACAATAGTGCAAAAAAGATAACAATGTCATATGCTGCAGTCTACTGTACAGTCATTTCAGCACGAATTAGGAAATCTATTGCAATCTATTCCAATCTTCTATTCCAATTCCAATCCCATTCTATTCCAATCTTATCCAATCAAGCTCACCACTGCTGTTGTGTATCGCCCACAAGGCCCTCTTGGTGAGTTCCTGGAGGAGCTTGATACAGTCCTTAGATAGCTAATGCAAGGTCGTCTCCGTTCCTGCCCGAGAAACAGAAGTTGAACCAATAGCATCAAAATAGCTACAGGAATCACCGTTGTAAAGTTAGCTATCTGCTTTTTAGCCAACTTGCTATCACGGTCTTATCATGCAGCTTCACAGCCTGCTATTCGAAAAAACTGTTAAATCATTGTAGTATGATTTAACAACCTATGTAGTTCACTATGGGTAACACTACATAGGGAATAGGGAGTGAGTGAACCATTTCAAACACATCTTGTCAGCTCTGTTAGCTAGCTTACTCGTCCTGATGCCATGTTCCATATGAGAACACTCTGCTAGCTAGCTAGCTAGCTAGTTAGCTAGCCTACTGTATTAAACCTCTACTTGTCCCAATACCTTGTTCCATATGAGTTAACAGATATAGACCCGACGTTAGTTACAGAGATAGATACTATAGATCAGGGGTCTCAAACTCAAATTGGCTTGGGGCCACTGCTGGTATCGTCAACTCATAGGAGGGCCACTTCAAGGTCAACTTCAACTACTACTAACTATAAGAAAGTGCAATATTTCTCAAAATGTCATTTTTAATTTCCATAAGACTCACAACTCAGTCTCTAAATGTTGCAAGACTATTCCATAACTAACATTTTCATCATACAAATTCAAACCGGTTTCCATTCATTTTAATATATTTTAACAGTTAGTGTTGCAAATCATTTTTCCTTACTTTTGTTTTATCTTGTATAGCCTACATTTGTACTTTATTCTGTTTTAGCTGCAAGATGCATCACTACTGTAAGCCTGCCCTGGACCTGTAGGCCTACTTGCATTTATTAAAGTTCACTTGAATACATTTGTAGGCTACTGCTCTTTTTCTTGCCAGACACTTATCTTGAAAGACTGCTGAGACGTTAGCCCTCTCAGCTGTGTGGCTCTTTTTTTCCTCTCTTCTCCCTATGACACTCCATGTTTAGTAATGAATAGCTCTTGACATTATATTCCTTTAGAACGGCAAATTTGTTCTTGCATATCAGGCAGGTAGCATTTCCATTGAACACCACAAAAAATACTGCAATGTCCATATTTCTTGAAACTGTCTGTGTTCTTAACGTTAGTTAACCATGAAAACAGCCTCTCGGTGGGGAGCTGCATTCCGTTCATAGTTCATAGTCGTGTGTGGATTGATTGCACCTGTGACTGTATGCAGTGTTCACCTCGCGCACTTCGCACAATAACAGAATTTCGCCCCACGTTTGAGCGACTTGAATTTTGCATTGTAGACCTACCTTCTGGCGCCGTTTACAATAAATTATTTTGCGGGCCGGATTACATTATATTTCTGACATCATGTCGCGGATGGAGTGGTGTGGCGGGCCGCAAATGGCCCGCGGGCCGCGAGTTTGAGACCCCTGATATAGATATAGGCTTTTTTCGTAATAATTAAATTACAACCAAACGGAGAACAAGGAGTTTGAGAACAAGGTAAGCTCATCTAATGTGCCAGATGAGCTACAGCAATGGGCCAATGAGTAGTATTACCCTCTATGGGCATGCGAGCGGTGGTGCGGAATGCCGCAAACCATCCAATGGAATCCCGCAGGTCAGGTGACCATTCATATGTTCATGATAATAAACCTCTCGATCGTCTTTTGGCTGTAGACCCTGAGCCATTGCCACAGAGCAGCACGACAACATCAATGTCATCGGTTTCAATCACTATTATGATGCCATTTCTTGCTGCATGGGCCGCATGTAATAGCATGCGACTATCAGCTTCCTTGTGTGTACATGGAGCAATTAACACAGATCTGGAAGTGGTGGCTTACTGAGGACTCCCACATAATCTGTGACAACAAGCTATTCATCTTCCTGCACAAACAACCTGAACAGAGCATCTGAGAGTAAGGTGAACAACTCTGTCTTATTGTCATTTAATTTCTGTGCGACCTGCACACCATCCGGGTAACTATTGTATACGAAAGTCATGTGAAGCCACCTTACCATGGCTCGGTTCTCCCGCGCTGGCTCATCCTGTTAATGAAAGCAGAGTGTAGTTAGCTGGCACTGAACCCCATGCTGAGTTCCACAGCACTGGTGTCACCAGTGTGGCCTCACTGTGCTTCGACATTCACTCCATTATAATTTCTGTAAAATCTGACTTCTTAAAATTAATTTTGCAGACTTGGCAATTTCATTGGAATTAAAAAAAACAAACAAGTATGCTGGCCATGCCCACCAAATTGAAAAAAAAGGTCATTTAATTGTGAGATGGAAGGAAGCATCTCTTCAATTCTTAAGTTCCAAATTCAAATCCTCCATGGCCTTGTCCGAATGTCTGTGCTACATACTATATACTGCAACTCACATACTACATACTAATTAGTATGTACTACTCCACGAAAACACGTTAAGTATGCACAATAATTGTAGTATACTACCTGGAGTCATCCAGTGAAAGTGACAGGCTCGCATATGGTTCATGTTTAGCCTAACTTACAACTATATTGAGTTAGCCAGGCATTGGAGTTGGTCATCCAGCAGGCTTATTCCTCACCTTTCTCCATAATCCAAACTGTGGAATGGCTGTGATAACAAATAATAAATGTTCTTCCTTGAGAGAAAGCTGGAGCACACCCTCTCTTTAGCGAGGTGCCGACTGACGGTGGGATAACTAGAGGAAAGTAGGAAAGTCGCACACTCTGGGTCTCCTTAAAAATGAATAATTTAATGCACCATAATAAACACGTACACGTTTCGGCCTGTAGCCTTCGTCAGGGTGTTGTGATAACAAATAATCCACAACATGTTCTTCCTTTAGCACCTGCTGCAACACTCTACTCCAAATCCATTCTCTCCATTAGCAGGGCTTACATTGCACTCAGTAGCTTGTGCTTCTCGTTATTATTGGCGTTGTGCAGTGGATGGTGTTGCGCTTATGCGATACGACTGGGGGGAACCAAGAAGGCGGCAGAGGACAGGTAGGACCGTTCAGCCCGAGGGCATAGTTTATTCACGGCGGGGGAAAAGGGGTATGCGGGAGAGTGTGTGGTGCACTGGTAGGCTTGGATATGAGGTGTGTGTCTAACTATGTGTGGTGCGTGAAGGCTATGTGTATCGTTAACCGTGTGCAAAATGAGATGGCTAAGCAGGTGTTGTTAAGATGTGCATGCGCCGAAAAACAGTGCCCAGTCCGAGGTCCAAAAGGGCAGTCCGAGAGGGTCCAGGGGCTGGAAGGGGGGCTCAGGGGTTTCAGGACGGTTCCGGGGACGAAAGGGGCCGTGGAGACGCGGGAGAGGCAGGGATCCAGGGAGAAACGAGAGGGGCCGTGGAGACGCAGGAGAGGGTCCGTAGGAGACTAGGAAAACAAAAGACTGATGGGGTAAAGTAGGGCTCAGGGATTCACAATATACAGTATGACAATAACGTCCTTCAGTACCGTGTAACATTGGCTACGTTCTGGCGACAAGCAGCAGGTCTGGCAGGGTCTTGTAGCCTGGAGCTAATCAGTGTCAGGTGCGTTGATTGCTGATGGGGAGCGGCTGCGTCGGCGCCTAGGCAACGCTCTCAGAGAGCGTGCAGAGGTGGAAGGCTGAACAGGTGCGGCCGAGGGTAGAGAGCTGGTGAGGCTGTGTGGGTGAGGCAGGCTGGGGACCCACAACAGGATGGGTTCTTTTGGGGGAAATAGTAGGGCTGCACGATTATGACAAAAGATAATAATTGCGATTATTATTTAATAATAATATTAATATATAATAACCAAAATGTTCCCAAATCACGGACGTTGATCTCTTTCTTGCTACTAACTCACTGACCTCGTTTTCGCTCATTTTTTCACTACTCACGGCTGCAGGTACTCTTGTGACACCTGTGTCTTGACCTACTGCTATCTGTCTTCTCAGTGAAATTGCTACGCACAGCGCACTCAGCGGAAACGCATGTGATTGGTCAGACAGCATAAGCGCCTGTGATTCGTCCGTGTAGTCCTAGCACACTCAATTCAAAGCTAAATTATTAATAACTTTAATTGCGGCCTTTTGCGATTAGTTAATTGCGGAGGTCATAATTGCGATTTCGATTAATTGTGCAGCCCTAGGAAATAGCCATTGGATTGTTATGCTTAAATTATGCTAGCCAGCTAGTTCCCAAGATTGTTTGATAACATTATTTGATTCAGTCTGTCAGGCTACTGCCTGTTGTTGTCATGAATGAGACAGTTTATAGACGGCCCCAGTTTATAACTAAAGATGAAAGATTTTTGTCTTTTTGGTGAAACTGTTAACAAAACAATATAATAAGTTATACGTAGCTAGCTAAAGATATTGGCCCAGCATCATTTTATAACATATTTGTTCGACCTTGCAACTGCTTGCTAGCTGCTAGCTAGCTTAGCTTACACTATTTTAGCTAGGGGGAATTAGCTGTTTGATTGTGTTCAGACATAGATACGTAACGTAGGCTGCCTGGTACTGTCCACTGACCAGGTTAGCTATGAGAGGCAGGATCCCAGCCGACTGTTGCCCCCCCCATCCCTTGACAGAGGGTTATTAACTAGGCTGGGTCTCCACCTTATTGCTAACCAGCAACTGGGCCATTGAGCTAATGGTAGTTAGCTAGCTTGGTCGTAAATTACTCAAACTGATTAAATATGACATAGATAAGCACAAAGCTGCCTATAGTTAGCTTAATATTGATATAACTAAGACATCTGCAAAAAAATCCATAGACAGATTTAGCTACAACATTTAAGCTAGTTTGGCGAATTACTGTCACCTCAACTTCCACCATTTTTGTTGACAAATTATTGACCGGAAACTGTACGGTACAGACGACGGCCCATCATACATTTTTTTATGATTTGACACAGATCATCCATATCAGAGAAATCGACTAAATGTATTGCATACTTGTCATGGCCGCCATCTTGTACTATGTACTAAATGTACTATTATCCAAATGTCAATTCTCAAGATCTATGTATGGTAGATAAATTTAACTCATTAATATCAATATCATATTATATCCATCCCTGATAAGAACATTTATCAGAAAACTGTCATCACGGGTGGCCACTGGCATACGGTGACCAGACATCCCGATTTGACCGGGACGGTCCCGATTTCAAGCTGGCTGTCCTGAGTCCCGACAAATATCTGTATTTAGTATCTCTGGACACTAAAATGCCCCAGTTTTCCACATTCACTAACAAATGGTCCCGATTTTAAAATAATAATACCATTATACTTGTTTTCATCGCTTAAAAGCCCCGTTTAGATAAAAGATTCGCTACGATTCAAGTTGAAACTTGGGTTGCTATGGACGCTTGTTGCTTACGTTCTAGAATCTCATCCGAGTTAACTTGAGGCCACGCGTCTAAATTTCATCACTGATTTGTCTGTATGTGTGTCAATCAATGTGTCATTGTTAAAGCTGTTGCTATGGTGTGGCTGTCTGACAGCTGTCACGCTGCTAAGCGTTCTAGAATCTGTCATCATGGCAAGAGAAAAACAAGCTTTTCTATAGAGCTTAAGAAAACGTACCCCTTTCTCCGAGAAGTAGCCAGCAATGAAAATGCTGCCTTTTGCAAACACTCCAAGATCACTTTTTCTGTCACGCATGGTGGGAGTGCATACATAAAAGATCATATTCAGATGGCCAAACATAACATAGGTGAAGAATCTGCCCACCAGATGATCCACGGTCCTGGAAGTTTCGCAGTTTCAATGGCTGGGCCTAGCCAACAACAAGATATTAGGCTAGTTCAGAATAGCATGCCTTTGTTTGCTTTTTCGTTATTGTTCTGATGAGCAGCCTGTGTTTTGAAAGCAGTCGATAATAATAGCCTAAATCTTAATAAGCTCACCTTATATGCTTTCTTTTGAAATCAGTCAATAAATTGCCTACTTTGTTATACAGTATCTCATATACAGTATAGGCCTATATATAAATACTGTATATGGGGGTGGGGTCCCAGTTTGGGTATTCCAAATGATGGTCACCGTACACTGGTGGCCATTTTGAAAAATGATTGAAAACGTCTGATTCAATATTGAAATTCTTTTGGAATGCCCTTGGCTATAACTGTAACGAATTCCATGCTTTTATCACAAAATGCACAATTGTTATTACATTTCTAGCTAAGCTGCTCCATTAGAATGGTATAATCACCATCGTCATAGCCCTATAAAATAAATGGAATTAAATGAGTACATGGACATGAGATGACTGAATAAAGAGAACACAATGATGACTAGTGACAGAGATATCTGAGGACCCAGAATGTGTTATGCAGACAGATACTCTTATCAGGGCCAACAGTTTTCCCAAAGAAGCAATGTAATAAACAACACTAAATCACATGCCGTGAAATAATATAATTTGCTTTTGAGCATGTTTTATGCACTCGCAAGCTTTGACATAAATCTGACACCATAAACTGTACATTTATTATTCAGAAAATGTAAAATGATGCACGGATACCTCAATGAATGTATCCATTTTAATCGGAGATGGGGACATGCTGTACTGTACCGTATACCTTTAACTTACATGGAAGTCAGCATATACAGACATGAGTATGAAGTCAGAGTTAAGAGAGCTTCAACCCCTCATTCCACACTAATCAGGCGCCATATATCCCCGACAAAGAGATGGAGGGATAAAGCGAGAGAGTCTGTCAGATCTGACAGAATGCCTGGAGCAGTGAGGGGGAAA
Organism: Borostomias antarcticus; assembly: GCF_949987555.1. Classification (NCBI taxonomy): domain Eukaryota; kingdom Metazoa; phylum Chordata; class Actinopteri; order Stomiiformes; family Stomiidae; genus Borostomias; species Borostomias antarcticus. Next base: position 19,086,073 of record NC_140239.1, on the reverse strand, counting down.
AGCAGAGAAACCCTTCACTCTGGAGGATAGTTTGAAGTTTCGCCATGAGATGCATGTCTGCGCTGCTGCTGGTAAGATTGATAAATGGGTACCTTCAGAGCCCCACAGTTTGCGCCTTGTAGTGCATTTCACCAGCAGGCAAACAACAAATCAATTTAATCTTATTCACCTCCAGGGGTAATCTGGATTTAGCCCACAGCGATCAGCAATATGCCACCAATGTCCACAAGAGGCTGCAGGCTTGAAATGTTGCTGCGACTCTCTAGCCCTGCATTCTAATAGGGCCAGAATTCCAACACACTTATCAGAGCAAGATAAGTCCTCTATACTCAAACCTTTGACTTGATGCACTGTAGGTTAATAGTGTTGGTACTGTACTTCTACAAACACACACAGCAATAGGCACTTTTTCTTAGAATTGGTCTCATGAAGACTCCGGTTTAGAGAACTGATTGAAATAGAGACCCCGGAGTGTAGCCTGAAAAAACACACCAGGTACTGTCGTCTGCAGTGCACAATGCTGTCCCGGCCAAGTGCTAGAAAAGATGAAACCCAGCCGGACCAAGAGTCTGCTCCGTCCATCTTCCAGTGAGGTGCCAGACTGCATGGCTAGGAGTGGCTGAAATGGATGGCATCTAGAGGCCGATGCATAAAGAGAGGGAATCATGCATACGTACATACTGTAGGCCGCCGCCCATCTCCTCCGTGGCAAAAAACAAGGACAACTCAAGTTTCAACTGAGTTGATTGTCCTTCTTGATTTTTCACCGAGAAAATGTGTGGTCTTACTTAAATAATATTTAGAATATTGAGATTGTGTTGGGAAATGTGACACAACCTGATCCTTTCTTCCCTTGTGTGTGTTCACCCGGAGGGATCTAGTCAGGTGTCCAGTTACCAGGTCACTACTCTACCTCTGTAGGGAACACCTCTGTCCACTCGATCAGGCCCTATTGTACCACAGAGCACGCTCTGTAAACGGAAGCCTTCCCCTGAGAGAGGTGAGACACAATACAGAACACCGCTCCGTCCAGGCGGTCACCATGGTTACCGTGGAGCGCATTGGAGAAGCATGGGCACAGGTTGGGGGTGAGGCCGGCGTTGGGCCGTTGTGCGGGCAGACAGGAACACACACACGCCTGCTGTGAAGGATGGAATGGAGTGAAGTCTATATTTAGAGCAACGGAGAGACTGAGATCGAAGTCATGGATGGTGCTGTGTGTGAAGACCCGTATGCCCATACCTAAACATTCACACACACACACATATACTTGCACACATGCACGCACGCACATAAACACGCATGTGTGTGTGGGTGAGAGAGTGCATGTGTGTGTGTGTGTGCATGTCTCACAAACTCCCACAGCGTATCACGGGAACGTGCATACGCAATCATCTCCAAAGCAGGCTGTCCCGGGGGCTGGTACGGCAATCCGCTCCAGCTTGATCATGTTACACACAGTTAGTGCTAGCGCTCCGGAGCCCCGGAGACCACGGGGGCTGGGGCTCGTGCTCTGAACCGGGGGTGAGGATTAGCCCAGTGCTGGGGAGAAGGGCTGGAGAAGCCCTACAACAGCAGGACACGGGTGGGAGGAGGCTCGTGTCAGGGTTCCATCATCAGTGAAGCACCAATTTGAAACATTAATATTCATAAATACTAAACTTTATATTACTCTTTCTTCCTCTCTCTTTTCTTCCTCTCTTTATCTCTTCCTTTTCTAATTTTCTGTTTTCTCTTCTTTCCCCTCCTGTAATTGTTGTTCTACTATTCTCTCTTACTCTCTCTTTCTCTTTCTTTCTCTACGCCCCTTTCCCTTAATTCCCGCACGTTCTTCCGAGGACAGCATGTCCTTCCTCTCCTCCTTCAAGGGTATCCTGCGTTCCCAGTGAGTGTTTGAAGTGCAGCTGCTGTACCGTGTCCCTGACTCAAGGATCGCTGTGGGCTGCTTCAAACACAAGACACGCTGGCGGTGTCACTGTGTTCCTGAGGGAGGGAACGCAACATACACCTCCTGCACCAGTAGCCACCACTGTGATTGGAAACACTGGGGCTCCTGCTCCAACATCTGGTGTCAGTCCACCTAACAGATAACCAGACAGGCGAAAAACCCTACTGGGCTTGTTATTGTCTTTTCATCTTTTCTTTATCACCTGGCACTTTATTTTGTGGAGGCTTCCAGCTATATCCTTCTCCTTTTCTTCCTCCTAATCACTCCATCTCTGCCTCTTCCACGCTTTCGCCCTGCTTCGGTGCAAAAGGTAAGATCAAATCAAGACGGTGAAAACAGCACACCGAATTCACCCAATTCAAAATCGATGCTGAAGCCTTCGCTTCACTCTGGCTCGCTTAATCCTATCTGAGGAAGCGCCTGTTCCTCTCTGCAGTGTTCCCTCATGAACATGTGTGTAACTTGGTGCATGCTCCCAGCCCAGAGAGATCAAATCAAATCAAACTTTATTGATATAGCGCATATCATACACAAAGGCAACACAATGCACTTTAAAAAAATATATAAGGGGGGGGGGGGGGGGTGTACATACGTATACAGTACTATACAATATAAAATGAGGAGCGTTGTAAAAATTCTTCCCTATCCTCTCTTGACGAGATGCTTGAGCAAGCTCCTGGAAAATGCTTGTGTATTAGCTGTATCATAGGAACATTTTATAGAGCAAATATGCATAGAATAAAATACTACATTATAAGAAGCTTAACACAATTAAAACTAGAGTAAAAAAAATACAAACATTTTGCCTTTACCCTGTCACTCCAAGGCTCCGAAGGCCCTCGCGGCTCTTCTCTGTCCTGGCCCCACAGTGGTGGAATGAACTGCCCACTGATGTCAGGACAGCAGAGTCGCTGCCCATCTTTCGCCGCAGGCTCAAAACTCATCTCTTCAAGAAGTACTACCACGATCCTCCCTCTTAAGATCCTATTGTATTTTTAGATTGCTATTCTTGCACTTTGCCTTCAGCACTAGATTATGCTCTTAGTCACTTGTTTTAGAAAGGAGATGCACTTGTGAGCTCTGGCAAGTAGTAGTACATTGGCTTTTCCTATGTTAAATTCAATTATTAGTTGCTTTGGAAAGAAGCCTCAACTAAAAGACTAATGTTATGTACAGTAATGTAATGTAATGTAATGAGTAGTAGGCAACTAAATGTTAGTTATATCCCAGTTACCCATTATACAGTAGGGAACATAACATAATAAAACAGTAAACATTTAGCAGCAGGCTCCTAGTAAATATAGAGTAAATTAGGTATAACAGCCAAACAGAAGTGAGAAAGTGCAGTGAAAGCTGCACAGGTTAGATCACTACTTACTAAAGGTGGCAATCCTACTGAGCTACAGTAGATAACGACTGCCCAATTTCATAACTTTGTTGTCTAGCCAAAATTCACAAATCCTTAGTAACAGTAACAGGCTTACTTGGAGACATTATATATACTTCAACCTCAACAATCAAGGTTCAGACCATAGTACGGTGACAGCCACAACACTCATGGTGAGCGATTTAGTCAGCATTCTTGATAATCGCCAGCAGTGCGCTGCACTTTTTATCGACCTGTCTAAGGCGTTTGGGTAACACTTTATTTTAGGGGGTCGAAATATACTAGCAATAAGGTGGTATTTTATCAAGTAATTGAATATTGAAAAGGTGACAGTAAGCAGCAGTAGTGTCAAAGTAATGAGGTGATACAACTCCTTGTAAAGTGGAGAGAATTATCATAAGTTAATTTGTAATAAGGTGATTGTTTCTTAGTAATTTCTTGGTAATTTCTCAGGAACATTGTCTCCGGTGCCCTTAATACAAGGGTCCACTCTGCCCCATGTTCAAAGTGTCACTTGTCAGCCCACCTGGTCCTCCCCAGGTGTGGGTTTCTGATAGCCTACTCGGGCAGGTTGAGAAGACGCGCCCAATCCTCTAACAGTCTACATCCCAGAGTCCACCCTGCTTCCATCCCCACAGCACCCCCCCCCCCCTTTTTATTTAGAATAATAGAGAAGAATAGAGATATTTCTAGGCAGATTCATGCAATATATGGGATATAATTAAATCAAATCAACATATATGGATAACTGGTTAGAGAGAGAATATAAAAGATGGCCTGTCTTCATTAAAACTCCCCCTTACCTACAGAACCAGAATGGACGATAAACAGTTCTGACTGGTGAGCCAACGCCCTGATCCTGAATGGTCGTGACTTCCTCTTCTCGCGGTTGGAGGGTGAGAGAAGAAAACCCCTCAGTGGAGGGGAGAGATACTCTATTCTGTGTGGACTATTTACCGAGTTCTTCTCGCACCACGGGAACCATGAAAGTGTGCTTATGTAACTTTAACTTACCCTGAGGCTTGACGCTCAGATTCAATTAGTCTCCAATCGTCTGTGTTCAACACTTAAGTTGGATGTGTGGGAACTCCCCTTCTCTTTGCTGCTCACAGAACCCTGTCGATACTCAGGTTCCTTCCCCAGCAGTTACCATGACAATGTATATTTGTTCTTGTGCTCTACCCACACGCTGGTCCACGACATCAGCGTTTCCTGGTGTCCTATTTTGTTATGACTCAGAAGGGAGATTGCTCCACTTTGGGACAATCCCAGTGTGTGAGGTCTCAGCTTCTTTTCACTGCAGACAGAGAGAGAACCTTTCAGTCCATCCCTCAGCAGTTACTCGGAAGGGAGATTGCTCAAACGTCCCTCAAAGATATTGAGTTTGTTATGTTACAGCACACAGTGGTTTGAACTTGTTCCATCTCCAGAATTTATGCTTGAGAATTCAATTTCAGAGAGGATTGCCCACCTGCAAGTTGGAGAGAATGCGTCACCAGTAGGGATGAGACGATATGGATTTTTGCATTACGGTACGGTATCTAGTTATACGGTACGGTTTACGGTATTTCACGGTATCCGACATATCACCTCCCGAACACACATAAAAAAGTATTTTACTTTGAAGGAAAACAGCGTTTTGTGTGCGTGCCTGTGCAATGACAAAAAGAACCAATTTGTTTAACTCAGGTTGTTAGTGGGAAAAAAAAGCCTAGGGCCCAGTCTACTTCCTGGATCGAATAATAGGCTTTTTTTATGGACTAGACACAGGCGTTTGAATAGGCTGAGTTCTAGAGCCCTACAGTGCAACCCATGATGGAAAATACACACTACTGTAATTAAGCTCAGTTTATTAATAGCAAGCTTATATTAAATTACAAAATTAACTGTTGCAAGCAACTTGAAATGTAAAGTTTCAGCAGCGCATTATTGTGTAATACCGTAAATGTAATACCGTAAACACAGGGAATGTCACAGTTCTAATACCGTGGACATTTTATACCGTGGTTCACAGTTTTACGGTATACCGTCTCATCCCTAGTCACCAGTCCCTCTTCACAGCGGTGACTCACAGCCTCTTCTCCTTGACCATCCGGTGCAGAGGATTGCCTAACTCTGATAGATGTGTTCAAAGTTTATCACAAAAATTATCAAAAATGTTCTCTACTCAGTCACCCCTTCGCCTACTACTAGACCTGTTCTAATTCACCTAGCAACAGGTCTGGTAGCTCTGTAAGCTTCACACACCGCTAGGCCTTACAGATATTCTTCTTGGTGAACGAGGGCAAAAAATGTCCTTCTTAAAAGTTGAGAGAAAAGAGCAAAGACCCTGCGGTCCGTTACTCAGAGAGTCAGAGGTTTGTTCAGTCAAGCTTCATCCAATCCTTCCAGTTTGTCCATCGTTTTTCAAAAGCAAGAGCAGGGGGACAGTTGTTGGCCCGGTTCAGTCCTCCCTTGGGTTGAACTGTTTCCAAGGCCCGGAGCTGTGCATTCCTGGTTCAAATTGTTTCTTGGGAGCAGTCCAAATCCCTCGGTGATCCTTCAGCAGGCAGCATGGAGGTGCCAACTCTCTTCTAGGGGTTCCCTCCTTAGGGAACCAGTGTGGTACAGGGCACCGCTGAGACCAGTGTGTGACAGAGTGCAGTTGAGGCCTGTCCCTGTCATCATGGTCTCGTGGGGTTGGGTCACTTCTCCTTAAGCCGCCTTTACATTATTGCAGAAAAATGACTCCAGTTTCCGCAATCCGCAGTAGCGGTAGAAATTTGCCAAACTATATTAAAATGTTACAGACTTTGTAGCAAAATGTGTCTGTGGAAAAAATATTTTATTACCCAGCTATCTTAGTTACACCAATATTGAACTATTTTGACAGCTTTGGGTTGTGTGTGTGTCGTATTTATTAAGTTTGACAAATCTTCAAAGCTTATAGTTAACGTTAGCTAAAGAGGCATAGCCGGAGCCAGGTCTATGCTGGCTAGATTGTCTCCTAGAACATTGCATCATGAATTATGCTGTTAATTCGATAGCAAAAAAAAAAAAGAAACCTGTGTGAAATCCATCCCATATAAACCTCTTTCAACTACAGCAGGCCTGATGTGTTTTGTCTCAATGTGTGTGTGTGTGGGGGTGGAGAGTTCCCTGGTATTGCTGAGGTGGGACGTCCCAAACGACACCAAAATCGCTTGTATGTAGGATATGTTTATTCTTTATTTTCCTCATATCAATATGTTTTTCATTATATCGACAACGTGCTTCACTAGATCATAAGGGCTTGTTAATTCTGTTTGGAAAACGATATAGTTTATAACATTAGATTATTCAAGTAAAGTGACAAGAAAGCGATCTATCATTGTTTACACACACTATTGTTTACTAAAACCATAGTAACGCTATTTTCCGGTCGTACTGCCGGACTGGGATTTGCCGGATGAGTACTGCCGGAGAACACATACGGACGTCCACCGGAGCGGAATTTTGTCCGCACCGCATCGCTCGGAGCCCTGTTGCATGCGGTCTGCGGACTCTCATAGGAAACAAATGACTTCCAGTCTTTTCAGAACTGTACCGCAGTCAATTTTCCACAATAATGTAAAGGCGGCTTTATCGTAGGGCTGCTCTTTCTAGGCCTCACCACTCCCAGGTCTGTCTTCCTACTGTAGAGTCATTTGTCTTCTGAACCTTTCTCTTTTTCTCCGGTGGTGTTATTTTCCTGTCAGGCTTGGAGCTGGTTGGAGGCTCAGGAACAAATTTCTTCTTAACTCCACTTACGAAGTTCCCAGGACAATTCCAGGACTTGAACAGGATTTAAGAATTCGGAAATCCAGTCGTAGGTAGGCCAGATTGGAGTGCGCCCATGTTCACAAGGGCTGAGTTGTATTGGGTGACATACAACTATTATTTCGTGACATTTGGAAAGTAGGCTAATCGGCCTAACCTGGTCCCAGTGAATGCCGCTAAGCTAGGCCAATCGGCCCAGGTCTCGCCACTCCATATTGCACGCACAGAGTTGAAAATGCTTCATACTGCTTGTGTAACCCCAGGGAAGATGGAAAAGCGTATTTCCCAAAATCTTGGCCATGTCCTTTAAGCTTAGTGTGCACGTTATAAGAGCCAGCAGAGAAACATCTCACTGCTCATTTTACTGGTATGTTGCATGTGACAAATAAAACGTAGAATTTGCACGTGACCTTGAACATTAATCATGTCAATTGGGAACCTCTCAACTTTCTCCGTGCTGTCTGGGGATTCTGTCTGCACACGATGTATGCAAATTCAGGTGTATGAGAACGCGCATTCAACTTAAGAAGGGGAGCACAGCTGAGAACACTTTGGCGGTTTAAGAACACATTTCCACGCGTTCATGAATCCGGCAGGGATCTTTCTTAGGGTTGGTCTTACGAAGTTCGTAAGAAGACATTTAAGAAGACACTTATGAAAGGAATGAGGTCCAATGATCTGGGAACGCGGTCCTGACTTCTTTTCTTTCCGCTCGGCTTTCTTAACCTTCCTGGTTCGCTCTATTTCATGCTTTGTCTTCCTTATCCTTCTTGTGTTTATGTTCAGGTTTGTCTGCTGATACCACTGTAGGATCCAGTTTCTCCTTTCCAGTACCTCCAGGGGTGATAGTCACTGACGACTGGTCCTGTTTATAAGTGCTTTCAGACACTGCTCCTGGGTTGCCCTCAAGGCCTCAGTGGCCTGTTCCCGCTCTGCCTCCCCATCCTCACTACTCTCCTCCTCTTCACCCTGCGATTCCTGCGCTGAGTCAGAACGAGCCTCAGCTAGTACCTTTAGTACCCCAGGGGACGGAGAGTCAGCACCAGGAGACCTCAATCCTTCTAGGAAAGATCCAGATCTTTCAACACCGTCTCTTACCACACGAAGGGAACAGCATTCTCTTTTATTTATTTTTAAAGCACTGTCTGGCAAGCTACAATTATACTCGTCCTCACGTTTGAGTTTTAAAAACATGGACCACCACACTTGGTCACAATCTCATATAAGGCTGAACGTACCTCGGTGTAACTCCAACGCAGGAAAGTCTGCCTTTAGTATTTATGCACCGAGAGGTGGAACAGACTGCCGGACTCCCTAAAGCTGGACCAACTTGTCTCACTGGAGTGGTTCAAGGCTATAATAGAAGTTGTGCTCCATGTGAACTGTACATGTTTCTTGTAGTCTTGTTTTTATTCTGGATCTTCGTACTTCATTTTATGTGGTTTTGTCGTATCATGTTCCTATTTTGTATATGTTTTTTTTGTAATCAGGGCGGCATTGAAATAGAGAGATTGCCTTAAATTGTTTCCCCTGAATAAATAAAGGTTTCAATTCAACAAAGGGGAGAGGTGATGCCTTGATTGGAGACCGCTGGTGACACAGTGAGATGGAACTGGACATGAACAAAACGCGGGACCTCTCCAGGAAACATCAGGTAGCCTGCCAGACTTCAGGTAGCCTGACACTCACTGAATTGTCATTTCGTTTTCCGAGATGGGCATTGCTGAAGAGGCAGTCCACACATTGGCCTGGTTGGAATTCCAACCTGAAAAATCACTCTGGACAGGGGTGTAGATTCACTTTTATTCTCATGTGTTGTTTTCATCTCAAAGGGGCCCCTGATTAACCTGTCTTTTAGAAAATCTCTCCGTCGACGACAACACAAAAAAATATGTAGGCCTAGGCCTAATAATTCTTAACCGTGTGTCATCAATTATACTGTAGAAGAACATTGCAAGCATGTGTATTGAGGGTCTTCTTAAACAAGCGTTGATTTCAGAAGTGAGTTGGCACCAACTGGTGAAAGCAAAATAACTAAGCAGATGTTTTACATTTTGGAAGAATAATTTGTTATATTGGAACGTATTTCACTGTCATTTTTTGTTTTGGACTGCTATTTTTCTTTTTAACTAGCCTACAAGTGACGCACAACTGAATGAATGTGGACAGCCAGTTTGTATGAAATTGAGACATATATATAATATTAAAGTCGCACAGAAATGAAAAAAGCATTGTCCCATTTTGGTTCACATACTGTAATTGGTCATAGTGTTCACCTATTCAAAGATGTATGTATTTTTTACAAAACTCTACTTTTGTTGTAATCTTATATCAAAGTATATAATTTCTTACTTCCTGGAAAACGGTAGGTCACGTGCAATTACGACACCAGGTACCTTAGATTTTAGGCCAATAATCTCACGACATCCACCCTGTCAATCAAAACGTCAACTACTATGCAGCCTCAAGTGTTGAATATCCCGCCCGCTCGATAACGTTCCAATGAAATTAATCTAAACGCATCTCCCACCCTTGCAGCCTGTTTCAGGCGGAAATACGTCAAAGTACGGAAGCAAGATGTTCTCCAACGTCCCTTTCGGTGTAAGATATTAAGAACTTTTGAACTTCTGTCTCAAAATCGCCTGCATTAGCCTACACAAAGGAGATGGCCTACTGGTGCACCGCACACTGAATGTGAGTTACCCAGGAAGAGAGGGAAAGGTAGCCTACACACACCTGATCTCAGCCCCAGTTTCAACACTGTCGGTGCCAGTTGAAACCCAGAGCGCAGAGCTCCATCCGAATTATGTTTTCACCCAGTTGCAGTACTAAACAGACAACTTTATTTCAAGCTACAAATAGTTTGCTGGCATATTCGCATATTCATATTTTTCAGACTTCTGCTCCACTCCAAATTGGATTTGTAGCCCTCCAGGGGCTCCAATTGGCCAGGGGAAAACACAAGTGGCGTTTGGTTTCAGTAACCTAAAACATTGTTTGAGTGTGGATTATTATTTTTTGCCTTCTCTCTACAAGGGGGTGAGGCACCAGAGAGGCACGGGTGTGCCGCTGGCACGTGTGTGTGTGTGTGCGGGGGGGGCAGGGGGGCTGGCAAAATTGCAACGCATTTTGGGGCATTATTATTACACGCTTTTAATCGAGAATTGATCGATGTCACCATGGGCCACATACAGTAGGCCAACACTGTAAATAAATAAATAAATAAATAAGTAAAATAAAAAATACTTTCAAAAGGGCACTTGCCTTGTCCAGAGGGCAAAGGGCAGGTGCTCTAGCACCACCTCGTGTCTATCTGTGCACGTCCCTGTGAGGCACTATAGAGGAGAGAAGCATGCCAACCATCAGTGTGGGTGTAGCTATGGTGTGATTTATAGACTCCATTTGCTCTCTTTGCGTACTTGTACTGTGTACTTGGCAAGACGCCTTCAAAATGTCTGTCCCCCTCTATCCAAACAGCTCTTGCAAAGACCATTATTCTGAAAAAAACACACAAAAAAGCTAAAGAAATAAAAGGAAAGGTTTGTCTTCACTCTACAGTATTTCGTGCAAAAAAGGGAAGATGGCATATTCTCCACTATATGGTAGACAAACAGCTTTCCTTTTCAATTCCTGGCTTTGTAGAAGTTGTGTTTTAGTCATTCTGTGGACACTGCTAACAAAAGCAATGTTCATGAGTTTTGACTGGCAAGGCTTCTCAAAAAGGCTGGAGGTCTGACGATCGGGAATTACTCTGCAAACCAATTTGCCATCTGGTCTTTTCTCAGTCACGAATGCTATGCTGTCATCCTGGAGCAAAAAACAGCTGTCCCTCAGCTTTACTGACACTGTCTGCAGTGACCCATGCTTCTGTTTCATATTTCTTTGTGCACACTCATTCTCTACTGTACACTTTGCCACTTGCACCAAAGGGTTGTGGCTGGTCTTCACAAGCTTTTGATGGTTTGAAGGTGATTTTCAAAGGGGAAAGCAGATATGTAATTCAACAAGCAATCAAAATGTGCTACATCTTCATGGAGGTGTTTTAGAGCATGCACATTGTAGACAGTGAATTTGTCTCCATTGACCTCAGCGCTGTTGACCACAACATGATTGAGGAGCTCAGCTGCATATGGAAGAAACTGGTTTCTCCTATCACGATCTACAGTGAGAAGGATTGACATTCCAACTGTAAGGCAGAGGAAGTGGTGGTACGATTCTGTGTCCATAATCCCACGGAGCACCACAGGTCAAGTGTACAGAAGAAACTGCCAACATTCTGTAGCTTTCCATATATCCAACTCATTAAGGGATCTAGGCTTCCTTGCTACCTCACTGGGCATTGCATTCCTCAATCCAATCAGTCTATCGGAGAGTTCAGCTCTCTTTCTAGCAGGGAGCCTCAGAGGGTTGGGCTGCGTTCCGAATCGCATACTACCCTACTATATAGTATGCCAAAACAGGATGTAGTATGTCCCAATACATAGTATGCCACATGCAGTATGGCAAAAATACCAGGATGTCCTACTACATCCGGTCGTATTTTGCAGTATGCAAGCCAGCAGGCTTTTCTGGCTATTCTGACCCACAATCTTGTGCGCAGCGCAAATGTGTGTCACATGTGCGAGTCGTGACAGCTGTAGACGAATGTCGCGTTGTGCACAGCGACGGATGTGGGCACATTTCAAGGCGAAATGTTATGACAAGGTAGTATGTCCCAATTGGATGGCTACTGCTTGCAAAGTACGTACTTTCTAAGGGCAGCTGTAGTAGGTACTGGTAGTAAGAAGTAGAAGTATGCGATTCGGAACGCAGCCTTGGTGATCCGACACAAGAAACTCAAGATGCGCCTCACTCCTCCAAGACAGACAAGGTGCATATAATCAAGGACAAATGAGCTGACACATGGGATACCTGCTCTGATCAGTGGTGTCTCTCCATTCTGGTGTTTTCCTCTGTAGGCTATCTGGCTAAACTTGTCATCTGTCCTTTTTGGGGCGGTCTCCTTGCTGTTGAACACTACTCTTCCCAACCATTGACCTTCCTCTTCACACCTTTCACAGCTAGAGTATCCAGTGTGGTAGATAATGTTTTTCAAGAAAGCTCTGGCTGGAGCATCACATATGAAGGCCTTTATATGCACCTGTATGACTGATTGTGCAGTACTCCATTCTCCTTGAGCCTCATAATATCTTCCACCATGTCTTGGATGTAGTCTTCCAGTGGTTCTGGTTTTGTCATGCCACTGAAAAGACCGATGACGAAAGGCTCAAATCCATCAATCTTTGCTAACATGGGCCAGAACTGAGCACCCCTAGATTTGAATAGTGGTACACCATCCACGTTAATGCAGACATCTATGTGCTCTGTGGAAGTTGGGCACTGCCAAAGTATGTTGCGTATACCAGTTTCTAGGCAATAATGAATGTATTCGCCATTGCATCTTGCCTGGCGTTCGACTACTGTTGGAGTGGAGAGAGGTGTCTGTGAGTTCTTCGGCAGGTAGTCATGTCCATGTTTCCGAAGGATTTGAAGCAGGCCATTGAGTGATTTGTGTGTTAGATTATTAGTCACTGCCCAATCTTCCTCCATTTTTTTTAGATAATTTGAGGCCATGCTCGGTAACAGTGTCTCTCTCCTAGAGATGTTGATAATCTCCTTCTCTCTCCAGGATTTTTTTCTGTCTCTCACCTAGTGTTGGTAACAGTCTCCTGGTTGTGTTGGTAGCCGGTTCTTTCAAGGTGATGGTGACGGTCTCTCCCTCTCCTGGTGGCAGTGGCGATTTTACATTAGGGGCAGGTGGGGCAGTGCCCCACCAGGTGGCGCTGTTGTGCAAGATGCATCTTAGCCTACAACTGTGTTTCGGAAAAATCAAATTTATAATTAATACAAAATAGTGATTCAGTGGTTAAAATAGCATGTATAAATATAATAAACCTGACTGACACTATGTATAGTGCTGTTTTGCAGTAATTCCCTTTGTATGAGTGTGTCACAGACTGCTCTGACTCGGCAGAGGGGCACCGAAGCGTTCTCCCCTACTGTTGCTATAGCGACAATGTGAGCGTGGTCGGGAGTAATGTGAAAAAATATCACACAGATTTTATTCGGTGGAGGGGCAGAAAAGTCTCTTCCCCTACGAAATCTACCTGGCAACAGGTTTAGCCAGGGAATAATAAAACAACGTTGATCAAAGTTGAACTACTGGGTCATTGTCGATGTCGATCTACGTTAGCCAATGCTGCTAGCTAAAGTTTTGTAGAGATTAAAAGTGTTTTCAGGTGCAACAATGAATAGTGTAGAGTATTTGTTGAATGTGCGGTTTAGTACATTGAAACTTGAAGAGAAACTGGAAATAAAACGTTTAGGGCCATACGACCAGAAGAATTGGTGCTGCTCCAGGCTGGAGATAAGGTAACCCGTACCTTCAAACAGGAATGGTTTGAGAAAAATAAGTCGCTAACTGCTAGCACCTCGAAAAGTGCGCTGTTCTGTTTCCCTTGTATTCTTTTTGGTGAAAACTCTGTTTGGGCATCGTCTGGATTCAAAGACATTAAACATCTGTCAGAAAGAACCGCGAAGCATGAAAGCTCTGCATCCCATCTGAACTGTGCCATGAAGCTGGGTTGACTGGGGCAGCTCAACGTCCAGGCACAACTAGATGATGCGTTTCGCCGTTCCATCGCGGAGCACAACAAACAGACCGAGGAGAATCGGTATGTTCTGGGGAGGCTGATCACTTTTATTAAACTCTGTGGGAAGTGTGAAATGGGTTTGCGTGGTCACGACGAGTCAGCGAACTCACTGAACCCAGGCATTTTTCGGTGCATTTTTGAGACGATGTGTGAGGGGGACTAATGTGGACAGTGCGCCTTCACTCTAGTAGACTATTTGGCTGTGATATACAGTAAGTGGAGTACTAATAGGTTATGCGTAGTGCCCAGGTCTGATGGGTGAACACTTGTCACTTTCAGAACCCTGGACCGGGCATGCGCTCTCTAATTAGCCTACTCTGCGTGTGTTAATGTGTCGTTATCTTTGTGTGTTGTAGCCTCTGCTCTGATGTACCTACCGTAGTCTAATTGGCTTTAGTTCTTGTGATGGTGACATATAAAAATATAAATATAAAATATTTATATAAAACTGCCCCTCCAGAAATGCCATGCTAAAATCGCCACTGCCTGGTGGTAATATAAGAGTACATCATCTCTTAAAACTGATTAAATCTGCTAATTATCCATATCCATATCATTTCGAACAATAATTAATATCCATTTTAAGATATTCATGAAGTACAATTGTGACAGTTAACCTTTACAGTTAAAGTTTTCATTTATTGTCAAGTCAACCACCATTTCTTGACTGAAGTAACTAGCTTACTAACGTTAGTCAATCACAATCATGAGGCAAGCTAACTAGTTAGCTAGTAAGTTTTCACAGCTGTACCATGGCTGCTACAGGTAGCTACCCGTAGCTAACGTAACGTTAGCTAGTAGCTACGGTTACTCTGTATTATAAATGGTAAATGGACTGCTTTACAATGAAGGCCTCTCATTCACCCATTCACACACACATTCACCAATGGCAGCAGCTACCATGCAAAGTGCTAGCCTGCGTATTGGGAGCAATTTGGGGTTCAGTGTCTTGCCGAAGGACACTTCGACATGTGGACGGCCCGCTCTACCACTGAGCCACAGTCGCGCTGTTGTGCTAAACTAGCATTAAGGTTTTTCTTTCTTCCTTTTTTTTACCTTAGCTCCTTTTCGGGACTTACTATCTGTCTGCCAGATAACATTAGTATATTAACCCAGTTCCGAAAGGGGCTTTGCCTTGGTAAGCATGTGGCTGCAGTGAGCACAGATAGCTGCTAGCTACATTTACCTCAGAAATGTGATTCGGGTATCTAGCAAACTCAGCTAACGCTACGCTTCACGCCTATGATTGCAGCACAACCTATGGTATTATACCAACCTTCTCATGAGTTATGCTTCAGTAAATCACATTTCTGATGTATATTAGCTAGCAAGCTACTAAATCACATTGCTCTCTGCTGTGGTTTTATCATTACAACAGGAAGGCATCTCCAGGCGGGAACACACCTCAGACTTTCAGCCTGGCCTAGAGTGACCTTCCATTGTTCTGTTGTCCCTACCTGAAACCTACTCAAAATGTACCGCGCTTTCTAATATCACATGTCTGATCTCTTGACCACTGTTGATGATGTCCGCCATTTATTATGACGTGTACAGATGGGTTAGCCAATCAAATCTCTGGAAGCATCACATCCATGTATTGCTTGAATATAAGACCGCGCAAGACCAGACTGTTTTCACTTCTGTCGGATAAACCACTCTGTGATTTATCCTGAGGTCCTTTTGCAAACGTATTGTTTTCTTAATAAATTGGACTGAACCTTTTGAGCGAACCTTGGCAAATCCTTTTTACTTTTGATCAGATTAATTTCCACTACAATGCCTATGACCGCAGCACAACCCGTGGTATTATACCAACCTTCTCGTGAGTTATGCTTCAGTAAATCATGTTTCTGATGTACATTAGCTAGCAAGCTACTAAATCACATTTAGTAGCTAGCACTAGCATACAATGTCACCTGCCTCCAAACTGACCAATGACACAGCTGTAGCTGATCGAGTCTAGCTAACGTTAGCTAACATAGCTAACTTAGTGCTAATATAACATAACTTAACGGAAACCTCTATATCGCATCTTCAGCTCACCTTGCAATTAGCTCGATAAAACTTCAGTCAAACACACATTTCAATATTATCCAAACATAAATAATCATTATTCTACACGTAACTTACCGTCCACACTTTTTGGAAGCGTTATGCCAGCCGAGTACCACACTCAGTGAAGCTTTTGTCAGAACTGTAGTGCGCGTGGTCACGTGCATGACGCAGCTCTCGATCGCATTTTTTAATTAACCATATTTATAAAGTTTGCAATTTGAACAGTGTTCAAAAATATTTAGAAAGACTATTTAGGTGTAGTATACACAACACATTTTCATTATGACAATTCCCCACTTGTATTAATATGTGTATCTTGAGCTAAATGCGGACCAGCTCAGACGGACTTAACATAGCCCAATTTTCAATGACTTTTTTGGGGCTAAATGAAGGCTAAAATGGGCAGACCAGATTTAGCCCAAGAAAAAAACGTCCAATAGACATCGGGGGCCTCATTTATCATTGAGGTACGCCTTCTTTTACACGGTCTTTTTCGCGAGTTCAGGCGTACGCCATTTGCCCCCCCCACATTGCGATTTATCAAGCCGTAAGGGCGAAAATTTAGTCGCCTTTCTCCGCGCTTTTGTAGGACACCTCTCAGCTTGTCGTACCGATTTACACGGTGTTCTACGCCCTTCTTGAACACAGGGGGAACTGGCGACGCAGGTGGTGCGTCGGTGAATTACTATGTTTGACGGAGAGAATAAGAGCGACAGTTCATGAACGCACAATCATGTAGGCTACTAGGCCAATTCAGCACAAACATATATCGCAATGCAAGATTAGACGTGTCCTCTAACCGGCTCATTCATGGTTCGATATGGATTTGTTCCCCAAACTGTACCTATGCGCTGTCCCAAACCCTTCCGCGCTATATGTCACACACTTAATGCAGGCACTCCATCAAACGCAAATCATTGACAAATTAGATTGTCATTAATATGTGATCATGTGGACCTGTTTGCTGTTTGGTAAGCATATAAATGACAGTCCTCCTGTGCGTAATGCAAGCCTAAATGAATCCGGCGCTACTCGGCCTACTGGCCGAGATAGAACTCCAAAGAGGTGACGGCGATGGCGACTGCACCCACATAAGGGCACCATCAGTGAATGAATACGTCTATGTGAATCGCAAAAATGTGCACACTATAAATACCCAAATCATATGTGACGCCGACATGCTCATCACATAGTGGCACGGTGGCCTGGCTCCACGCATGACTCATTCATCCTGGCGCACAGCAGGGTAGGGCTAGACTGGAGGCAGGCGCTGCGCGTGACGGCTGGCTTGGTGTGTGCATAGCCAAGATACATATTCTTTGTCTTTTTTACTTTAATCTTTATTAGCATTTTCCATCCATACAACGACAATACCATAAAACATAAAAACTTACAATAACAGCTTATGGGTACTTCCATCCATGCAGCTTTTTTTTCTTACTCAAATATGACAATTTTAATACTAGTGGTATCATCACACTTCCTTCTATAATCCATCCATTTTTCCCATCTCCCTTCAAACTTTCCTTCCTGCATCCTCAATGCATAAATAAATCTCATAAATCTCCTCCACAACACCCACCACTGCTCCTTGGTTGGGGGTTCCACCTTATACCAAGCCCTCATTATTGTCTTTTTACTAGCAACCAATAGTAATTTCACTAGGTATCTGTCCCCTCCTTGTACATCATTCTGTTATGTTTGCCAAGATGTATATTCAAAGCTGATAAGAATGAGAACCAGTCAAGACCCCACCACAAAATGAGGACCCAAGCCCTCAGCCCCCTCCCCGTCATGAGGTTTACCAGCGGGGCCAAAGGGCCCACACTGAGGTCATGCGCCAGCTATGAAGACACAAACAAGTAAGGTTCACATTTCTACCATTTTATTGTCTGTTGGTGGGTGACTGTGTGAGGTGTGTGAGTGCGTTTGTGAGTGAATGTGTGAGGTCCGTGAGTGTGGTAGTGAGTGACTGTGTGAGGTCCGTGACAGCATGTGTGAGGGAATGAAGTGCAGTGAGGATGTCCTGTTGGCTCTGGTGGTGTAGTGTGGTGACCTCCACCAACTGCTGCACAACTGCCCCACAACTGCCCCAATCCCTTCTGCCATTTCCCTCTGGGCCTCTAGGGTCATGAGCCTCCAGCACAGCGTCTGATAGGAAGCCCAGCCCTCAGGGAACCTTGAGGCAGGGACGCTGGCAGCCGGAGGTGGAGGCGTGGGCGGTGGAGACGGAGGCGCTGGAGATGGCACTGGAGGTGGAGGCTGGTGCGCTGGATGTAGAGGCTGCAACCGGCGGGGGCACGACCGTCAGGTCAAGGACCACTGCAGACTCCCCCTCCTCTGAGTCCCACCCCACGTCAGAGTCTGGAGAAACAATTTCAATCATTTTCTTTGAGTTTGTCTGTGAACTTGATTATGCATTAAACATTTTATTGTGTAGCCATATTCAATTGATATGTTTTTCTGTTGGCAGCCAAATAAATGCTTAAGTGTGATTTCCCGGGTGATTTAGATGAGAGTCTAAATTTCCCAGAGGGGAAAATGTTTCATGTGGTCTAACATCATGAAGTGGTCATCTGTGTTATCGTTCCCTGTTTTTGGTCCTAAATCATTCATAGCCTACCACAGAATGTGTGGAATGTTTGCTTTCCTCACACATAATACAGCATGTCCGTGTAGCCTACGCCACATACAGGATGCACGAACATACAGTAGGCTACCTAAACTAGGAGCAATCAGACAAATGTAGGCTCGTACAAATAGCTTACCTTCCGAAGATGATTTTCTTTCCTCGCGTGGACCTCACCAACAAGCACATGCACCTCCGTCTCCGAAAGGTTTCTCTTCTTTCCGCGTTTTTCCATAAACGTATTTATCTGTCCCTATGCTCCACGCTATATTATGTCGGTTCCTTCCGGGGTATCCCCGTTGTGCCGTCATAGTTTTGACCATATATGGTTGGATTTGGGCGTGGAGAGGGCGGAACACGGGGCGCGTGCGCGTACGCTCTCTTCCCCGCCCGTCTCGGATTTCTCGTGCAGAAAAGGGCATACGACTTTTTTGATAGATCCGAAAAGCGTGTAAATATTCTCGTCGTACGCTACATTGTGCATTTTCCGCGTTTTCGTCGTACGCCCTCTTTTACACCTGAATTTACACGCTCTTTGATAAATGAGGCCCCTGGTGTTTGGTGGGGTTGCCTCTGTGTATAAATTAGTATTCTGGAATACTCTCCAGAAAGACTTAAAATTACAAGAACTGATCAGTTATGATGCTTTCATATCGATTTTAAAGGACTAAGAGTGTGAAAGTATTGGAAATTGTCATTGCTGTTAATTCAGTATCTGTGCTCGCCCAAACCTGCTTTTAATTTCTTGTTATTTTTTATTATGTCTGTCTTTGTGTATTGAATGTATGCCTGTGTCCTTGTGCTGCCCTATTGGAAAAGAGATTCCATATCTCAATGAGGTCATCTGGTTAAATAAAGGTTTAATAAAAAAATAAAGTTTGATTTGATTCGATTGGACAAGTAAAATAATAAAAAATCTATTCAGAGAGACACTCTCCTCTTCCTCCTCCTCCTCTTCTTCTTCCTCCTCCTCCTTCACAGTATAGACAGCCTGGCCCGTGGAGGTGGGTCCATACGTGGAGCTGTGACGGAGCTCCGCCGCTGAGGCGGAGGAGGGCGGGGCTTTAAACGCCATCGCCACAGGACACCCAGGCAGAGGCAAAACAATCAGCGGCTTCAGACAGAACTATGATTGGAGGGGAAAAGGGCAACAGCACTCAGGCACACGCATGCACAATAGAAGCACCAGACAGTGTCCCAACAGGACGACGTCCAGCTTGATTGGTTCAGAAGCTGGCTGGGTCACTGAGGGTCATTGTTCAGAGAGAATAGAAAATTGGCTATGTTTTCTGGTGTTTTTCGCCCTCACCCCACTCCAGAGTTTCTTTAGCTGGCGAGCCTTCTGGGAACTGTGTCATGCAGGATGTTCATGGATGAGCTGAATACTGTACGTTACCGCAATGAAATGTGGTATCATATTCAAAATTAAGTGTTAGTCTAAAAATCCGTTTTTAACCTCCAGTGGCTTGTTTTAAAGCGTAATCAGTAGATTCAATAAGATGGATAGGTCTTTGAGTTCACAATAAAACAGCGAACCCGAGCAGTTGGAAGTGCCTGAGGAGAGAGCAGTCACTGTCAGACAGACTGAAGGTTTTCAGATGTTATCTTTCTCTGTCTTCACCTTGGCCATACAAAGCGTAGCATTTGAGAAGTGTGAAACTGCTGTTTCTCAGCTCCCTCCTACCATGGTCAAACCCTACACCCCCTCCTGACCGCTACGCTCTGCTACCTCGGTGCGACTGGCTGCCCTGTCACTCTGAGGCCCCTGTGGTCGATCGACACGGTCACGGCTCCTCTCTGTCCTGGCCCCACAGTGGTGGAATGATCCACCCACTGATGTCAGGGCAGCAGAGTCACTGCCCATCTTTCGCCTCAGGCTCAAATCTCTTCATGAAGTACTACCAATGATGCTCCCTCTTAAGGACCTATTGTATTTTTAGTTTGCTATTATTGAACTTTGCCTTCAGCACTAGATTATGCTCTTAGTCACTTGTTTTAGAAAGAAAATGCACTTGTGAGTTCTGGCAAATACAGTAGTAGTTCATTGGCTTTTCCTACGTTAAATGCAATTATTGTAAGCCGCTTTGGATAAAAGCGTCAGCTAAATTACTGTAATGTAATGTTTTGCCATGTGTACTTTAGTGTGACACACACTGGTCAGGCTGCACCTTACCACCTAAGGAGATTCTGACAATGTTGTTCCCAATCCTCCTACACTACCCTCTCCCCAAGAAGACAGTAAACATGGCATGGGTAACCCCAATTCACTCTGAAATGAGAGAGAGAGAGAGAGAGAGAGAAAGAGGTGGGGGTGATGGCAAGGGAGGGAGGAGACAGCAATAGGGCGGGGTCCCCGGAGAGACAGAGAGATCAAGTGAGGGATGAAGCAATCACTAGATGAAGAGAGAATATGAGACTGCGGAAAGGGAGGTGGCAGGTGAAGAAAGAGTGATAAATAGAGATAGTGAAAGACAGGGAGAGAAGGTAATGTTTGCCCAGTTTGCTTAAATAAAATTGGCTTGGCCTAGCCTTTTCTGAGCAAACATTGACTGCTGGATGAACTTCATTACCTGCAGTGTTTGCGCAGACATTAACGGAAACCCTGCCCACAGTACCGAGTGACTGCACAGTCTGAAACGGAGTAAAACTTTGTTGGATGATCTTTCTGTTGCGTGGTATCATGCAGCAAATTTGCTATTGCCAATAAAGGTCAGGCTCACTTAGGCCCAAATCCACAAAGAATGAATTGCTCCCGCTAATAGCTTGATATTTTGCACAGCAATTGCAATGGCAATCTGCTCCAGTTTAGCACGATATCCACAAAAGATTTTGCTCTAATGATATGCCTGGGCAAACACGCCCACAAAATTGCGGCCATGATTGCAATTAGCCATATACGCGTTCTTGAGCACGCCTCAAGAAAGCCTAAAGACCCCGTATTTGAAAACCACAACAATGCCTCGCGTTGAGGAATCTCAACTGTCGATTCATCCAATCTGATTGATGAAAACAACCGTTTAGCGGCCGAAAATAGATTTTGAGAAACTGCATTCTCGGTGCCCCGATCACCGTCATTACATGGATATACTGGCTCGCGCTGGATTTTACATTTCTTCTACATGCCTCCGAACTACACCAAAGTGATCTCGGTGAGTCAAACTTCTTATAATATGTCGTAAATAAGGTCCAGGTTGTCAAAAACGAGCATTGCCCTTTAATATTATCCAATATCAATTCAATATCATTAAAACTTCACAAGTCCTGAGGAGAGACAGAATGAGAGAGTGCGAGCTGACTGCTGCAGTTAACACCAGCTTTTCAAAAGCGGTATTTGCACCTCTCTAACCACGTGTGGCAGTTAGCTCATGGTCTTTGTGGATCAGACGCAAGGCTTATTTGGGGCAGTTTTGCACGGAAGTACCTAATTTACATACATTCAAATGAGCCTGGCGCAGCCGTGGAGCTATTTGCTCATCGGTGCAGTTTGCAATACCCTTTGCGTGTGCTTTGTGGATTGGTTTGTGGATTGGATTGGATTTTTGTCTAATTTCTCCGGGTTTGCCGCTCCAAAAGCCGCACAATCCTTTTGTGGATTTGGCCCTTACTGTATTCAGACAGAGGGAAAATTTATTTTAAAACTGTGTTTTAAAACTGTGTTTTAAGAACCACACTTCCCACAACCCCCCACTCACTCGCTGTAATGATGAGAAAAAAATTATAACAAATCATAGCAAAACATAGCTACTTTCTGGAAGGATGGCTTCAATGCAGGTAAATACCGGTCTTCTTTCTTGTACAGTATGTGCATGTAGATTTCGTTTCGCATGGCGAAGTGTTTGTTGTCTTCCTGATATTGTGACACGCAAAACGTATCACTTCAATTTCCACCACAAGATTTCCCGCCAGTGTACTAGCCAGTACACCGAAATTCTGAATGAATACATTCACAGGGTCTCATGCAGTCTCATGTCACGAAAAAATGTTTTGGGGTCTTGCTAAGGCCAATTCATAAACTAATAGCAAGTAAAGGTGAATACTGAACCATAAAAAAGTTATTTCATTGAGCTTTAACACCAAATTAATCTGTTCTCAGGTAAAATGAAAACTGCAGTAGCAGTCAGGAGTTGTGGAAAAAACAATCAACTTTGAAACTTTAGTGGATAGGTAGATTCAATGCTAAATATATCTTCTCTGGTGGAAATGACAGCATATTATCCTCCTACCGAGAGGGAAATAAATGGAAGATTACAGTGGAGCATCATCTCTCCTCATCTCTCTCCTCTGTTATCTTTAATGGTGCAGTTCAGAGAGAATCAAAGTGGAGCTCTCGGGAGATGATGGACTTGTAACACCTGCCCCAGCGGAGATGCCTGGGGTGCACCTGCTTCAATCCCCTCCCCTGTACAGCACCTTCTCTGAAGAAATAGACAAGACCCAGAAAGCAGTGCGGTACTGTATATGGTTGTTCTCTGGCTTGTTCAGTAAGCACGGAGAGAGCTTTGCCCTCTCAGCACTTCCCAGCAGAAGGGCTCGGTTCCACACTGCAGGGTGAGGGAGATTGGAAAAGAACAGACCATGCCCCGCCAAGCATGTCGTCAACTGGGGGACACAACGACAGCTGTGACTGTGAGGACATTACACACTCATATCAACTGGGCCTCCTATCAACTGGGCCTCCTATCTAAACCCTCTATCTCTCTCTGTCTGGCTCCCTCTCTC
The DNA here is from genome assembly GCF_949987555.1 of Borostomias antarcticus. Classification (NCBI taxonomy): domain Eukaryota; kingdom Metazoa; phylum Chordata; class Actinopteri; order Stomiiformes; family Stomiidae; genus Borostomias; species Borostomias antarcticus. Next base: position 19,062,866 of record NC_140239.1, on the reverse strand, counting down.
TCCCTATATCTCAGTCCCACTCTCTCTCTCTCTCCCTCTTTCTGTAGCAAACTTCATTCTCTCTGGGCCCCTAGTAGTGAAGGAACCAAACCCTCAAAATTTGAGATACCCCTCCCCGGGGTAGAACAAAATGGGACATTGTTTTTTCATATCTTTAATATGTCCCCTTCATGAAATGGATTGTCCCAAGTTTTACTTTTACTGCAAAAGTCATGATATTCATCCGTGAAGTGACTTACCCCATAGGCCAAAAAAGTGCAAAAAACGCCTAACCTGAAAGAGGGAATTCCAAGATAATCCTTTGTCATTTTCTACCAGATGGTTGTTTTTACATCATACTTCCACAGATGGTCTACAGGTAGTGTAGAAGGAGAATAATCCGCACTCCGGTCAATAATTTTAGAATTTAAGAATAATAATTCTTTATTCCATAGCAGCAGTCAGTAAACGGACGCGTTTCGGACGTAGGGCCTTCTTCAGCGTTTAAAGCCGCTCTTGCGGAACTGACCTCTATATATACTGTCTTCAATAATCAGTAGCCTATGTCAGAAAGGTGAAGGTTCGGCTACCTGTGCTACCTCAGAAAGGTGAAGGTTCGGCTACCAGTGTGCATAATGCAGAGGGTCGCACATTTACATAATACAAATACAATACAGAGTTACAACCATCATACAATATATACAACAATTTCATTAACAATATCACAAGAGAGAGACCTTTACAGAAAACAACCTAGCAATAGTTCTTCATTCAATCCTTTCAGGAACTCTGTTTTCAGGGCGTGAATCCAATAAGCCTCTCTCTGTAGAAGTAGGCGCTCTGTGTCACCACCTCTTTTCAATGGATTCACCAATTCAATGCCCTGAAAACGTAGCCTGCAGACCTCATGACCTGAGGAGTTAAAATGCCTCGCTACAGGCGATTTCTCATCATGCAGCCTAATGTTGCACTTGTGTTCAGAGATTCTGACCTTCAATTCCCTTTTTGTTTTCCCCACATAATAGAACCCACATGGACATTTCAATAAATAAACAACAAACTTAGTCCTACCTGTGATCCTCCCGAATCATGGCATTGCAATGGACACAATTATTGCAAGCAAAATTACCAGAGGGCAAAGTAGAAAGGAAATGTTGTGGTGGGATATATGTGTCATTCCTAACTAGGCTATCTCTCAGGTTTTTGGCACGTTTGTTGTCAAAAATAGGAGGAGTGGCAAAGGCCTGCCCCACTGCAGAGTCACTGGAAAGGATGTGCCAATGTTTTTTTTTTAACGATTTCTTTAACAGACTGAGAGATGGGGGAGAAGGTGGTGGATAACACTATAGGTGCATTACAAAATGGGGAGGGTTTTGGGGTAAGGAGACTGACCCCTTCAACTCTAGATGAGCTGTCAGACAAAATGCTCTCTGTGTATCCCTTAGACCTGAACCAATTACAAAGTTCTGTGGAGTGTCTTTCCAGTTCAGATTCTGTACTGCATATTCTCTTAAGTCTTAACATTTGACTGTAGGGTAGACCTCTTTTCAGGCTAGATGGGTGATAGCTGGAGTAATGTAGGTAATTGTTTCTGTCTGTCGGTTTTATATACACAGTAGTCTGTATTTCCTTTGCTTTTGTCACCAACACATCTAGAAAAGACAGATTCTCTGTTGGCCTCTAGAGAGAATTTGATGGAAGGTAATCTAGAGTTCATGTACTCCACAAACTGCTCAAGCATGTCATCTGTACCCGAGACAATGAAAAAAATTTAATCAATATATCTGAACCAACACTTTAAATGGGGAGAAAACGGGTTACCATTGTACACAAAATCCTCTTCAAATTTCCCCATAAATAAATTTGAGTAGTTGGGGGAGAATGGACTACCCATGGATACACCTTGTATTTGAAGGTAGTAATCTTTTTCAAACTTGAAATAATTTTTGTACAACACTTCCTGGGCCAAATCCATCAATACCTCAACAAGACGTGACTGGTTCTCTCTCGATACCATGTAGTGATGGAGAGCTTCTAAAAGCTGTCAAAGCCATTCTACCATTGTTCTCGGATCTGCACCGCTATTATTCTGAACCATGAGTCGAGCGGGCTTTAGCCCTGTTTGGGCGTGGTACTCTACAGGTAGTGTCCCTACATCCCAAAGCAACCAGGATGCCAATATTTGGTTCTATTTTGAATTAGCAGCCTTCTATATAAGGCCTTATTATAGGCGGAAAGAGCAAAAAGTTATTTTGTATGAGGAATATTCACTTTAAATCCTGGTCTTACTCTTCTATCATAGAACAAAACCTGACCTTATTTTTTCATAACTTTGACTTATCCCCTTCATTAAATGAATGATGAGACGTTTTACTTGTTTTGAAAAAGCCATGAAATTCTTCAATAAAGTGATTCACCACATTTGCAAAAAAAGCCAAATACTCCAGGCCTGCCCTGAAAAAGGTGTTCCAAGGTAATCCTGCATCATTTCCCATCTACTGGTTGGATTTACTTTATATTTACACAGATTGTCTACAGGTAGTCGGAGCCTACAGAGTCGAACGTATTGTACAACTCTGCGTTGAGGATAGACGTCCTCCATTTCCTTCTAACCAGTATGTAGTCCAGCTGAAGTAGCATACCAGTAGCTCGGTCCTGGAATGTCCATCTCTTGCCCATTCTCCTAGGGAACAAGGTGTTGGCGGCCAGGAGCTCGTGTTCCGTGAGCAGAGCAGTTAGATGTTCTCCATTGCGATTGGTGGTGTTGTGGTATGTGAAGGGTGCATCTTCTGGTTCGAGCCTCGCATTAAAGTCCCCCAGGATTATCAGGAAGTTGTGAGCCGGCACATGGTGGATCGCTGTGCTTAGGTCCTCGTAGAACTTCTCCACTCAACTGGTTGGTGGGAGAGTACACACTCATGACAGTTGTTAGCGGATTCCTCTCAAAGTCACCGATAAGGATCCTGTCGGTGTGTTGTTGCACCCTACGAAGAGCTTTTCATGCTCGAGGGCTCACCATTAGCCCCACGCCACCTGTGGCGGCCTGGGCATCATTCCGCCATGCAGATGAGGTGATGAACGAACATTCCCCCACTCTGCGGTATACAATTGGCTGGTCAGTGTGCACTCTTCTGTGCTCCTGGACTCCCAGGATCTCCACTCCCCTCTCACCAACACAGTGCGCTTGTTCCTCTAGCAGTGTCTCCTCCCTTACTGTGTTTGCGTTGAAGGTTCCCATAATAAATGGTCTCCTACAGCGCAAGAGTGCATTGGACAGTGGGCTGTGGTCAGACTGAAACCTTCCTCTCCAATGGAGAGGGTTTGGAGTCCAGTCGTCATAGTGCCCCCCCCGAGGGAGGACCAGCACCACCATCCGCTGCTTGGTTCCTGCAGACTCCCACCGGTGGAAGTATAGGATTCTCAATGATCGGTGTCTCCATTGTCAGGCTTTACAATGCTAGTTAAGGACTGTGGGGCGCAACTCCTCACAGCCCTACTCTGGACGTTTTGGGCTTAAAGCCCTCATCTGCCCTTGCTCCACACCATCAGATGGTATACGGTGCGGAGCCAGGCGCGAGCAGCACCTGTGGTTTTTGTTCCGAGTTACCTTCTCCTAGATGGGTTGCCTACCATGGCTATGAGCCCCATCTGCCCATGCTATTTGCCCATAGCTGAGACAGTGGTTGGCAGGAGCCAGGGCGTGTCCACACACGGGTGGGCCTGCGCGCCTTGCCTCTGGGGCCCACTGTTGCTCTGAGATCCCCTACAGTGTAGCCTGGGACCGTGAGGTACCCAGTTACCATGTGTGGCCACGGGGAGGCACTGTAGGAGTCTTGGCAGTGGAGTGGCTTTGTACCGGCAGAAGGAGACTTACGCACCTGACTCCTCTTTTCACCCTCAGTGAGGAGGGCTAGCCGGCGGCGGTAGCTGAAAGCAGAGTAGCAAGCAGAAGTGGCATGCAGCATGCACTAACTACAAGCACTACTACCCCATATCTACGGCACTACGCATCACACAACCCTGGACAGTAATGCACACACAATCATACTGTAAAATGCCTTCATACAACTGGCATGTCTGTGGTTGATGCAAGAATGCTTTGGATCTCATCAAGAGTGGTACTTTGCCTTTTTTGGACCATAGAGATGAATATCATATTTTCTTGCAACCGGTAGAGCCTCTGGAAGGCAATCAGTCAAGCCAAAGGTTCTCAGATCCTGAAGTTAATTTATGTGCTTGTCAAGTTTATTGAAAGCTGTGGATTTGCCTATTTTTATGTAGGTCTATCTCGCATCAACCATAGACATGCCAGTCTCATATCTGCCTCCCACTGAAGATGCTTTTGAACAGCACGTCCTACGGGAGATGTACCAAACTGGCATATGGTGCCACAGTCATGTCGCTAAACCCCTCCTTTGGAATCCAGTTGGAGAAGGTTGGATACTAAAATATGATGTATCACTACAGCCAGTCCTTTTCAAAAAGCAGCCTGCACCGATAGCTGTGAGAGATCACCCATCACCCATCTCTATTGCAATGATACAGATTGCAATAAAACAAGAAAGTGCCAGTGTCTGTCTGTGGGATTGCACTGCACAGAATATTGCTCCTGCACTTCCATAGACTGTCCTAATGCTAGTGACTGATTCACCCCCCTGGAAAACAATTTGACCAGTAATTATTCAGTTCCTCCCCCACTGCTCAATCTTTGTTGATTTCTAAATATCACAAAAAGTAACAACAAAAATGAAACTGAGAATAAGCACTTGATTCATGATTTTTCAAGAATGGCACAGAAAAAGTAGTGTATTCCACTGTGTGTACTTAACCCATACTGCACTTTAAGTCTGACTACCATATAGAAGGCTGCCAATATAACAATATTTGTCATTCCTGCTGCATTAAGGTGTATGGGATATAACCTGATCGTCATCTATAGATTCCAATATGAAGTGGGTGAAAACATGGTATTAAATTGTATTCCCTGTTATTAAGCAGTCATTGTGTTGTATGAAGGCATTTTACAGTATTATTACACCAGGATTAGAAGTAACTCAGAAGAAAAAAAACATTGATGTATCTGTCTGTAACACGGCCTAGTGGTCTATAAAAGCCTGTTGATTCACAATACAATAATATTGTGACACTTTGGTTGGTTTGGGGTGTTAGGGTTCTACCTGTAGACAATCTGTGGAAATATAAAGTAAATCCAACCAGTAGATGGGAAATGATGCAGGATTACCTTGGAACTCCTTTTTCAGGGCAGGCCTGGAGTATTTGGCTATTTTTTGCAAATGTGGTGAATCACTTTATTGAAGAATTTCATGGCTTTTTCAAAACAAGTAAAAAGTCTGATCATTCATTTTATGAAGGGGATAAGTCAAAGTAATGAAAAAATAAGGTCAGGTTTTGTTCTATCCCTGATAGAAGAGTAGGACCAGGATTAAAAGTGAATATTCCTCAACTTTTTGCTTTTTCCGCCTATAATAAGGCCTTATATAGAAGGCTGCTGATTCAAAATAGAACCAAATATTGGCATCCTGGTTGCTTTGGGATGTAGGGACACTATCTGTAGACCATCTGTGCAAGTATGATGTAAAAACAATACCATCTGGTAGAAAATGACAAAGGATTATCTTGGAGTTCCCTTTTCAGGTTAGGTGTTTTTTGGCCTATGGGGTAAGTCACTTCATGGATGAATTTCATGACTTTTGCAGTAAAAGTAAAACTTGGGACAATCCATTTCATGAAGGGGACATATTAAAGATTATGAAAAAACAATGTCCCGTTTTGTTCTACCCCGGGGAGGGGTATATCCTATTGTAGAAACAAGCTGCATCTTCCCTGAGGCAATTTTTTCACATACAATGCAGGTAAATATAGTGACAGCAAACTACAGCAAAATAAAGAGAAGTTTTGTGTAGAAATAAAAAGAGAGGGACAGTCTCTGAAGATTTTTCTTGAAGAAAAAAGTTAAAAGAAGACATTTTTCAGCCTGAGATACATGAAGAATGATGACCCAGAATGATGACCCAGTGTCCGCCAGCTGTTTTGTTGAGCAGAATAAAAAGAATGTCATATATTCAAAAGGTTTTCTTTTGCTTGCATGCCAGGGTTATATTTCCAGCAGACATTCATACCCGTACAGAGATAGCTAGCCTGATCATTATTTCTTGTACAGTTCCGATGGCCAGAGCTTATTAGAGAGACTTAAAATGGCTGTTAAGAACACAATTGCTTCTCTCCCCCCCCCCCCCCCCCCCCCAAAAAAAAAAAGAAGCCTATCCTATTCTGAATAGCTATTGTACTATCCCCCCAGCACCCTGGGCTTCTAAGAATACCAATTTCACCCTGTCTCCTAGTGATAGACGTAGCCGTTTCCTTAATACTGGTGTGATTTTACACTGTACATGCTTTGTGTGGTATACTGTATGTCCTGCCAGATCCCAAAGGAATGCTATTGTGGCTCTCATAGGAGAGCGAAAGAGAACTCTCAGACAACCCATACAACAACCTATTCCTCTCGCTCTCTCCCTGCGTACACACACACACACACAAACACTTCCATTTCTTCACTCACTCTGTGTCTCTCGACACACACACACACACACACACCATGGGGTGCTCTGTGTGGATGTGGGAAAGCAATATCAGTTATACATATTGGGCCTGGCTCCTGAGAAGAGAGGAGAGGAGGAGGAGGAGGGGATGTTAGATGTTTACATAGGAGGACTGCACACACATGATAATCAGTGACAGTAGGCTTACATCAGAAGACAGTTCTGAGCAGAGCTGTGGTTTCAGAGCGGCTGTCACACTCTTTCGGGTGGTGGGTTCAGACACAGGGCTCCGTTGTGAGGAAGCTGTGATGATCATGGTTCTGACAAGACTTGACGTGCCATTGACAGTCTAGACCTGAGGTACAGTGTGGAATCACTAACGTAGTTAATGCACGTCAAAGACTTATGAAGGCATCTATTGATTTGATGATTCCTATGTTTTTATGCCTTTATGACTCTTCTAATCATGTCTGAGTTACAACAGGTGTCTAAAGTTTTAAAAGTGCTCATTGCACAGAGTCGGATTACAGTATGTCAGCCAATCAGCAGCGCCGTGGACAGGGGCAGCAACAGCAGGTTCCACATAATACATGGCCACTAGGGGCGTTAAGATGGAGAGCAGAGGCATATTGGGAAACCGCATCCTACAGACGAACAATTTTCCTCGCCACTCACTCGGACCTCTACAACCACCGCAAACAACACAGCGTGTGGGAGTGGGGTCCAGGGAGGTCATGTCTGTTTAGATCCAGTCCCGGGTGTGACAGCGGGATTTAGGGAGATCATGTCTGCATAGATCAAATTCCAGTTGTGACTCACCAAGGTCAGGCACAACAGGCTCACCTTTCCGTGCCTTTCTCTCTCCCAGCTCCATAACAACACCATTCGGTCCAGGTCCAGGTGAGTCCAGGCCAGGCCAGCCGCTGTGTGTTAACACCCCTCTCTCTCCCCTAAGGAGCGGGTTAGGTCTGCATGATGCATGTTTCACTGCTTCAGTTAATGACCTGACAGCTCCCCCTCTCCTCCAACCTGCCCTGGTGCAGTCTGTGTGTGTGTGTGTGTGTGTGTGTGTGTGTGTGTGTGTGTGTGTGTGTTTGCTGACCTCTGAAGGGCTCTGTGGAATGGGGTTCATGACAGAGTCTGTGTGATAGCTCCTACCCTGCTGTAGCAATATTGTTGGAGACACAAGCTATACTGGGGCAATCATACCATGTATGCGTGCGTGCATGCGTGTGTGGGTGCGTGCGTGAGTGAGTGTGTGTGTGTGTGTGTGTGTTTGTGCGAGAAGGTGGGCCGTATAAGTTGGTGGAATGCCATTTGGGATAATGCCTCTTGATGTATGCTCAGCGTCTGCCCCAATCACCCTGCTAATGACCAGACGTCTCTCTTTCGTCACCGTGATGAATGGCCACGGGGCGGCCAGAGAGGAGAGACCGGGAACGGGGAGATAGAGAAATAAGGAAGAGAGAAAGAAAGGAGGAAAAAGCAGACAGAGGATAGAGAGAGAGACTAGCAGACAGAGGATAGAGAGACCAGCACACAGTGTGTGTGTGTGTGTGTGTGTGTGTGTGTGTGTGTGTGTGTGTGTTTCCCTGTTAGTGTAGAACTAACACGGACAGAGACAGTAGCCTTCTCAGTTCAATCATCAACAGTCGGCCATTTTGCTTTGGAGAGAATGAGGCCCAATCTCAAACCACCCCCTAAGCCCTCGCCCTATCCACTCCCCCTCCGTTTGCGCGTTCACGCCGAGCTTCGCCATATTAAGGGCCGTCCCAAACCAATTAGCGCGGAGTGCGCTTGGAGTGCGAGTGGGCTGTCAACCCCTTAAATAGCAAGCCTGCATCGATAGCCCGATAGCCGAAGCAGGAAGTGCACGTGCCAAAGAGATGCCTCAGGAAACCGCATATAAATAACGTTCCGTCTTCCTACACTGTCAATTATTGCAGATTATTTTACAGCACTCAAACATTTGTTTTTCCCACACTGATTTCATTGCCTCAAACAAAATCGAAGACAAAAATAGGAGAACATCACTTTATCCCTATATCACTTGACTTGTAATAAACTCTTAAAAGCCTGTATTCATAGCCGACATAAAATAAATCTAAATAGGCCTAGGTCTACGTCAAATGTAGCCTACATCATATATTCCTTTCCATTAGGCTGCGATATGCAAATTGAGCTTCACAAAAGAAGGAATGCTGCCAAAGAGGCATAGGAGTAAGTTATTAATTGATTTATGTATTTGTCTCGGGACAGTGTTATAGTATTAATTTAGTTAGAGTTCATTTGAAAAAACATATTTCCGTTTGGACTTTTGACCATTTCTCATCATACATGGATTTAATTATAGTGATTTATATTTGTATTATAAATCCTAAACATTTTTCCCATAAATCACCTAAACATGCCATGGTGACAGCCCTGTCCCGGTCGGTTCCGGTGGAGTGGGGAGTCCATCCCACATTTGGCTTTCCATTTATATACCCTCCCCTTCGATTGAGAGTGCCCTCCACAGCTGCGAGTGACACTTCATTTGGAGGGACACTCGGTGGTGGAGTGGGAGTGGGTAGGGGGTGGTTTGGGATTGGGCCTCATTCTCCTCGCCTTCCCTTCACCTGATCCACAACCACTGCCTTGTTTCACCATGGAAAATTAGCCAATCAGGTCAATTAACCAATCAGGTCACAGCCTCACACTGATTGACTGTCTTCCTTCCACTTCCCATCAGCAGCTCTCAGTTTTGTCACAGTGGAATTCTGCACCCTGTCGTTTTTTCAAACAAACTAATTTGGAGGTCAATTTTAATCAACATTGAGCTACAATATTATGTAAAGGCCAAATCATTTGTCCCGAACAGGAGTGGGGAGTGTGTTGTTTTAGATAACAAGCAAAACTAATTTTCTGTTTGGAAGTCGTCAGCCTTCTGCATGGCAGCAAAGCCATCTATGGATGCCTCTAATCTTTTAATTGGCTCTCAAAGAAACTTAGTGAATTGCTGTTGAGTGTGAGGGGTGCTGGGGAGTACAAATGATAGACTCTTTGTTGGGAAATAACCTCTGTGCACAACCAATCTGATCTTAGTTATCAAATTATGGGTATTTTGTTTGTTAAATGTATTTTTGTTTGAACAGAGACTGTCCAAAGCTGTGCCAAAACAGATAGCGTTTCTTTTCACTGAACTGTGTATCTAGTGTGCTAAACAGAAAGTCTAGCTCTCTTACGAATGTTGGAGTGCCTGTGACCAGAGACAAAAAACAACTAATTTGACAGGAACTGTGTTCAGCATTTAACTTTTATTTCCAGTTTACCAGCAGACAGAGGATAGAGAGATTGAGAATATCAGACAGAATACACAGTGTGTGTGTGTGTGTGTGTGTGTGTGTGTGTGTGTGTGTGTTTCATCACATACCCTTTTGTGTGTGAAGTGTCTGGTTGGTTTTGAAGTATCTTTTTCTAAATAAACTATTATTCTGTCTTTTTTACTGCAGCCCAGCGTGAAGGCAGCCATGAAAGCTAAGCAGTAATTTGCATGGTTTCCCTTAATTCCCCTACAGATCTTGGAGTTAGACTATGATTAGAACCTCCTAAATGCATGTCGACTTATGTCAGACATGTGTCTGGAAGATTAAACAACACCCCCCCAGGTGGGCATGGCTGACTTTTATGAGGTGAACCTCTCCTGTCAACACAAAGTCTTTAATATTCAAGAAAAGGACGATCAGTGTTTGAGGCAGTGTGGTGCTGCTGTAGCATGAAACTCTAAACCCGGCCTGCTACTGATGGATTTGTCTCCAGGAGCCCTGTGTGTGTGTGTGTGTGTGTGTGTGTATGTTTATGTGTGTGTGTGTGTGTGTGTGTGTGTGTGTGTGTGTGTGTGTGTGTGTGTGTGTGTGTGTGTGTGTGTGTGTGAATTAAGACAGCATCACTCACAATGGCTATTGATTTCTCTTGGTCCCCATGCACCACCCTGTCACTCACCTCATTTCCTAGGTGTGTTTGTGTGCGTGTGTGTGTGTGTGTGTGTCGGCAATGATATAGATGTGGCCTCATATAGGCCTATAAATCTGGGTTATGGCTAAGCTGTGTGTTTGCAATGTGCTTTTGTTCGATGTGTGTGTGTGTGGGGGGGGGGGGGGGGGTGAAAGGAAAAGAGGGAGACTTACGACGATACACAATCCCTTAGAGACAGTCACATGACTAGAGACACCATATTTCACATACTGTACATACCACCTCACAACACACAAAAAGTGTGTTAGTACTCGGGGGGGGTTGCCTTTCCTGAACATGTAATGAGAAAGTATGTTACAGTACTGTTGTTGTTCACTGGCAGTGAACAGGCCACAGAGCTACCCCTCAACAAGATATTACTATTATATCTGTTATAATGACGGTGTTTCCTGGTAGGGATGAGAACAGGGATGAAATGATGCAGAGAGAGACAGAGGCAGAGCCCTGCCTCATAATCAATTCTATATCATGATTGATTGTAGGGGGGATACAGCTGAGATAAATCAGTATCTCATGGTAACAGGGTGTGTGATGAAGGTGGCTGTGGAGTGATATCTCATAGTACTATATGAAACATTCAGTAATGACATGCCATTGATAGTGCAAGATGAGTTGAACAGTCTTGAACTAGGAATTTTCCGCGGTCAGTAGTCTAGATGCTTTAAAGGCATAATTCGGACTTTTGGCCTCATTTTCGACTTGAGATATTTTAAGCTGTGTCCGTGTTGCCGCTCATTTGGGCGTTCACGTCTATCTAACGCTAGAGCAATGCAATAATATATGGTAGCATCCACTACCAAACTCGCTTAAACACTCCACAGTGCACCCAAAGCAAATAAAATATGAGGACAGTCTCTCAGGGGGTTAATTTGAGTGTTTATACATTTGAATATTTATACATTTTTTATCATGGAATCATTTACTTAATGGGGACCTATTTTCTCTGTGAAAGTAGGGTGGCGGAAGGATACTTCATATTACAACACCGGCATTACTTCAGGTAGGTTGGAACAATATTCCAAACTATCCCTTTAACCCAGCCTCCTACTGTATCTCCCAAGGGAATATCCTAACCCCAACCAGGAGTACAGGTGCATGTCTTTGTGTAAACGTATGAATGTGAACGTATGAATGCAGGATGCATACTGGGAGTTACCGTCTGTCAATCTAGATGGTAGCTGTAGGAAGCCCTGGGGATTTGAACAGAGGTGTATTTGGCTGACTGAGAACCAGATAAAAGCTTTCATAATAAACATTATATATACACACACACACACACACACACACACAAAGGCACGTCCTCCCGAGGGTGACTTCTCTCTGACATTTGTGGGGATGTGTTATTCATATTGATGTTGTTTCTGTTCGATCGGTGGTGAGGTTCTGCTGTAGCTCTGGTCTCTCCGCCTGCCGGGTCAATACCGCTGACGGACAGCAACACGCAACACAAACCACGGCCAGGGGACCGGGACCAGGGACATCACAGTCACAGAGCGAAGTACACAGAATAAAAGACACTACAGAAGGCAAATATGACTGATTAGATCTCACCGAAATGTATGTTTACTTAACCTTCTGACATCCCTCTCTCTCTCTGGACATATCTGTTCCCTCTCTCTCTCTCTCTCTCTCTCTCTCTCTCTTAATCTCTTTTTCTTTTACTCCCCTCTCTTTCTCTGTATGTGTGTTTAAGTGTGAGTGTGTGTGTGTGTGTGTGTGTGTGTGTGTGTGTGTGTGTGTGTGTGTGTGTGTGTGTGCGTGCTTGTGTGTGTGTGTGTGCGGTCACTGCAGCTAGATGTGAGGAGATTAGTTCACCTCAGCCACACCACTAGAGAATCACTGGTAATACATCCACTGGTCTGACTTCTGAACCTCTTCTATAGAGAGAGAGAGAGAGAGAGAGAGAGAGAGAGAGAGAGAAAGGTATGGGGCATATAGTGGAAATAATCATGCCTGATTCATATTATATATTTTTTCCTGATGTCGAGGCGTCTTCAAAACTCACTCTTCAGAATTACAGTCCACAGGACCCTCTGGTGGATGTCATTCGCTCAGTACCGCTTGCGGCTAGAGAGACTATTGACTGGATTCCCCTTAGGTGGGGGGGCACAAAGAGCAGAATGCTTAGTTTAAACATTGTAGGCTGTAACACAGAGAGATACAGCCCACCTCCTCCTCCTGTGAGCTTGATGGTGGCGACATTGATTCCCAGCAGGTTCTGTCCTGAGAGGACACATCAACTTACGTGCGACACCAGTCAGTAACAACTTTCGGGATCAGGCGTTCCCACCCAAAGATATGCCCCGCCCATCCAACCTGAGCTAACGTCTCTCATTTGCTGCTACGGCCTGTCACTCTTTCAATTTTGAACCGTCGATACGCCCTCAGAACACCAGCTTGGGCGGCGAAGTGGCACAGACTCTATTATGTAGTATGCGGAGCACAGCGATTCAACTTAATATTTGAGTCCGGAGAGAGACTACCTCTCACCTGTCACTCACAGCTGATGTATTTGTGTGTGTGCGTATGTGTGCGCGTGTTCGCATGTGTGTGTCTGTGTGTGTGTGTGTGTGAGTGAGAGAGAGAGAGAGAGAGAAAGAAAGGGGGGAGAGAGAGAGCATGTGTAGACTATTGTAGCAATTTCAAACCAGTATGGTAAATGGGCTGCACTTATATACTGTAGTGCTTTTATCCAAAGCCTTTACAACGAAGGCCTCTCATTCATCCATTCATACATGCTAGCCTACTCATTGGGAGCAATTTGAGATTCAGTGTCTTACCCAAGGACACTCCAACATGTTGTCATGAGGAGCCGGGATTCGAACCCGCTGTCCCTACGATGATTGGATGACCCACTCTACCACCTGAGCCACAGCCTGAGCTACAGCCGCCCAGTATCTAGACTGAGAACGTTTACAACAGTTTAGAATGTGAATCCTGAAGTACTGAGATGTGCATTCAGAGCCTAAATACCCTTCAAGTAACAGTCAGTAAGTTTGGTGGCTTGAATAACAATCAAGTCTGATGTCCTGATATAACAGTCAAGTCTGGCGAGTCTGTAGTGGTGGGCATGGAGGAGACAGAGCACCAGCAGGGAGCTTCTGAGGAGATAAGCGGTCAAGAATAATAGCCCACTGGGTAATGGGGGTGAAGAGGCACAGAAGATATGTGTGCAGTTAACACCACCTGATTTACAATATATATCTGGGCCCGCAGCTGCCTGCCGTGGGTAGAATACAGGAGTGAGAAGGTGCAATAGTTGGAAGCGAACATTAAAAAACGTGTATTCTTAATGTATCCTGCCCAAAACTGTAGACTAAACTCTGCACCAGTCTTCATGGTGTTAAAGTTTGTTTATTGTCTTTATTGGAGCGGCTGTAGCTCAGTTGGTAGAGCGGGTCGTTCAATGATCGAAGGGTCAGTGGTTCGAATCCCAGCTCCGACTGTCCACATGTCGAAGTGTCCTTGAGCAAGATACCTAACCCCAAATTGCTCCCAATGAGCAGGTTAGCACCTTGCATGGCAGCTACCGCCATTGGTGTGTGAATGTGTGTGTGTATGGGTGAATGAGAGGCCATCGTAAAGCGCTTTGAGTGCCGCTAAGGTGGAAAAGCGCTATATAAGTGCAGTCCATTTACCATTTAGAATACAGGAGTGAGAAGGTGCAATAGTTGGAAGTGAACATTAAAAAACGTGTATTCTTAATGTATCCTGCTCAAAACTGTAGACTAAACTCTGCACCAGTCTTCCTGGTGTAAAAGTGTTTATTGCCTTAATAGCAAAAAATTGGAATGTGTGAATTTACAAAATATAATAAAGGAGTTCTGAGGTATATCTGGAAAGAATTACAGAAACTCAGCTTGGGACTCGTGTTGGAAGTTATTGCATTAGCAATGGTAACTACTGTAAGCAACTCCTCCTTCCGCACACCCCTCAGCGTGTGCATGTGTGTGTGCGTGTGTTTGTGTGTGCGTGTGTATGTGCTGTGTGTGTATGCATGTGTGTGTTCTGCAGATTAATGTTTTCTCCAGAGTAGATTATAGAATCAACCCCCCCCCCAAAACAGACAGATCTTCCTAGTTGATGAGATCAGAGGCTTCTCTGACCATCTCTCCATTGTCTCAGACTATCTCTATCTCTGACTATCTCTGATCATCTTTGACCATCTCTATCTCTGGCCATCTCTATCTCTGACCATCTCCATCTCTGACCATCTCCATCTCCATCTCTGACCATCTCCATCTCTGACCATCTCTATCTCTGACCATCTCTATCTCTGGCCATCTCTATCTCTGGCCATCTCTATCTCTGACCATCTCTATCTCTGGACTATCTCTGACCATCTCTATCTCTGACCATTTCTATCTCTATCTCTGACTATTTGTGTCTCTGACTATCTCTGACCATCTCTATCTCTGGACTATCTCTGACCATTTTTGACCATCTCTATCTCTGACCATCTCTATCTCTATCTCTGACTATCTGTGTCTCTGACTATATCTGACCATCTCTATCTCTGGACTATCTCTGGACTATCTCTGGCTATCTTTGACTATCTCTGACCATCTCTGGACTATCTCTGATCATCTCTAACTATCTCTGACCATCTCTATCTGTGACCATCTACACTTCTCTTTCCTCTCTCCCCATTGTTCTCCCTTTTTCTCTTCTCTCTTCTCTTCACCTCTATGGTTACGTACAGTATATGGAGGACAAGCTGTTTTGAGAGTGGTTTTGTTCCTTCGGTCTACAATATTTGCAGGAGGAGATGAAGCATATAGGGGCATTTCCTGAACCCCACTGGTCCCCTTAAACCAATAGCATTGTCAGCAAACGGAATGGAAAGCAAATACAAACAGAACTAGAATTGGCCCATGCTACACCCCTCCACCTAGTTTCATGAAAAGCAGTCTGGTAGTTTTTATGTAATCCTAGTTCAAAAAATGAATGGAGGTCAATGGCCGTCCGGGCTGTGTTTGGGCGACTCATGGACCCGCCCCGTAATTCATTGAGGCGGAGGTAAAAATGACTGAAGGTGAATGGGTGGCTGTATTTGTCTGGCTCTGTGGTGCTCCTCTCGGGTCACAGCCAGTGGGGTGGCCCATGATGCACCCCTCCATCGAGATTCATAAAAATCGTTTTGACAGTTTTTGCGTAATCATAGTCCAGAAAATTAATGGAAATGAATGGCCAGTCCAGCTGTGTTTGGGCGGCCCGGGATCTGATTCATGATTCTGATCCACTCAAAAATTTAAGGATTCTAAATTGGACCATGCTACACCCTTCCACCAAGTTTCGTGAAAATCGGTCCAGTAGTTTTTGCATAATCCTGCTAACAGACAAACAAGCACAGTGGCGTATTTAGGAATGGGCGACATGGGCAGCCGCCCAGGGCGGCATCTCGCAGGGGGCGGCAAGAGGAGCAGAAAAAGAAAACAGAAAAAAAAACTCAGCGAAAAAAACAACAACTCCCCGTCCGTCTGTCCCCCCCACACCCGGCACCCACGATGTCGATGTGACTCCCCACCCCGGCACCCCCTGTGTGACTTATCGGAGGTATTGTTTTGACTTGACGCTTCTGACGGTTTGGGGTGCGGGGGATGGATAGCCTGCTAGCACTGAATGTCATTCATTCATCACGGTCAAGTGCGCTGTGAAAGATGTGTCGATATGTTGAAAAGAAGTAAGCCATCAGGTGCCCAGTTCAGGAAAAAGAGGAAAGAAGAGGAGGATAAACGTTTGAAAGATAAAGGTATACCTCTCCCTTTATGAGTACAAACATGTAATGGCATGCTAGTTACTAACGTTATTATCTTACTCTAACGTTATGTTAGCCTATGATGCTGCTAGCCAGATAGCTAGCTAGCTAGAAAGGCAGAAGACAGTAAATACGGAAATAAAAACATTGGAGAAAAACTTTTTTTTTTTTTTTTTGCCTTGGTGTTTACTGCAATTTTAACTGAACACTTTGTCCAAAAACGCAGTTTGGGTTTTGTCTTTGTGGGGGGAATAGGGGCTCATGCAGTGACTGGGTGACTGTTTTCTCAGTTAGGCTTAGCTATTTAGCTATCTAACGTTAGTTAGCTAGCATAAGCATTGGATATACTTACACACAGTTTCATCCTGATAATGTGTGTAGCCTCTTGCCTTCAGCATAAATGATTACCTCACTAAAGCACATTATATAAACTTTCATTGAGGTGACATCATAGATTTTCTGAGATTGTATTGACTTGACTAGCTAACATTACTGAGCTCAGGAATTTTCAATGCTGTAGGCTGGCTAACTTAAACCAGGGTTTCCCAACCTGGCACTGCCACTGACGACTACCTCCTCAGCCACACAGGGATCTACTGACCAGGGCGAGGAGCCATCTACCTCCTTGGCCACACAGGGATCTACTGACCAGGGCGAGGAGACATCTACCTCCTCAGCCACACAGGGATCTACTGACCAGGGCGAGGAGGAGCCATCTACCTCCTCAGCCACACAGGGTTCTACTGACCAGGGTGAGGAGCCATCTACCTCCTCGGCCACACAGGGTTCTACTGACCAGGGTGAAGAGCCATCTACCTCCTCAGCCACACAGGGTTCTTCAGCACAGCACGTCTGAGGATGAAGACTCATATGCAGCATCTCCCCAGCAGGATTTTCCAGGTGTGTTTGTGTGCACATACATGTGTTAATGTGTACATCCCTTTATTTAGTAACATAAACAAAATAAATGATTGCCCTTTTGCAATATTTTACATTTCAATATTGTAGGAAACAATGATTATGTTATTATTACTGGTATGTATTGATGTTCCACCACTATAAATGCTGTGAATAACGTGTGTAAACTAATGCCCATGTTCTCTCCATTAGAAATGCCTGTAGCAGCATCCCCCCCAACCCCGGCAGCTAAGGATGAACAACTGACAGACCCTGCTGACTGGCCTTCAGTTCTGACGGACAGAATTCGGACCTAACTAGTTTGCAGAGGACCAATTAAGGTAACACCTAACTTTGTTTTCCCGAGAAATGCAAAAAGAAGAAGTTGCCACCACCAGTATTTCAAAAAGACCTTGGTCAGCAGTGAAAAGATACCTTGAAGTTGGTTGGTGTATTCAGAAAGGAAAGACAGCCTGTTCTGTTTCTGCTGCAAACTCTTCTCAAAGGGCATCCATTTAACAAAGTCAGGACTGACAGACTGGAAACATGCAAGTGCTTTGCTGACTTCACATGACACCAGTCAAGAACACCTAAGCTGAATGAAAACATGGAAAGAACTGGCAGTGAGGATGAAAAAAGGGGAGACAATTGATAAAGAGATGGCACTTATGAGGAGGCTGAGGGGATAAGATGGTACTGAGGTGTTAATTTTATTTTCTAATTTATTTATTATTTTTATTTATTATTTGTGTGTCATGCGTGAAAATGTTTATATGTGTACATTTGCAATTGTTTAATAAACACATTTTCTGCCCTATTAACCCATGTCTGTCGCTATTTCATATAACACATGTCTGTATTGCTATTTCATCTGTATGCAGCTGTGTGTGCTGCTATTTTGGCCAGGGCTCACCTGAAAAAGAGATGCAAATCTCAGTGTGACTGGTTAAATTTGAGAACAACTGAACTTACTTCCTGTTAAAATGCTATATGGCATGACTATATTCTTAAATGTTTGTCAAATTGGCATACCCATAGGCCCGTTGGGGATGGGTAGGTGACGGGGGAGTGCCGTAGGGGGGGGGTTCGCCCAGGGTGGCATATAAGCTAGAAACGCCACTGAACACGCATGCACGCCACCGAAAACATTACCTCTTGTCCTGCGCTGTCGCTGGGGCGGAAGTAATTATAGCTGGGTCGGGGCCGGGTGTTTTGAGGAGGAAGAGGAATAAGAAGGAGACAAATTACTTATACATGAGGGTCTCTGCCGGGACTAATTATTTAAAACTTCTTAAATGAAAAAAAAAATTTTTAAATCATGTGTCTAAATCCAAACAGTACAATGCCTGAGTAGGCATTACCATGTTTATTCTGCATCACCTGGGGTTCGAACTCACAATCATAGTCACCAAGGGAAGATCATGTTCTTGATCTCATAAAACACCTTAAGTTCTACAAAAGAACGTTCTCAAACAAACTTAAATCACACATGAGGCATGTGGCAGCCTTCATGTATTCATATATTGTAGGACCTGGGCAGGGAGGCAGTGGAGTACAGCAATTAAGATCTTGGCAGGTAGCTCGTATGCGCAACTGCGTAACAGAAAACAAAAGAAAATGGTGCAACAAAAATAAATTTCCGGTCAGCCAAGCTGACACGATTAATGGTGGTTTCCCTCAGCCAGGCTGCGCTGGGTCCAAGGGTTGGTCTGTGGCTCAGACCTGTGGGCCAGCGACTAACCCTGTTAGTAAAAAAAACAGGCTTCTTCAAGAAGGTAAACCATGTGCTTCACGCTCAAAAAGTCAACAGACTGTCCTTTGCTTCTCCTGCTCGTCTTTTGTCAGGGGTTAACTGGTTTCAGCTGGTACAAGGAGCTGATTAGCCAAATGACTGCAGCTAGGGAACATGGTTGCTGTGCCAACCACACACCCTTCACAACCTGGCTGCACTGTCCATGGTGCTGAAATTGGGCTTGTGCCCTGCTGCAGAAGCTCTGGGCGCACTGATGCTCGCGGACCTCCACCCTTGGGCAAGGAGGATGTATCAGGGCAGTATCATCATCTATCTGCTTCATGCATGACAAACTTGCTGGAGTCTAAAACGTTTTTTGGCCTGTCTTCTTAATTGCAGAGTAATTGCTCTACCTAAAAAAAAGGACAAATTCCATAGCTTATTTACACAGTAGGAATCCTCGATAAGCATTTTAGCAGGCCTACATAATGTGATGGGGATGTGTTGTGGGACTCTGGACTGAGCATGGATTCACTGATTGAATTGATTGGATTGAACATAGGTGGGACTGATGTAAGCAGACAATAGACTGGTCAGATGAAGTGATACAAGAAACAGTAACTGCTACAAAATTCGGAACAGGTTGGCCTGATCTAAATTGAAGCTGCACTTAGCATGTTCTATCTACAACTACAACCTACAACTACTAGAGGGCAACACATTTAAAAAATACCACAAAGAAACTATACTCCCCTAAGGACAAATGATGCATACGGCTAATAGCTAAGCTAAATGAAACTATGGGGAAGTGTGCATGAGATAGAAGAGAAGGAAGGGGAGACAAATGACAAATGCATGAGTCTGTCGGCAGAACTGTCCGGACCATATTTTAAAACTTCTTTAAATAGCTTAAAAATCATGTCACAACCTGGCGTGCAGTTCCTTGCCCCTTTCCCCCTCTCATTTCACATCCAACCCAGTGGTAATTGACACTTTAGAAATCTGGGCTCAGGTTAGACGCCACTTTGGTTGGCTCACTCTCCCCCGAGCAACCCCTCTCTACAGTAACCACCTTTTCCTACCAGCAAACATGGACCCCCGATTCACCTTTTTTGAGAGAAAAGGCCTCCGCTGCATAGGAGACTTGTATATAGATGGTGTGTTTGCCAGCTTCAACCAACCATGTACGGCATTCGACTTGAATAGCTCTGATTCCTTCAGATATTTCCAGCTCCGTGACTTTGCAAGGACCCACTCCCCCACATTTCCTCAGACTCTGCCACCAGGCAGTGTAGATCGAATACTGTATGCCAGAACTTTGAACAGGGGGCTATGACCTGCTCTCTGCAACGGATGAGACTTCCATCCACAAGATCAAAGCTGACGGGGAGGGGGAGTTACAACTCATCTTGTCTGACGACTTCTGGGAAGAAGCCCTTCAATCCGTGAATGAGTCCTCCAGCTGCGCTAGATTCAGTCTCATACAATTTAAGTTGCTACATAGACTCCACTACAGGGCCAAGCTGTCCAGACTCTACCCAGACAAACATGACGACCGATGTGAGAGATGTTTCCAAACCCCCTGCAATTTGACTCATATGTTTTGGTCCTGCCCCAAATTGGCTCGTTTCTGGGAATCATTTTTCAATTCGATGTCAGATTCTGAAAGTTAAAATACACCCGTCAACCCACATAGCTATCTTTGGGAGGCCCCCAGACGGAGTCATTTTAACAGCAATCCAGACGAATGTTACTGCTTTTGCCTCCCTGATTACCCGTAGAAAGATTCTTCTTCTATGGAAATCTGCCCGTCCTCCCTCGTTCAAAGCATGGCTTGGTGATGTCATGTTCCTCCTAAAGCTAGAGAAAATAAAATAAAATACACTTAGAGGCTCCTCAAACAGGTTTTACTCCCACTTGAGGCCACTGATTAACTATGTTGAGCAGCTCCCTGCTAATGAATTAGCTAATGCTAATGAAGTGCCAGCATAGTAGTTTCTCTCATGTCTGCCTATACTGGGTGCTTACCTTGGGATCAACATCTCATACCTCGCTGCCTGTCCGCCACGCATACAGCCATATACAGCCATCTCCTTTATAAAACCTCCTGGTCCAGTCGAAAAGTCTAAATGTGAAAAGTGTGTGCTATGAGCTAAGAATCCTACCAGCTCAGTAACCTAACGTCTCTCTTATATGCATCAATAATCTCTCTCATTTATTTTTTCAATTAATGTTTAAAAAGAAAAATTTGTCACCATGATGGTCTCATGTGCCCGTGTGTGTCGGGACCTACATCCTGGATTCTGTGGGGTTGGGGGGGGGTGGATGGAGGGGGGAGGGAGTGGAGAGGGGTTGGGTGTCCTTGTTTGGGGGGGTGGGGGGTAAAAAACAAAATGGGAATTAGGCCTAGGGCATTTTTTTCCTGTTGTGTCACTGCCATTGTACCTGGTACTCAATTAAAAAAATGTAAAAATAAATAAATAAATCATGTCACAGCACAATGAGTATGCATTCACATTTTTATTCTGCATCACCCTGTGCATGAACTCACGTTACACCAAGGGCAAGTCATGATCTTTATTGAGCTACCTGCCAAGTGAGAATCCATTGATGGTTTTACACTATGACAAGCAATCAAGGGTTGCATGTAAATGTCACAGTTAACAAACTTACAAGATGGCACAGGAAACATCAGGGACAATGCACAGCTACAGAAAATAATGAACAGACAAAGAACTGGGCCTTGTACTACAAAGCTAGTCCAACATATCCAAGATAACTTTTTGCTAGCTCGCTGGAGTAAACCAAACAACCGCAATCACGGATAAACAGTACCACGATGGTGGCTATCAACTCGTTAAGTCTACCCAGCTGGTCCAGTCTAGCTATGAGCGCGTTCATGACCAATACGCACACCTTGGTATGGGTATTCGGACATGGCCAAGGACAAGGCAAACAATATGCATAACCAAGTTCCATCCACCACATTTTACACAAGAGGAGCAATAGAAATATGAACTATATAATCCAGGCACAACACAGTCGCTACTGACAAAGGCAGGAAGGAAACCTGGGAGAATATTGCCGACTGCCTACGTTTCATCACTATCCTTGTGAACACTAGGATCATTAGGCTACAGATGTGGGAAGTTAGAAATGTCACATGCTGCAGCATTTCACCTAGCGGTATTTGGCAGGGAAATCCTGTTGGAAATCTCGTGGGATTTCAGACGGGTGTTATTTCGTTTTAGTGATGCACCACCGCCAGGTGGCGTCTTTGAGTAGATTTAGCAGGCTGGGCTCAGTGTTTTTCTCCTATAGTCTACGAATGAAGCATCATTAAGTTTCACATTCTTTAATTTAAATGCTCTGTTGTAAAGCACTTTGAGCTGAATTTATCTGTATGAAAGGTGCTATACCTTGTTCTCAAACACATGTTTTCTCCATCTGGATGTAATTTAATTATTACGAACAAATATCTAGGCCTACAGTAGCCTATCTATCTCGGTAACTGACGTTGGGTCAAGACGTGGTGGCTGTTTGGTCAAATGCGCAAAATAACAGTATTGTAAATATATTTGTTAGTAAAGATATGGTGAACGTGGGGGTTTTGCGTTTTGTTTCTGGAACGCATTCAACTGGTAGGCTACTCGTAAACCCCGGAAGTAAATTTGAAGACAGGGCATAATGTAGCCAAGTCTGAGCGCAGTAGGCTATATGGCTTCAGCACGATACAAAGAAAAAATAAGCTGGATCGACTTGTGGATCCATACAAAATTGACATAGTCGCCATGAATAAAGATCACTCATTGCCAATCATATCCGGACATTAACTATCTTGTGCATAGATAGCGGCAGGTTTGACAGTGAGTGCGTTCACATGCACAATATACACAATATTTTGTTATTTGAATGATCTTGAATATATATATATTCAAGATCATTCAAATAAGAAAATATCGTGTATGTTTTTATTTATTTATACCGGCCGCCAGCCGTTCCATGAACGGCTATGGAATGCGCAGTTTCGCGCTGGCTACAGCCTATTATATGCACAGTTTCGCGCTATGTAGGCTATTATA
The DNA here is from genome assembly GCF_949987555.1 of Borostomias antarcticus. Lineage (NCBI taxonomy): Eukaryota > Metazoa > Chordata > Actinopteri > Stomiiformes > Stomiidae > Borostomias > Borostomias antarcticus. Next base: position 19,039,844 of record NC_140239.1, on the reverse strand, counting down.
AATAAGTATTATTCATTGGGGGAGCTTGGACTCGCTGGGGACTGGTGGAGAGACGCAGAGCCTCCCCAGACGCGACATCCTCCAGTTGGCTGAAGAGCTGCGCGCTCTGGCGTCCAAACAGCCACCGGCTGCGCCCCTCGCAGTGTCCACAGAAGAATACCCCCACCAAAATACCTGCATGGTGAAGACAAGCTGCAGAACTATCTACCAATGCATGAAGTGCACCTAGCTGTCTGTGAGAGGCTATAGCAGAGGATATGTGCGAAGTGTATTTGAGCTGCCGCCTCAACCGTGCGTAAGAGCAGAGCGCATCAACTCGTGTATAGCTAGTAGCCCATAGCCATTAAAACGGCTTATTGTTTTATTCATATATCAACTAGATAATTCAATAATAATGAGTAGCCTAGTAGGCTTAAATGAATTCAATAGGGCCAAATAAGCCTTAAGTTGTAGCCTAGGCTACAGAACAATCACAAGACGCATAGGCCTAGCCTATCGTAAAAAGCGTTCTCATAGGCCTATATTAACTTAGATAATTATTAATTATGCTCAGGTCATAATGTCCGTTGAAAATAATTCCCTCTTAGCAGAATTTGAATTGTATTAAAATAGGCTAAAATTAAATTTCCACATATTCTGATTCCTTCTAGGTCTATATAAAAAAAAACATTTTTTTAATGTGTAGCCTAGGCTATAGGCTTCTGCGATGAACAAAACAGCCACAATGTAGCCTGCTTAGCGAGCGAGAGGGCAGTCTACCATAAAGTGTAGGCTATAGCCTAAACATAATGTAATATATCTAGACTACATGCATTGTGGTATTTCTTTATATAGCCCAGCCTGCAATTGTTTCTCAATAAACAGTTATGTCATCCTCTGAGTCCGAATGTAGGCTAATAGACCGGCAGCTCTAAATGCCTTCCCAATCAATGAGAGATGGTTGTAAAAATGATGTTTTATTGATGAAAAGGGTAAAACTGAAAAACATGGAGTCATTGCATTGATCGATGCAGTCCGTTCAAATAGGCATCAAAAGATAAAGTAGGCCCATTTAAAATGACCAATTACATCTTCAAATCCCTTCTAATCTTGGCCTTTGATAGGGTTTTTTCCCGCTATACTGCCATTTATATCCGAACATTAACTATCTTGTGCATACAGAGCACAAACAATGAAACAATGAAACGAATAGATTTCCTCCCTGTCTGTCTGTGGCATTCATTCGCTACCAGCAAACACTGAAAATACAAGTCCTCAATTTATTTAGATTAGACTAGCCTATCCAACTGGACCACTCCAATGAATGTTGAACATAGCCTACTTTTATTCTTTAGGTTTTACAGAATCGGCCTACAATGTCCACACATGCATGCGCCATCTGACTAGCTCGTCACTCGCCAGCGAACCTGGACTAGACTATTGTAACCCCCCCCCCCCCCAAATTATTTTATATTCAAATAAACTGGATGAACCGGTTTCCTAGCCCTGGATCGTGGGGAGGGGGGTAGCCTGCGTTAGCGGGTGCTTTGCCATGACCGGCCATTGAATTCGCTAGTTTGATTGATAGATGGATTTAACGTCCAAAGTAGATTGTGCAAGTATTGTATAGGCCCATGTGTAAGAGATGAATGGCTGTGACCATGAACTCAGCCAGAGGTAGGCCCTACTGTAGATTATCAGCATTATCACCAGTCTCAATTTATGTCTCAATTTATGTGTTGCCATTCATTTAAACCACCATCTCATCTAGACTACTTCTGTTGCTGCATTTTTACATTTATGCTTTCATGATTTTAGAGCGCAATAAACATTTTCCAGGATTCCAATAAGTCCATCCATTCATCCAACTTTGTGCTGAGCGCAGTGCAGGCTGGTAGCCTACTGTCAAGGTTCACGACTGATGCACTCCCTTAACACGTCTCGCAACTCCCCAGACCATCAAGAGAATTTCAATATGAAAGACCTTGGGATTCCAGGAGTCAAGGCCGTTTCAGACGGGGAGCGACATTCCGCCTGCGTTCTCGCTCGGATCAGCGGGGGACGCACGCGTCCTGCGCGCAGCGGGGAAAGCTGACTACAATTAAGCTCTTGTCGCGGGCGGGCGTGTGCAGCCTAGTTCCATATGAGAACACTCCTCGGTCCAATTCCGTATAGTAGATCAGCCTGTGTACTTTCAACGAATGTATTATTAGACATAATATCATAATAATATATATAGCCTTCAACGTCCTCCTGAGCTGCCTGCCTGATGGTCTCAGGGCTAAAGAGACCGCGCGTCGTTTTCCTCACCCTAACTATTGGCATGCTATCAATGAAAGAAAATACATTGTAAATAAACATGGTTTTAGGCTATTGTTTTTATGTAGGCCTATAGGTTAAGCTATTTGTGTTCATAAGGTAACGTCATTGTAAACGAAAGTAGCCTATAGCCTATAATCCAATTGACTGGAACCAGGGGGTTTGACAAAAGTTAAGAGGCAAAATAATTTGTCTTGACTGCATTCAAGATGTATCTTTCACATTAAAACTACATACAAAGCTGGGAATGCTAAGAAAATTGCATATGTTTGCAAACTAAAACAAGTGAACACAATTTTACAATCGAAAAATGCTTATGAGACCATTATTTTACTTATATGGGGCAAAAGTGGTTTCTCTACCTGCTTCTGCCTAAGCCCTCCACAATACCACAACACAACGGTGTCATGTTTTACCGAAGGAGAAGTGAAGAAGACGGTAGCTAGCAGTAGCTAAAGCAGTTAGCTAATGTTAAGATCATTCCTCTAGCTGCTTTGCTGCTAATGCGAGTTCGTCTCCGTTCCTGCCCGAGAAACAGAAGTTGAACTAATAGCATCAAAATCAAAATAGCTACAGGAATCATCGTTGTAAAGTTAGCTATCTGCTTTTTAGCCACCGACAGCTACCGTTAATATTTTGGAAGCTGCTGTCGTGAGCTAACTTGCTATCACGGTCTTATCGTGCAGCTTCACAGGCTGCTATTAGCAGACAGCACTAAAGTTGACAAAATCACACTTGCACATCATTAGAATTCCAACCATTTATATGGGATTTATCATTCAACTAAACATGGAACCTGAATACTACCTGATATTTCAACCTGCTGCCACCAGTGATCGGCGCGTCTGCTTGTTTGAGTCATGAATATCTTACGCAGTTACATTCCATGTAGTGTCCCAAAACTGTTAAATCATTTCCCATGTAGTTCACTATGAGTCGCACTCAATACATCCATGGTTATAGGGAGGGAGGGAGTGAACCATTTCAAACACATCTCTGGTCATCTCCGTTAGCCATCTTACTCGTCCTGATGCCATGTTCCATATGAGAACACTCAGCCTAATGTATTAAACTTCTACATGTCCCGACAGTTAACAGATAAAGACCCGGCGACAGTTACAGAGATAGAAACTATAAATAGATAGGCTTTGTTCGTAATAATTAAATTACAACCAGACAGAGAACAAGGAGTTTGAGAACGGTAGGCTCATCTAATGTGCGAGATGAGCTACAGCAATGGGTCAATGAGTGGTATTACTGCGCCCCTATGGGCAGGCGAGCGGTGGTGCGGAATGCCGTAAAGCGCCTGTTAGAATACCGCGGGTCAAGTTACATTCTTATGTTCCCACATCTGTATGTGTATTATTATGGCATGTAAAGCAATTGTATCTCATGCCTATATATCTTACTCTTTCAGCTGCAACCCGTGAGCCTTTCAAGGGACGCTTAAATAAAGCAAATGTACACTATAATTTTTAATAGTTTCAGGTTGGAGTAGATAAAGTGATGTCTCTATACAATTTAGAACTAGAGATTAAGATAAAACATTCAGTTTAAAAGGTGAAGCTCAAGGTGAAGAAGTATGCTATAAACCTAAATTAGCTCATTTATTGAGTTCAGGGAGTTTCTGCCCTCCATCGTTAGGCTGGACAGAGTGCTTATGGTTGGAGATTTTAATATTCATGTCGATGACAACACAAACAGTTTTGCGGCTGATTTTCTGAATGTCACTGAGTCGTTACATTTTATTCAACATGTTGCTGGTCCAACCCACATTCTAGGTCATATGCTACGTTCCAGATAGGATTTTGAGCCCGTAAGTTACAACTTCAAGTCACGACTCACGACTTCATAGCGTTCCAGGCAAACTGTCTGAGTGCGTGGAATTCTGGATAAATGTAAACAAGCCAATATGGCAAAATATTTGACACTGTCAGAGCTGGCAAGCTAAACATTGTATGCCTAATTTCGCTATGCTAAGAAATCGTACGTTACATAATTTTATTTATTGACATTATCGACTTTTCGCCGTTTGCATGGTCAAGTTCAGGTTTACCTTAACGTTAGCTAGCTAGCGCTAGCTAGCAGTAGCTATCTCTTGTCGTCAACATATTTGGGCATCATTATATACACATAGCAGATTGTAGTGCATAATCGTTTGTATTATTTTGATTACAACGTACACATTTACTTTACGTTGCCCTAAAGTTATCTTTGTCGCCACACCCATGTGGGCTGCCATCTTGTTTAGAGGGCTGTGTGACGTCAGAGAGTGCAACTGGGAGTACATCGATCTGGTACGAGTTCACGGGTTTGACTGCCATTCCAGTGCATTTTCACGTGTAGAAGGTTGGAAAAACATGGGTTACGGGTTGCCTGGAACACGGCAAGACCTTGTTTTAACGCTTGGTCTGAATATAGACTCTATTTGCTCGGAGGAATTGCATGTTTCGGACCATGGGTGTATTTTATTTAACCTTTCTTTTAATGTGGATTGTCTGTCTGGCAAATGTGTAAAGTCCTCTTGCTCTTTAAATCACCTCTCAGCCGAGCGATTTTCGGCTGTCTTTGACCAAAGCGCAGTGCAGACCTCTCAGGCTGGTGTCGACTCTCTGGTCCTTTCTTTTAATGCGCACTGCTCGTCTATTTTGGATACATTGGCACCGCTCAAAACTAGACTCGTTCCCTCCACAAACCCATCCCCCTGGCTGAACGACGCTATTCGCTGTTTCAGGCGCAACTGTATGTCGGAGGGTGGAGCGATTGTGGAAAACCACCAAACTTCAAGTCCACCGTCTCTATTTGAAAGAGCTTTTAACAGAGTTTAACAACATGGTAAAGATGGCGAGGGCGTCTTATTTTACAAATCTCATAACCTCGAACAACGTAATCCCAAGGTTTTATTTGACACAATTAACAATATTGTCACTCCTGCGCCCCCTGGTGTGCCTGTATTTTCAAATGAGGACTGTAATAATTGTATTTATTTCTTTGTGGATAAGGTCAGAGATGTTAGGGCTAGCTCTCTAGCCCTCTTCCACCCCTCTTCCTGTCTGCCATTCTCGGCCTCCAATTTTGACCTGTTTCTCACCTATTTCCTTGGATGACCTTTTTGAGTTAGTGGGTTCTATGAAAACATCATCTATTCCCTTAAAAATCATACCAACATCCATGTTAAAAAATGTACTTCCATCTCTTGGGCCCTGTCTTGTGTCTATTTTAAATAGTTCCCTGCAACTTGGTTGTGTACCCTCGTATTTTAAATATGCTGTTGTTCAACCCCTTTTAAAGAAACCCAACCTTGATCCATCCCTGTCTAGAAACTATAGGCCTATATCTAAACTGCCTTTTATGTCAAAAATTATTGAAAAAGTTTTTGCCAAACAGCTCACTACTGTTTTGAATAGACACTCTATTTTTGACAAGTTCCAGTCTGGTTTCCGTCAGAAGCATTCCACTGAAACAGCTCTTTTGAGAGTCTCAAATGACATCATGAGGTCCTCTGATATGGGTGAATGTTCTGTTCTGGTGCTGCTAGATCTTAGCGCAGCCTTTGATACTGTGGATCACAGTATTCTGATTGAAAGGCTTAGGCAGTGGGTGGGTATCTCTGGGAGCGCTCTGGATTGGTTCTCCTCCTACCTCTCCCATAGGAGTTTTTCTGTGTCAGTGGACTCTTTCATGTCTGATACTGCTGCCCTTTCCTGTGGTGTGCCCCAGGGTTCTGTTTTGGGTCCCATCCTGTTTGCTCTGTATATGCTTCCCCTAGGATCGATAATTAGCTAATTTAATGATGTGTCATACCATTGTTACGCTGACAATATTCAGCTATATATCTCTTTTAGACCATATAAGACTGAAAAGCTGTCTGTTTTACATGGCTGTTTGAATGCTGTCAAGGATTGGATGTCCAACAATTTCCTTAAGCTTAACTCAGACAAGACTGAAGACCACCGAAGACCACCGAACGGAGTGAGACCACTCCAAAGGGGGTCCTAACACCCAACGTTGAAAATCCCTCATATGCAGACGACCCAGAGGGACGACTGACAGGGAAGATGCCATGAGTCCGAACAATCTGTGACAAATTCTGAACTTGACCGACTGACCGATGCGGAACAAGCTGACGCACTGGTTGAATGAGGCGACGCGAGGGACAGACAGCCTGGCTCGGAGAGACACCGAGTCCAGCCTGAGACCTACATATTCTACAGTCTGAGCTGGCATTAGCGAGCTCTTGGCCGTGTTTATCTTGAAGCCCAGACCCTCTAGGTGGGAAACAAGAAAAAGAGTGTCCCTCATTGCTTGCTCCCGAGAGAGCGAACACAGGAGATAATCGTCTAGGTAGGCTAGAAGTCTGAGCCCCGACTCCTCAGGGGAAGCAGAGCAGCCTCCACACACTTTGTAAATATCCGAGGCGCTAGGCTCAGCCCGAACGGTACCGAGAGATACTCGTAGGCTATGCCTAGATAAGCGAACCTGAGATATTTTCTGTGAACAGGATGTACGCGTATATGGTAATACGCATCCTGTAGGTCCACTGACGTGAACCAGTCGTTCAGACGAATGGTACGAGACAGAGCGTTGTGATTGATCATACTGAATCTGTATCGCTTGAGGTGTACGTTTAGAGAGCGCAGGTCCAGAATAGGACGTAGCCCCCCCCCTTTCTTTGGAACGAGGAAATACCGAGAGTAGAACCCCTGACGGCTCTCTTCCTCCGGTAGAATTCGTACGACCCCCTTGTCCATAAGAGACGAGATTTCTCTCTCCAGGACTTGAGCAGACTCCCCCCGAGCCACTGATTCGATCACCCCTCTGAAAGGCGGTGGTTTGGATGAAAACTGAAGCCTGTAACCCTTGGTTACCGTCCTCAGGACCCACGGGGAAGGTGCGCATGCGCGCCATGGCTCCGCGTGAGCAGCGAGAGGACCCTGGGGCCGGGCTCTCACTACAGGTGGTGCAACAGCACCCTCCGGTGGCGTTATGAACCGCCTTATTTTTGGAGTTATTTCCATTGCCCTTGGTTGAAAACCTGGTTGCAATGTTGTGAAACATTTTAATACAGAATGACTGTGTGCTTGGGTGACACTGTTGAACACATCCTGCTGTCTGAACTCCCCAGAACGTGCCCCTCTGTGGCAGCAGGGTGGGAGACGAGACTCGAACATCACCGGGGAACCTGGTGCGACCGTTCCGAGGGCACTGGGGTGTGAGAACACTGGGTGAACCACCATACAACGGAACATGTTGCGGTCCTTCTCCACAACTTGCAGACTTGACCTCAAAGGCGTCAGCGTGGGAGGCAAACACTGGAGCTGGCCATGGCGCGGCCGGTGCTCTGCACGGCGCCGCGGAGAGCGCGTAGAGTGTAATCACTCACAACACAGATCTCCTCCCATGTCTGGGTGTTGGGCTGTTCCCTGTCCATCTGCGCACCCAAGTCCGCCAGCAGCTCCGCTTGGTATGGCTACCAGCAGAGAGGCGGCGTTTAGAGCGCGGACAGAGAGAGCAGAAGCCCTGTAGCCTCGCTGGAAAACGGAGGCTGTGAAGGCGTCCGCTTTTCCCGGCAGGGAGGGCCCAGAGGAACCAAAAGTGGGTCTCTTCTGGGGGTGGAGATGGTTGGCTACCGAAGGCTCCACCGGAGGAGGGCTGGATAACCCTAATTCCTCCATGCCGTGTACGTCAAGTCCACTGAATCCTGGGACAAGAACCCTATTGGTTAAGGGCTTGTCCCAAAACTTCCTCATCTCCTCCATGCAGGCAGGCACAGCGGGGATGACCTGCTTGGGTGCAGGAGTGGACGTCGGGAGACGTTTCCCGTCATATAGGCTCCGCCTAACCCCTTGCACACCTTGGGTAGGTGGCCACTCGATGTCGAGCCTGTCCGCCGCGCGGCGACAGACGTCGTTCAAGTCCTGGTCCCAGGGGGTGTCACCTCCCTGAGCACTGGAGGGGCGGGAGCCCTGGCCCGACTGAAGGGGGTTGGCTGCCCCCTCGTCCTCGGATGAGGGGTTGAGTAGCTCCTCATCCTGCTCACAGCCGAGTTCGAGAATGTCCTCCTCCAGGACCTCGAACGGCAGAGAGGGATCCGGGCACACAATCTCCATCTGCTCTGCCCAGGTAGGCACAGGTGCGTCACCAGGGCAGTCGGGGGAAAGGCTATCCCCGGCAGCATGGGGACTGGTGAGGACGTGGCCGCTGGCTGTGACAGCAGCCTTGCACCTCCTCACCAAGTACTTTTTGGGAAGACGGAGGCAGTGCTGGCATGCAGAGGCTCCCTCCAGGGCCTCCTGGGCATGCTCGACTCCCAGGTAGCCGATGCAGAGAGGATGAGAATCCTTCCCCGCCACCAGCGACCCGCAGCCGGCTGCACACAGACGAGACCCGCCCTCCTGGCTTACTTGGCTAGTAGCCATGGAGTCCCAGCACACAAGGTTTGCTACCGTGTGTGTTAAGGTCGAGTTAAGGGTTAAACTCGATGTAGGTAATAGCTAAGGGTAAGCTAATTACCTAACAGCTAGCGCAAATAGCTATAAGTAAGCTAGCTAGCTACGACAATTAGTTGGCTAGCAGGCGTGGCTCGCCTGCACAGTAAGCCAACAGAACAAACTAGCTAAGAAGCTAGTTAAACAATCAGGAATAAACCTGAGAAACACAGCGAGAAAAAAGGATATATCCCTCGAACACGTAGCCGCGCTCCTGTCTTTTTGTCTCGACGCCGTCAAGTGAGCAGTTCAGCGGTACGAAACACGAGGGAGCAATCCACCAAGGTATATTCTTCACGGGGAAGAGATAAAGAAGGACGTTCCCACGCGTCACAAGTGGTTTTATACGGGGGAGGTGCTCCCCGCCCACACGTGACAGGTCTGACTACGTCAGACGTTTTTAATATGACTTCCAGGTATATCATGGTTGAGACGATATCCCATAGGTGAGACATCGAAACGAATGTTAGAAAGAGAACCATGTAATGGCGGTGGTCGGGGCACTTAGAATGCAGTTTCTAAAAATCTATTTTCTGCCGTGAAACGGTTGTTTTCATCAATCTGTCTTGATGAATCGCTAGTTGTGTTTACATAGAGCATAGGCCTGTTGTGGTTTTCACATGCCATGATCTTTAGAAACGTCTTTCGAAACGAAATAGCTTCCTCACTTGCTCCAGCACTAATGCGCACAGCGTGCAATCGTTGCTCCAGCACGCTGTGCGCATGCGTGCTGGAGCAAGTGAGGAAGCTATTTCGTGTCTAAAGAAGTTTCTAAAGATCATATTACAGAGGCATGTGAAAAACCACAACAGGCCTATGCTCTATGTAAGCACAACTAGCGATTCATCAAGACAGATTGATGAAAACAACCGTTTCGCGGCAGAAAATAGATTTTTAGAAACTGCATTCTAAGTGCCCGGACCACCGCCATTACATGGATATACTGGCTCGCGCTGGATTTTAAATGTCTTCTACATGCCTCCGAACTACACCAAAGTGATCTCGGTGAGTCAAACGTCTTATAATATGTCGTAAATAAGGTCCAGGTTGTCAAAAACGAGCATTGTCCTTTAAGTCACTGACCCGACATTGTTTTTATCATCTTAGAAATATTGCAAAACTTTGGTCAGTGGTGTCCCATTCTGAGCTGGAAATAATCATTCATGATTTTGTGTCATCTCGTCTGGACTATTGTAATTCTCTTTTCATCTGCCTGAGTAACTCATCATTGGACCATCTACAAATGGTCCAAAACGCAGCTGCGAGGCTGTTGACTAAGTCCAAGAAGTCATGTCACATCACCCCAATCCTGGTTTCATTACACTGGCTCCCCATTATGTTCAGGATTCATTTTAAGGTGCTTGTGCTCACTTTTAGAGCCCTGCATGGTCAGGCACCTGCATACATCTGTGACCTGCTCCATCCCTACATCACGAGCAGGTCACTCAGGTCGTCTGACCAGGGCTTATTGACTATTCCACGCTCAAGGCTTAAAACTAAAGGTGATCGAGCCTTTGGAGCAGGGGCTCCCAAGCTGTGGAACGCTCTTCCACTGGACTTAAGAACTGTGGGCCCTGTTGACACCTTCAAAAGGCAGATAAAGACTCATCTGTTCAGACAGGCTTTTACCTAGCTCTATGTTTATTTGTTTGTTTTGTTGGTGTTGTTGTTGTTTTATTGCTTTTATTACATTGTATGCACTATACTGTATACTGTATAGCACTTTGTGACCCAGGCCTGTGAAAGGTGCTATAGAAATAAAATGTACATACTTACTTACTTACTTACTTACTTACTAAATGAAAAAAGGTATTTCAGTAGGCCTATAACGTCATTGATTGCCAGGCGTTGGTGCTATAACAATTCATCTAAAATGAAGCCTTCTTCTATTTGTTCCTATGAATGGGAGGCTTGTCTAATAAATCAACAATAAAGACAAAAATTGGATAAAAAGCAGTGTTTTTACTTGGCTCTCTGCATCACCCACCGCCTACATAAAACTGTAGGCAGGCTAATAACACACAAGCCTTTGCATAGCCTACAGTCTGCGGGACTGTAAACGCACAAGTTCTGGCTCAAGCAGCTGACAAAGCCATTCTGCAATCTTTCATATGATATCAGGTTAAGCCAAAGAGGGTTTTGTCGGTCTGTAAAAAGTCTTCCTAAGCTGCCCAAGAGTGATTAACATACAGGCTGCAGTTTATGTCGAGTGTGTAATGGCATTTCCATTTCATCGTGGGGCGGCTGTAGCTCAGTTGGTAGAGCGGGTCGTTCAATGATCGAAGGGTCAGTGGTTCGATACCAGCTCCGACTGTCCACATGTCGAAGTGTCCTTGAGCAAGACACCTAACCCCAAATTGTCCCAATGAGCAGGTTAGCACCTTGCATGGCAGCTACCGCCATTGGTGTGTGAATGTGTGTGTGAATGGGTGAATGAGAGGCCATTGTAAAGCGCTTTGAGTGCCGCTAAGGTGGAAAAGCGCTATATAAGTGCAGTCCATTTACCATTTCCAACTCACTACAAATAGGAGTATACTGTATAAACTCCATGTACATATGTGGGAAGTTAGAAATGTCACATGCTGCAGCATTTCACCTTCGCGGTATTTGGCAAGGAAATCCTGTTGGAAATCTCATGGGATTTCAGACGGGTGTTATTTCGTTTTAGTGATGCACCACCGCCAGGTGGCGTCTTTGAGTAGATTTAGCAGGCTGGGCTCAGTGTTTTTCTCCTATAGTCTACAAATGAAGCATCATTAAATTTCACGTTCTTTAATTTAAATGCTCTGTTGTAAAGCACTTTGAGCTGAATTTATCTGTATGAAAGGTGCTATACAAATAACGTTTAATTGTTATTACCTTGTTCTCAAACACATGTTTTCTCCATCTGGATGTAATTTAATTATTACGAACACCTATCTAGGCCTACAGTAGCCTATCTATCTCGGTAACTGACGTCGGGTCAAGACGTGGTGTCTGTTAAGTCAAATGCGCAAAATAACAGTATTGTAAATATATTTGTTAGTGAAGATGTGGTGAACGTGAGGGTTTTGCGTTTTGTTTCTGGAACTCATTCAACTGGTAGGCAACTCGTTAACCTCGGAAGTAAATTTGAAGAACGGGGCACCAGCTAATGTAGCCAAGTCTGAGCGCAGTAGGCTATATGGCTTCAGTACGATACAAAGAAAAAATAAGCTTGATCGACTTGTGGATCCATACAAAATTGACATAGTCGCCATGAGTAAAGATCACTCATTGCCAATCATATCCGGACATTAACTATCTTGTGCATACAGAGCGGCAGGTTTGACAGTGAGTGCGTTCACATGCACACTATACGCCGATCAACCGATAATTGTAATAATGCGATTATTGAAATGGTCTTGTGAACGCCTTTATCTGATTTCCAAAATCGGGGTAAGGTCTTAGAACCGGCAAAGACGTCCATTGGACGATTGTGGGTTTTCATTTGCACATAACTATATTTTAATAAAACATTGAAGTCCGCCTGTCAATGACTTTCCCTAAAATTGTGTTCTGTTGCACCCCCTATTGTTAAATTATAAATTAAAAAAACATACACAATATTTTGTGATTTGAATGATCTTGAATATATATATATTCAAAAATATCGTGTATGTTTTTATTTATTTATACCGGCCGCCAGCCGTTCAATGAACGGCTATAGGGAATGTGCAGTTTCGCGCTGGCTACAGCCTATTATATGCACAGTTTCGCGCTATGTAGGCTATTATAAATAAGTATTATTCATTGGGGGAGCTTGGACTCGCTGGGGACTGGTGGAGAGACACAGAGCCTCCCCAGATGCAACTTCATCCTCCAGTTAGCTGAAGAGCTGTGCGCTCTGGCGTCCAAACAGCCACCGGCGGCGCCCCTCGCAGTGTCCACAGAAGAATACCCCCCAAAAAATACCTGCATGGTGAAGACAAGCTGCAGCAAGAACAGAACTGTCTACCAATGCATGAAGTGCACCATAGCTGTCTGTGGCAGTTGCACTGCTAAGGTGCAGAGGATATGCGCAAAGTGTATTTGAGCTGCCGCCTCAACCGTGCGTAAGAGCAGAGCGCATCAACTCGTCACGAGTTACAACTAGTAGCCCATAGCCATTAAAACGGCTTATTGTTTTATTCATATATCAACTAGATAATTTGATAATAATGAGTAGCCTAGTAGGCTATAAAAGGAATTCAATAGGGCCTAATTAGCCTTAAGTTGTAGCCTAGGCTACAGTACAATCACAAGACGCATAGGCCTAGGCTACCATAAAAAGCGTTGCGTTCTCATAGGCCTATTAACTTAGATAATTATTAATTAGATAAGTATTATGTATCTACGTTCTATGCTGCATCTGTACAGTAGACTACTGTTTTATTTGGATCCTTGGCCAAAATGCTGTTCTTGTAGCCGTTTAATTGATTCTTCTCCTTTTGTGAAGTGTAGGCTATATTCTTGTTAAAGTGCGGCCTAGGCTTTATTCTAAAAAATATGAGAAAGGCGTCATAGCCAAGCCTACAGACACATACAAATCATATGTTGCTTTTAGTAACATTAAAAACAATGCAAATGCAAATCATGCAAAGTTGAAGGCCACGACTTCATCAGTTAGGATAGTGTTGGCATGATCTATAGATGCTCAGGTCATAATGTCCGTTGAAAATAATTCCCTCTAAGCACAATTTGAATTCTATTAAAATAGGCAAAAATTAAATTTCCACATATTCTGATTCCTTCTATATATATATATTTTAATTTTTTTTATTTAATGTGTAGCCTAGGCTATAGGCTTCTGCGATGAACAAAACAGCCACAATGTAGCCTGCTTATAGCGAGCGAGAGGGCAGTCTACCATAAAGTGTATAACCATAATGTAATATATCTAGACTACATGCATTGTGGTATTTCTTTATATAGCCCAGCCTGCCTATCAATTGTTTCTCAATAAACAGTTATGCTATCCTCTGAGTCCGAATAAGCAAGCTAATAGACCGGCAGCTCTAAATGCCTTCCCAATCAATGGGACATGGTTGTAAAAATGATGTTTTATTGATGAAAAGGGTAAAACTGAAAAACATGTTAAGAGTCATTGCATTGATCGATGCAGTCCGTTCAAATAGCCATCAAAAGATAAAGTAGGCCCATTTAAAATGACCAATTACATCTTCAAATCCCTTCTAATCTTGGCCTTTGATAGGGTTTTTTCCCGCCCTACTGCCAATTATATCCGGACATTAACTATCTTGTGCATACAGAGCACAAACAATGAAACGAATAGATTTCCTCCCTGTCTGTCTGTGGTATTCGCTACCAGCAAACACTGAAAATACAGGTCCTCAATTTATTTAGATTAGACTAGCCTATCCAACTGGACCACTCCAATGAATGTTGAACGTAGCCTACTTTTATTCTTTAGGTTTTACAGAATCGGCCTACAATGTCCACACATGCATGCGCCATATCTGGTGAATGCCTCACACACAAGTATGCGTAGACAAGCGCATATTTTTCAGTGCATTAATTTTTGTGGACCTGTACAGCCAACCGCAGCCAACATTCCAAAGGGACACAGGAGATGCGTGGTAGCCATCTTTTGCACATACTGTATACACATAGTTAAAAGCCAGTATAGCGTGGGCTTAAGAGCCTAACCTAGTGCTTACAGTAAGACAAAGTGAAAGAACAGCTTAATACAAATAGAATAGGTGCTTAAGAGGAAAGGTCAGGGTAGTACTGTACTTCTTGAAGAGGTGAGTTTTCAGCCTGCGGCGAACAATTTGGCAGAGACTCCACTGTCCTGGCGTCATTGGACAGTTAATTCCACCACTGCGGGGCAAGGACAGAAACAAGCAGTAACCAGGTCGATCAGCCGTAGGGGACTTGAAGAAGCGAAGCAGCCAATCACACCAAGGCAGCAGAGCGATATGGTCACATGGGGGTGTAAGTCTTGACCATGGTCACACATACATACTGTACACAGACACAAAAACATACACTATACAAACAAACACGCAAACATGTGCACTGTCTTTGTGTGCGGATACAAACACGCTCACTCACACACCCACGCGTGTGCTGTACATGAGGCCGTCCAGGCTGAGCGGTCAGGGGTGGTGGAGCCTCCAGGCTGTTTGGTAGAGGGGTGTAACAGGCAGGCCGGCTGGTGTGTGTGTGTGTGTGAGTGTGTGTGTGTGTGTGTGTGTGTGTGTGTGTGTGTGTGTGTGTGCATGCGTGCGTGTGTCTACTGGACCTGGGAACAACAGAGACCCTATTTGGGATGACTGAACACTGGAGCTCAGCACAGCATGGTGCTCACCTCCACACCAACATAACATTGCAACACTGCAATGTCTGTGTGTGTGTGTGTGTGTGTGTGTGTGTGTGTGTGTGTGTGCGTGCGTGTACTCTGACTCTCTCTCCCTCTCTCTTTCTCTCCAAACCCGAGGCTGTTGTTTTATTCCAGTAATTATACAGTATGTGTATCATCAGTTAAAAATGACTGAAAATGCACCCCAGTTTCTGTAATTACCTGCACAGAGCCCCTTGGCAGCTGTAGCTGTGCAGACAAATGTACATCAGCAGCCAGGGCGATTACCCAGAAGAACCACTGTATCAACACTAAATAGGTTACTGTATAACTTCCAACATTAAACCCTCTCTGCAAAGATGCAGTCACTACATAACAAGTATATTGAGTGTCCTCCTGGAAAACAACAGGAAACACGTTCATTACTTGAGCCCCCCCCCATCCCTCATACATCACATCCTACAAACCAATTCGGCCCCTGCCCTGTGAAACCCCAGTCTGCCCCTCCCCACGGCTTGTCCTCCCGCCCCTGCATCTTTGAAGTGATGATGTGACGATATACCGTTGTTACACTGTTCTCTGAACCCCTCCCCCCCCCCCCCACACACACACCTCTCTCTCTCCTATTCTCTCCATCCCTCCTTCCGTGCAGAGCCTCTCTCTCTGGCGTCCTGCTGTGCTGCTGATCCTGGTGCTCAGATAAAACGCTGTGGGGGAGATAAGGGACAAGGTCTGGCTGAGCGATTGTGTGGGAGAGAGGACTCTCAACCTTGGAGAGATAAGTAGGCACAGAGGGTCTAGGTGTGTGTGCCTGCGTTTGCGCAAGCACACATCATGTACTGTATGTTCTTATGTGTGTGTGTGTATGTGCGCTTGTGTGTGTGCGAACATAAATCCTGAGGGTGCTATGCCATCTTATCAGTCCATAATACTCCAGGCTGGATGAAGACCACCCTTCTCCCTGATCCTCTCTGATATTTGACCATACACACTCCCTCTGGTGCACACACACACACACACACGCACATCCTCTACTGTACCTTCACGCAATGCTTTCTCTGTACCGTACTTCTCTCCTCCTTTCATAATCTCTCGCTGTTTATGGCTGGTGCAGACGGAGGTCTTTCTGCATGGCGTCCTCTGTGGTGTTCAGTCTTTGCAGATGGAGGTCTTTCTGCATGGCGTCCTCTGTGGTGTTCAGTCTTTGCTGACGGAGGTCTTTCTGCATGGCGTCGTCTGTGGTGGTCAGTTATCACAGACGGAGGCCTTTCTTTATGGCGTCCTGCATAGCGATCCGACACCTTGACGTGATCTCTTCAGTTCAGTTCAACCTATTGTCTGTACAAACACAGTGGAGGACTTCATCTGGTTCCTGTTTCCTTTATTAGTAGCTGTCTTGTGTACAGGGACGCTGGGTCAAGTTGTGACTCACCAGTCAGCCTACTAGACCATTTGAAAATTTGACTCAGAGAGT
Organism: Borostomias antarcticus; assembly: GCF_949987555.1. Lineage (NCBI taxonomy): Eukaryota > Metazoa > Chordata > Actinopteri > Stomiiformes > Stomiidae > Borostomias > Borostomias antarcticus. Next base: position 19,023,262 of record NC_140239.1, on the reverse strand, counting down.
TTCTGTTCTTTAAAGATAAGTTTCCAAACCACAACACCAAAGAAAAGGATAAAATCAATTTAACTTTTGACTGAATGTGAAAAGCACAAGGATATTGCTTTAAGAAGACAAATGGATCAGCATTTTCATCGTGCTTATGCGCAATGCTATTTGTTTGTTTCAATACCTCCAAAGAGTGCTTCACGGATCAGCTACCACACTAATTTGATAAAAAGCGCATTTGTGTTTTTCCAAAATAGAATCAGATTACTTTCTTGGGTGAGCTCAATGCGCACAACACACACACACACACACAAGCACGCACAGACAAAAACGCACACACACACTTGCACACAGTCACACACACACACACACACACAAACCAAACTTTCTGAGCCCCCCTGTGCGTGTGTTGAGATACCAGTATGGTAATTGGAACCAACAGCTGTGATGTCTGACACATCCAGGCTTCAAGTCATCAGAGGGACACTCAGACAATCCCCTGCCTCCCTGCACCACACACAATCTATTACCCCCCATTCCCATCCCGCCCCCAATACCACAGACTGGCAGATGATAAACATCTGACATTTTGTTTGTTTGCATGTTCTGACCCCCCCTCCACACACCCCCTGTCACCGCAACACTGCACACTAAGGTGTGGCTTCTTCAGAGCGTGCGGCGAGAGAGAACGAGACACACACGGGAGGGATATCCGCCTGGCATGCCGAGGCAGGTGATTGATTTGCACAGAAGCGCCAGAGCACAACAGCCTTCCCTAATGGACTGAGCTTATTACCCGCGGCTGAAAACTGCACAGACACAGAGAGGGGGGGGGGGGGGGGGAGAGAGAGAGAGAGAGAGACACGAAAAGAAAGAATGGGCTTTGATCCGGTGCCCCTGCAGAGACCTGGGGAGAGGAAATAACTGTGTGTGTGTGTGTACCATGGAGATGAACAAATAGCTGAAACCATGTCATGTATACAGGGGGCTTTACATAAACACGGCAGAATAGTGGTTCAGTCGAGATCACTTTAGTCAAAATTGACCCATTTATTAGCATGCAACAATATATACGGCATATAAATTTTGACGCATATGAATTTTGGCAGTGTGATCTGTTCGGGGGGCCCCATGCCTTCCATGCATGTGGAAAGCGGCAATCTAGATGTTCCCCCCCTCTGGGCCGCTTGGCCCAGAGTGCCGGAAGAGGGAACGGCATCTAGCCCCCTGCCTCTATGACGATCAGAGTGGGCCACGATCGGGAAGACGCTCAGAGGTAGCTCAAGCCCACTAAGACCGTCAAAGAGCGCCACAGGGGGACTGCTGTGCATTATAGTCCCTGGCCTCCACGGGCCAGCGCTTCGTGGAATCCGAAGGACATACAGCCTAGTCTCTCTGCCTCCATGGTGACCAGAGGGACCGCTGATGGCCCTTCGGAGATGATTCGGCCCACGATCACCACGGAGTGCCACAGAGACTAAGCTAGTGTAATTCCCCGGCTTCCACTAGCCGACGCATAGTGGAATACCAAAAGAATGCAGCAATACCCCCGGAACAGAGAGCAACGATGACAACGGAGATGACATCGACAGAACACGGGCGGAGCAGGGGAGGAGGTGGGGCGAGCGCGCAGATACGAGCGATCAGCAGTAATGGCAAGAGCGAACGATGACATGTTTTGACAGCTTAAATACATGCGCTCTAGCGAGCTGAACCAATGCAATCACAGCTGACAGTCTGCTGGTGGGTTCCGTCATACGGGGTGTGACTGATTAGCCTCTGCCGATTAGCCCGGCGTTGACATCGTGCCTCGCCTGATGTTACGTCGGAGACTTCATATTTGATATCAATTATCTCATCTATTCTCAGATCTTCCATTATGCTTTACAAGCGTTCTACTGAGATGCCAAGCTTGTTTCATTCTGTTTAGTGACAAGGCAATGTTCTCAAATATCAGCTAAAACCCCTGACTTTGTTGTCAATGGGAATCTTAAGAGGTGTTCGTTCTGGCCATACTTTCGATTACAGCTTAGAGGAAAACTTTCTAAAGTGCTGAAATATCAACACCTACATGTAGAGCAGACCATTTCACAACTAGGCTACAAGTGTTAACTTTTATTTTTTTGGGCAGCCTGGGTCGTGCACAAGTTGGTTGTGAGGGGCTTTCAGATGGTAGGCCTGCCTAGGATGACATTGTTAGTGTTTACTAGTGCAAAGTGCCATAAGGTGCAGAGTGCCATCTGTCAGAAGGTGTTGTTCTTGCCAGATACAGATGTTCTAGTGCTAGATCCCCTACAAAATGGGTACTTAAAACACTCGGATGACATGCTGAAACAAATGACCACAGAGGTCCTCCCAGTGTTTGAAGCTGGTGGAGGAAGGACCCAAAAGCAGACAGCAGAGGCCTCATTTATCATTGAGGTACGCCTTCTTTTACACAGTCTTTTCCGCGATTTTTAGTTGCCTTTCTACGCGCTTTTGTAGGACACCTCTCAACTTGTCGTACCGATTTAGATGGGTTTTTACACCCTTTTTGAACACAGGGGGAACTGGCGACGCAGGTGGTGCGTCGGTGAATTACAATGTTTGATGGAGAGAATAAGAGCGAGAGTTTATGAACGCACAATCATGTAGGCTAATTGCCCAATTCAGCACAAACATATATCGCAATGCAAGATCGTGTCCTCTAACCGGCTCATTAATGGTCCGATATGGATTTGTTCCCCAAACTGAACCTATGCGCTGTCCCAAACCTTTCTGCGCAATATGTCACACACCTAATGCAGGCACTCCATCAAACGGCAATAATTGACCAATTAGATTGTCATTAATATGTGATCATGTGCAGCTGTTTGCTGTTTCGCTAGGCATATAAATGACAGTCCTCCTGTGCGTAAAGCGAGGCAACATGAATCCAGCATTAATTGGAATCCTACTCATAGAGCATGCACGTGGCGATGGTGGGAGGAGGAGGATTAGGAGGGAGCGGGTGTTCCGCGACCAACACGATCTGCTGGCCCATGATGATGACTGGCTAATAAGCCGATATAGACTACCAAGAGCCGTGCTCTTGGAGCTATGCGCTGAACTGGGTCCAGCATTGGAACGGAGCACACGGCGCACCCACGCAATATCCGTGCCAACACAGGTAGGCCTACGGACCACATACTATATAGAATAATGAGGCCAAGGCAGCACTCCAAAAATTAATGAAGAATGTGCTGTGAACATTTGGACATAATGAAGTGATGCAAGTCTACTTGTTCTGGCACAGGTACTGACCATGCTGGGTTTCCTGGCAACCGGGACATACCAGCGGGAACTAGCCGACAGGTGTGCAATGTGTATGATAACTCAACTTAACATTAACTTGCTCATCCTTGGGACTGAAGCCCCTGCAAGTTATGATCTAATTCTGCTAAATATTTCCCCCATAGGTCTGGGATATCTCAGCCGTCACTGAGCGCCATCATGCCTGCCGTCTGGGATGGCATCCTCAGGATGCACGCTAGGTACATCAGGTTCCCTTACTCTGTGGAGGAGCAGGCCGACACCAAAAGGCGATTTGCAGCAATGTGATTGGGGCCATTGACTGCACCCACATATTGACATATTGTGAAGGGCACCATCAACCAATGAATACGTCTATGTGAATCGGAAAAATGTGCACACCATAAATGCCCAAGTCATATGTGACACGACATGCTCATCACAGGTGTAGTGGCACGGTGGCCTGGCTCCACACATGATTCGTTCATCCTGGCACACAGCAGGGTAGGGGCTAGACTGGAGGAAGGCGCTGCGCGTGACGGCTGGCTTGTCGGTGAGTGCATATGCCAATATACATATTCAAACCTGATAAGAATGACTGATGATTAGACTGATGATTTTGTCACCCACAGGCGACAGTGGCTACCACCTGAGGGAGTGGCTGCTGGTTCCCTTCCCGGCCCCTCAGAATGAGCAGGAGACCCAGTTCAATGAGGTACATGCCCGGACACGCAATGTCGTGGAGCGCGCCATTGGCCTCCTCAAGGGCCGATGGCGCTGCCTAGATTCGTCGGGTGGTAGACTCCTCTACCACCCGGCGAAAGTCTGCAAGATCATCCGGGCATGTACCATCCTCCACAACGTGGCAGTACGCTGCGGAGTGCACCTCCCTCCGGGAATGGAATTCTGGTGTAAGGCCTCTTTGAACCGGCATTATCTCGGAGACTGTTCCTGTCAGCTTTCACTGATCTTTTCTTGGAACCTTTTGCTGGTCCCACCCCCGTACCGGGCGCAACAACGGTTTATTCCCAGGCAGGCGACCCTTCGGTTTTGGCGGCCAGGTCGACACCAGGGACAGGGATGCTGGCAGCAGGGACCGGGGCGCTGGAGCCGGAGGTGGAGGCCTGGACCGGGGCAGTGGAGGCGTGGACCGGGTGGTGGACGTGGGCGGTGGAGGCGTGGACCGGGCGGTGGAGGCGTGGACGTGGGCGGTGGAGGCGTGGACGTGGGCGGTGGAGGCGTGGACCGGGCGGTGGAGGCGTGGACTGGGCGGTGGAGGCGTGGGCGGTGGAGGCGCGGACCGGGCGGTGGAGGCGTGGACGTGGGCGGTGGAGGCGTGGACGTGGGCGGTGGAGGCGTGGACGTGGGAGACGTGGGCGGTGGAGGCGTGGACCGGGCGGTGTGGAGGTGGAGGCATGTACCGGGCGGTGGAGCCAGAGGTGGAGGCGTGGGCGGTGGAGACGTGGAAGGCCGGCATGCTGGAGACGGAGGCGCTGGAGGCACTGGAGGTGGAGATGGCACTGGAGGTGGAGGCCGGCGCGCTGGAGGCCGGCGCGCTGGAGGTGGAGGCACTGGAGGTCGTGGCGCTGGAGGTGGAGGCTGCAACCGGCGGGGGCACGACCGTCAGGTCAAGGACCACTGCAGACTCCCCCTCCTCTAGTCCCACCCCACGTCAGAGTCTGGGGAAACAATTTCAGTCATTTTCTTTGAGTTTTTCTGTTAACTTTATTTTCCATGAAACCTTTTATGGTGTAGCCATATTAATTTGATACATTTGTCTGTTGGCAGCCAAATAAATGCTTAAGTGTGATTTACCGGGTTCGTCTGCAGTCACTGTGGTCCTGTCCGACTCCTCCTCCCCCTCGTCCGCCGGGACGACACCATCTGTGCATTCACGGCCTATTATCAATGCGATGGTGTCGTCCAACGGCGTGGGAGGGGGTGGTGCCGGGCCCACACCGGTGCGCACTACTGCCTGCCTGTAGGCAGTAATGCGCTTCTTGGCCTCCCTCTGTAACAATGCTAGTGTTAACATTGCACTACAGACGTTGGGGAAGGGGGGTACACATGGGTATGAAATTAGATGTAGGCTATTACAGGAATGACACCCACCTTCAGGTCAGTCCACTTTTTCCTGACCTCCGTGACACTCCTCTGTGGCGCCGGCCTCATTGACCGCTCTCGCCACCTCCAACCACTCAGTGCCTTTGCGCTTGTTGGTGAGGCCGGGGCTATGGCTGATTAGATGAGTATTAATTTCCAAGGGGGGAAAATGTCTAATGTGGTCCAACATTATGAAGTGATCATCTGGGTTATTGTTCCATGTTTGTGGTCCTAAATCAATCATAGCCTACCACAGAATGTTTGGAATGTTTGCTTTCCTCACAGCCACATGATACAGTATGTCCGTGTATGCCAAATCCTAGATGCACGAAACGTAGTAGGTAGGCTACTAAGCTGTAGGAGCAATCAGACAAAGGTAGGCTAGTAATACCTTCCGAAGAGGATTTCTTCCTCGCGTGGACCTCACCAACAAGCACATGCACCTCCGTCTCCGAGAAATGTCGCTTTTTGCCTCTTCATTCTATTTTTAATTGTCTCGCCTGGGTGCTCCACGCTACCTTTTTAAGCCGGTTCCTTCCGGAGAACCACGTTGGCCACTCATGGTTTTGACCATATATGGTTGGATTTGGGCGTGGAGAGGGCGGAACACGGGGCGCGTGCACGTCCGCTGTCTTCTACGACACTGTCGGATTTTTCATTGAGGAATCGGCGCAGCAGCGTGTACGCCATGTTTGATAGATCCGGAAAGCGTGTAAATATTCTCGTCGTACGCGGCAGTCCGCCCTTTTCTCGTTTTTGTCGTACTCCTTCTTTTACACCTGAATTTACACGCTCTTTGATAAATGAGGCCCCAGGCAGGTAGGCAGCACAGATTCAAAAATAAAGTTTTAATATCCAAAAAATAAACAGCGGCACACTAGGAGGAAACGCACTAACATTGACAATGAACCAAGCCCCCAGGATTCGAAATCTAAAGTGAAGGCCTATTGAACCGCGCCATCTTGGCTAGATTTGTAGTCATTTGGCTATTTCCGGTGACTTTTGTACTTGCGCAGTTGAGCTTTTCTGTCCGACGCGCGTCCACGCACGTTCCCAGCTCTCCCCGCTTTGATTTAGCAATGAAAACCGGCTTGCATATTAACCTGTTTTTGTAAAATATATCCATTGGAGAAATTATTTTTTCATCCAGGCATCTTAGTTTTAACAGGTTAATTATAACTGAAGATGTTTTGTTTGCTAGTAGATGGTATTCATTCCGTTCGCGATAACGTTATTGCAGCCAGGCTAAATTCCTCCAGGGAGCCAGTGACCGGCGAGTTGAAAAGCTTCACTCCCCGCCAGCAGGAGCTTTGGCCGCTGCTACCGCATCTCGGATAACCCGCTGAGTTCGTGGCTGCTATTTCACATTCGCCCTTGATCAATCCCAATACCGATCCATGGTAATAATGAATCAATCGTTCAGATCAGATCGGCAGTGCTGCATGCATGTTACAACATCATTTTTAGCTTTATTAACATAACCATAGACTACATTTATCTCTCTAACGTTAGGCTATCCATCTTACACCAGTCGGCCATTCGATAGCTAGAAGCGGTCAACGCCAACGTTGACCGTGGACGTGGACGCGCGTCGGACAGAAAAGCTCAACTGCGCAAGTACAAAAGTCACCGGAAATAGTCAAATGACTACAAATTTGCCAAGATGGCGCGGTTCAATAGGGCTTCATTGTTGATAGCGGTCAGTGAATGGCGTGACTGTATCCAGTTCTATTAATACATCCATGCAATGAACCGACAGAGAACAAAGGAAACAGGAGGGCATATATACTCTGGGAGAACAATCAAGGAACAACGTACAGGTGTGCAACAAGACATAACGAGACACAGGTGCAGACAATCACCCAGGGACAGGTGTCTAGAGCTGGGGCTGGGAGGACACAAAACAACATAGAAGACAAGACAATGAACTCAAGATGAAACATATGGAAGCAGAACAAAGCAGGTGACAATGTGAACAATGTGTTAAAGTCTCTAGGGCTAGTGCAGGGGCGGGGCAGGGGCAAGAGTCCAGACTGGGAGCAGGGAGTGAGCCGGGTGGACCCGGCCCGAACCATAACACCCAGCCCCAAAGGCCTTCATTGACAAGGTCCAATGCAATTGTAAATCTGACTGTTCTTCTGGCAGATGCAGGGCCGGCCGATGCTATAAGCAATATAAGCGGTCGCTTAGGGCCACAACCACTAGGGGGGGGCACATCACAGGAGGAAAAAAATAAATAATTATATATATATATTTTTTTTTTTTACATATTGTTACATTATGTCATGTATCCCCTATCCAAAAACTGGCATTCTTATTTAATATGCAATGAAACGAAAAGATCTCATAACAGAATGATTTTATAATAAGTCACATGCAGTTGAATGCAATCCAACTGTGGCCCCTCCCCCTCCCTCCTTCCCCAACTTCACTCTATCCAAATCTCCCATTGAATCTGGCTTATAGGCTACTTTAGCTATACCTCCCCTTGTGGAGAACGATGGTGTGGTCCACAGGGAACTCATCATCACCGCACCAGACACTTGGCACAAAAGCGCACAGTCACTGGTGCACAGGGGACGTCTCGAATTACACAGAGGGACGATTGGCAGCTTTTACCCTGTCAGAGGACTGATCTTGAAGATCTTCGCTACCTAGAAGTTGTGTTCAGTTCAAATTATTTCACTCGTCTCGTGGCGAGATTCACGGGACTGAGAGTCTTGTAAAGTGATGAGTTTCCACGGCGACACCCGATAGTCTGTGTGGTATCTAAAACGAGCATCGTACAACCATCAAAGATTTATACTTTTATTTTGACAAGGAGGCAAATATTTTGAGGACTTTCTTTTTATATGATGGTTAAGCGATGACTAGCTATAGTTTTACAGTAGCATATAGCTATTGTTTTGTGCAATATTGTAGTGTTCAGTTAATTTAGAATATTTTGCACTAATTGTGATTTAAATATGTTGATTATTTATCAGTTTGAATATTTCAATTATTAATTGTTTAAGTAACAGTTTTATATCCTTTCCAAATAAAGCAAGAGCTTTGTTGTTAATTCACTTGTCCATCTCTATGTGTGTATGTGCATGCGTTTAGTTTGGTGGTTGCGCTGGGAGTGTTTTGGGGGGCCACCAAAAAAAATCTTGCTTAGGGCCACCAGAATCCTAGGGCCGGCCCTGGACAGATGGTCCTGCACAGATAAGGATAAGACTGACATGCGTTAGTGCAGCAGCCAGTGCCAGAACGATGATGATTCCCAAGCCGTGATGCATGAAAGTGATAATGATGATGATTATGATGATGTATAGAGACTGTCTAATGAAAAAGGTTGCCTAATCTTGATCATACTGTGGTCTAAACGTGTCATAATGCAACATGTCATGATGCTGAAGATGGTTACAGAAACATCCAAAGTTCACACTTGCTAGGATCTGGCCCCCCTCCTTTATAACATCTACACCTATGACCTGCCAAACACAGTCTCCAGGAAGAATGCCTACGCAGACGACCTCGTGCTGGTGTACTCAGCTGGAGACTGGCAGGCCATGGAGGAGACCCTGAGCCAGGACATGCAGACACTGGCGACTTGTCCGATCAGGCGGGGGCGCCGCGCAAAGACATTGCGTACGGCAGCACTAGCTCTAGTCTACTTGATCAGTGAATACTGCACATCGGTGTGGTGCCGCAGCGCTCACACCCACCTCCGGTTGATCCGCCTATCAACGAAGCCCTGTTGCATCGTGACAGAATGCCTGCATCCCACTCCTTCCCATCCTTGCAGGCATCCAGCCGGCTGGCCTCCGCTGCACAGGGCTCAGCATGTCTCGCCTGCTGGGCAACAGCAGAGCCTCCCCGGCGTCTCAAATCGTGACACCCTTTTGTGCCTGCCGCAGGGGATCTCCTGCAGCAATGCAGAGATCTTAACCTCAGTGAGGCAGGAGGCAGTGCTTCCGCTTATCAATGCACAGTGCGAGTGTGGCGCCGAGGAACAAACCGACGTCATCCAGGACTGTCCGATATATCGGACACCCAACGGAATGCGTGGCCTGACGGTCGTTGATGACAAAACGGTGAGGTGGCTCCTGGAGGCATGCCAGGTGAGGTGACCCCCTCACCCCGGCTCGGGGTGGTAAAAGGATAGCCCCTCGGCCCCGAGCCTGGGGGGAGCGGACCAAACTATCTTACCAAAATGACGAAGAAGAACACTTAAAATGTTTGTTAGTTCTACCTCATTTTAGTTGCCACCATTGGATTCTTTGACACTGGAAATGAGGGTTTAGCAATTAAAATCAATGGACCTCATTCCTGAACATTTTCTTAAGTGTCTTCTTAAATGTCTTCTTACAAACTTTGTGAGACCAACCCTAAGAAAGATTCATGAACGTGTGGAAATGTGTTCTTAAACCGCCAAAGTGCTCCCCTTCTTAAGTTGAATGCGCGTTCTCGTACACCTGAATTTGCATACATGAACGCCCCGCCAGCTCCTTACTACAGGGTCGTGTGCATACAGAATACCCAGACAGCGTGGAAAAAGTTTAGACGTTCCCAATTGACATGATTGATGTTCATGGTCACGTGCAAATTCAACGTTTTATTCGTCACATGCAATATAGCCTACCAGTAAAATGAGCAGTGAGACGTTTCTCCGCTGGCTCTTATAACGTGCACACTAAGCTTAAGCAAGGTGAAAAAAAAACAATACAAAATAACAATCGAAAACAAGACGGTATATGGACTATTAATACAAAATGCAAAATATATAGCCTACATGAAAGGGATGGGATGTGCTGAGAGCAGATGATTAAAGTGTACAGTTTAGTTAAATGCATGAGTAGGCTACTTGTGGATCCTGATATGCCCTATCTATATTATGTAGGCCTATATTGTAGTTATGGATATTCACATGTTTATTTACAGAATGTAGATGTGTCCATTCTGACGACTATAGAATATAAGGTGCTGTTCTGTGTTCTGCTGAGTCTGAGTATAGCGACTGAGTTTAGTGCTTATTTATTCATTCACTGCCATTTGTCTGTGTAGTGCTTTTATTTATTTTAGCCACGATGCCTCGTAGAATCATTACTTTAAATGAAACGTAATTTGAAATGTTACAAACATTCTCGGATTTATTATTATTCTTATTTCAAGCCTAGGATGTCTGTAGAATTTATGTGAACGCAATCACCTTGGATTTCTCATAAATTCAGCCCTTGCGAAGATGGGCACACTCCAATCTGGCCTACCTACGACTGCATTTCCGCCTTGTTAAATCCTGTTCTTAGATGAGAACAAATCCCAGATAAGAAACCATTCAGGAATGCCAGAATTGTCCCTGGAACTTAGTAAGTGGAGTTAAGAAGAAATTTCTTCTTAACTTCTTCTTAAAGGACAATGCTCGTTTTTGACAACCTGGACCTTATTTACGACATATTATAAGACGTTTGACTCACCGAGATCACTTTGGTGTAGTTCGGAGGCATGTAGAACAAATTTAAAATCCAGCGCGAGCCAGTATATCCATGTAATGGCGGTGGTCGGGACACTTAGAATGCAGTTTCTAAAAATCTATTTTCTGCCGCGAAACGGTTGTTTTCATCAATCTGTCTTGATGAATCGCTAGTTGTGCTTACATAGAGCATAGGCCTGTTGTGGTTTTCACATGCCATGATCTTTAGAAACGTCTTTCGAAACGAAATAGCTTCCTCACTTGCTCCAGCACTAATGCGCACAGCGAAAGGATGTCTCTTGTCTGCAATGTCTTGAGAATTGGAACTTCAGAAAATATCAGTTATGACTCTTTGATCATTAGTTCCAGTTGTTTTATTTCTTCTATTGTCAAATATAACGCCAAGAACTTTCTCAACTGGTTGAACTGTTCCCCATTTTTGTCTGAAATAAGCATGTTGTTTTGATACTGAACTCAACAATGTGAGCACCTGCAGCGTGCAGTTGTGCAATAGCAGACGCACACATTTCAAGTACATTCATCTTGTAAAATTCCAAAAGGTTTGTGTTGCCATTCTTATAGATAGATAGGTCATGCTGCTGCCGTTATTATGTTTGTCATCTTCAGGCAGGAACCAGTATCCAGCAGCACCTTGATGCGATTGACCAGAGCCAACAATCATATCTTCTAGCAGTGGGGACCAGGAGGAGCATCATCCATGCGTACTTCATCATCCTGGACAAGCGAGCCTTGCCGTGCAAGTCAACGAGTGCTCTTGGTGCCTTCGATGAGCTGTTCAAGACTCACTTCGTTTTTGGTACTGCTTACAATACATCTCTGCGCAGCATGTACACCTTTATCCAGACAACTGTGTACAACATAGACATAGGGAAGGTGAAGGAAACTCCAAGGGTTGCTGAGCTTAGAGCCAAACTCCTGCACTAATGCCTTAGAGGTAAACTGCACTGATGCCTGTTATATGTTTTGTTTGCCATGCTACTCATGGAAGTACCAACTTGCTTGTGAGGCATCTCAAGTTGGTACATGGAATGTGCCCTGGTAGAACTCTTAGACTAAAATGTGGTCAAGCAGATTGTTGTCGTGTATTTGGTACCTTTTCAGGCTTTAGGAAGCACTTGAACAAGACACATGCAGAAGACTGTCCAATTTTGTTAAACGCTAACTTGGATGCTAATGCAGATAATCCAGCTATTGATAATCAGCCAAGTAATGTTGATTTGCCTTCCAATTCTAGTTGTAGCCCTGTTGTAACAATATGTAACAATAATGTACGTGAAATGTGTGCATCTGCTATTGCACAACTGCAGGCTGCAGGTGTAGGTCAAAACACTGTAAATAGTTTTGTATCTTCAATGGAAGAAGTTGTTGAAGAGATACAGGGTCAAGTTAAAGAGGCAGCTACATTATCTTCAAACGACCCAGAAACTGTAAGAAAAATCAAACAGTCTTTTCAGAATATTAAAAATCCTTTCACATCGTTGAATTCAGTATCAAAACGAAGTGCTTATTTTAGACAAAAATGGGGAACAGTTCAACCAGTTGAGAAAGTTCTTGGCGTTAGATTTGACAATAGAAGAAATAAAACAACTGGAACTTATGATCAAAGAGTCATAACTGATAAATTTACTTACGTTCCAATTCTCGAGACATTGCAGTCAATTTTGAAGAACCCAAACACAAGTGGCATGTTTCACTCAGAGCACGATTCTAAAGATGGAGTTTACTATGATTTGGAAGATGGACTATATATGAAGAGACATCCTCTCTTTTCTAAAGAGAAAAAGTCAGTACAAATTCAGCTTTTTTACGATGACTTTGAGATAGCTAATCCATTGGGATCAAAGAAGGGTATTCACAAGTTGGGGGGTATATATTTTACTTTGAGAAATTTCCCCCCAAAGTTTAATTCAATGTTGGTAAATATACACTTATGTGCACTCTTTTATACCCAGGACCTTAAAACTTATGGATTTGATTCCATTCTTGAGCCAATAGTAAGCGATTTGAAAGTGCTTGAGACTGAGGGTATTGAAGTTCCGTTCTTCAGTGGTCATATACATGGCAGTATTGTCCAAGTAACTGGAGATAATCTCGGTATACATTGCCTGTTTGGTTTTGTGGAATCATTTAGTGCTCGTTATTGTTGCCGTTTTTGTCTCACTGAGAAAGGGGATTTTCAAACTGTGTTCTCTGAGGATGACCCAAGAGTGACTTTACGGACAAAACACATGCACTCAGACCATTGTCAAACTATGCAGTCAAACCCAACAACACCTCATGTGTACGGTGTGAAGGCTGCTTGCTTACTGAACTCTCTGCAGTATTTCAATACTACTGAAAATTTTTCGGTTGATATAATGCATGACATTTTAGAAGGAGTTGCGCAATTTGAGATAAAACTTGTGTTACAGTATATACAAGCCAACTTTGTAACTGCAAAAGAGGTGTACAGTAGAATTCATTCATTTAACTATGGGTACACAGAGAGGAGGAATCGTCCACCTGCAGTCAAATTGGATGATGGGAGCAATGATTTGGGCCTAAATGCTACTCAGACTTGGTGTCTTCTCCGTAATTTGCCATTGATATTTGGGGATCTGGTACAGGAAGGTGATAAATATTGGCAGCTGCTTCTCTTACTACTACAGATAGTAAATATTGTGTTTTCACCTGTTCTAACAGAGGGTATGACTATCTATCTTAAACACTTAATAGCTGAACATCATAGGCTTTTCAAGTATTTGTTTCCTGATAGAAATCTCTTACCGAAACACCACTTCATGATACATTATCCTCGTTGTATACGGAATATTGGGCCCATTCTTCACTCATGGTGTATGCGCTATGAGGCTAAACACTATTTCTTTAAAAAGCAACTGAAGAGTTTTAAGAATGTCACTATGACCTTAGCCAACAAACACCAAAATTACATGGCATATAATTGGGAAACGTTCAGCCAGGATAGATTAACTATAGGTCCAGGAAAGATGTCAAGGGTCAATGACCCGATTGCTGTCAAGTTGAATGTCTCAGTGCACACACATGTTTTGTCAGTTAAATGGGTGAAGTACCATGGTACAGAATATCGTCTTGATTTGGTCATATGTGGTGAATTTGTCAGTGAAATGCCAGTATTTTACAAAATTAAGGATATTGTTGTGAAAGAGGAGACTGTTTTTTTGGTTGGGTCAGCTCTTGAAACCATAATATGGTTTCAAGAGCTGACCCAACCAAAAAAACAGTCTCCTCTTTCACAGGGTGCATATTATGTTTTGATGATCATATGCATGCATTTAAAGTTGTTTTGAAGCAAAGTCCACCATGCAAGGTATTTCATGTGAGTGACATCATGTACCACAAACCTTTTGATCTGCTCATGTCATATGGAGCAAGGGATTCTTTTGACTACATTGTCCCCTACTGTCAGTTGATAACAGTTTAAGTAAAAGGTGGACATCCTGAGTTTCAGCCCTGGCTAAAAGCTGTAGGTCTACTATGGACAAATTCTTTCTTTTTCTTTTTTTTTTGTCTGTCCATAGAAACCAAAAATATAATTTTATTTCCTTTTAAATTGGTCGGTGCGATTTGTATAGGCCTATAGGTCAAATGTTATGTTTGAATTGTTTGTTCTTAAATAAACATATTTTAAGAACATACTTTAATGTTTTAAACATTTTTCTTGAGTGTATTGTGAATTCCAAGTGCTTTGATTTCCATTTACAAGGGAGATAGTAATTACATTGTAATTTACAACACTGGACAGAATTAAAACACATGTTTACACTAATAAGAGTCACCCCAGATCAACACTAGTGAGTAATTACATTAACACTGGACAGAGTTAAAAAAAACAATTTTTACACTAATAAGAGTCGCCCCAGATTAACACTAGTGAGTAATTACATTAACACTGGACAGAGTTAAAAACCCATTTTTACACTAATAAGAGTCGCCCCAGATCAGCACTAGTGAGTAATTACATTAACACTGGACAGAGTTAAAACCCATTTTTACACTAGTAAGAGTGACCTCAGATCAGCACTAGTGAGTGTCAATATAACACTCTAAAGTGTTGATTACCCCTTAGTGTTAAATGTGATCAACACTGGCCAGTGTAGTGCAGTGTTAATTTTTAGCACTATTTGGTGTTAAATCAACACTAGAAATTTAACACTTTGATCAGTGTACTTTTTACACTGTGTAGGGTGGGACCATATGTACTCGCTGTCAGTGTTAAATTTAACACTTAAAGTGTTGATTTAACACTTTCAAATTTACTGTGTACCAAAGCGGCATGTGAGCATTGGGATGACATGCGTTTTTAGGGCACACATTCCTCGCATGCCTGCTACATGACAATCATAAGACAATATGAGGATATATGATGATGTACAATATAGCCTAATGTAGCCTACAGTTGCCTCAAGTAGGACATTTCCATTCACCACTCAACATCATTGTAATTGCGGCTTGCCTCAGTGGTCATTCGGGTTTACATTAAAGCCTAATCAAATATAGGCTATAACTACATAAATACATTAACGAATGAATAGGTGGATAATTAAACATACGAATAATTAACTAAATAAATGATTAACTGAATAAATATACTTCAACGCCGAATGCAACATTTGTTTGGTGCGGTATAGGCCTTATAGTTGTAGGCTATCGACATACGGAATCATTACTATGATAAAAGCCTATAGGCTCGTGTCGTGTTGTGTTATCAACGTAATGTGGCTTTTATTCATAGGCTACTGCCCGTGATGCTTCTCGGGATAGCCTATAAAGTAATAGGCCTACAACATAACATTATATTATGACACAAATGGGTCAATTCACGGTGGCGATAGATTCCGTTTAAACTGTGTGACACATTGGAGGGTTTCTTGCAGCGACCGATGTATTTATTATTCAATATGTCATGTGTTTCGCAGACTTTCCCGAGTTTCATCCCTCTGCCATCAGAGTCGCGTTTTCCCCCTTCTCCAGAAACGTGCTTATCGTAGTTACAGGAGGGTCGGAGTGTGCATAGAGTTACGCACACCTTACGCCAACTTATCGTTAAGCTCGTTTTTTATAAATACCAAAAGTTGCATAGAAAGTTGCTCAGCATGGGTTACGCACGCTTTTGTACGTACACAACGTTTATAAATGAGGCCCCAGGTTGTCAAAAACAAATATTCTCTACAACTCAAGCTGTACCTACTCAGGATTGATTGAGCTAACTTGGATCAACTTTTCTGGAACAAGAAAAAAGTTTCCCATTTCAGGGTGTTGAAGGAATGCGGTCTCCTGAGCCTTGTCCTCAATACCGTGAAGACATCTCATGTGGCCAGAGAGGTCAGAAGGGTCAAACCAGAGGCCAGGGAGGGAAGAAGGAAGTCTTCACCTGATCCTAAAAGAAATAACATGCAATGCTAGCAGTTAAACTAAACAATGTATTTTTATTTTTATTGTTAAAGTAAACATGTATCTTGTACTAATCACATTAATAAGAATGAGAATCGTAGAATATAGAATGTAACTAACATTTCTGACTGTATTCTGAAGGACACAAAGTTAGGGACACTGCCTGTTGGCCACTTGTAGAAAGCACAAGAATGTACCAACAAGTCAAATGATCATTAGGTGAGGTGGTATGCAACTGTGTCATGTTCATTTGGAAAGTACTAGAGAGATTTTGCTAGATGTCAGAATGACTGCAACAATGAGCATGTGATGAGCATGTGATGACCATGATCACGCTGTATGAAGTTAAAGTGTTCCTATGATTGGTTGAAATTTATATAATGTTTTAAGAAGGGGAGGAGAAAGAGACGGCTCTGACTAGGATAAATGCAGGTGTGAATTGACAGCAGATGGGACTCCTTCACTGGATGCCTCCATAGCATAGCCTCTGATCCCAACCATCCACAAGGAGAATTTGACCTGAGTCCCCAAGCTCATTTGACTGAAGACTTCTGAATTCTGAAGATGCTGTGCTATCTTAGACTGAAGAAGAAACTTAGTTATTCTTAAAGAGTCTGTGCTCTCTCCGACTGAAGAAGAAACAGTTATTCTCAAGATTCTGGGCTCTCTCAGACTGAAGAAGAAATTTAGTTATTCTCAAGATTCGGGGCTCTCTCAGACTGAAGAGCCGATGAATCATTCTTTCCTCTGTCTCCCCTGTGGGACTGGGGATACAGTTTCCTCTCAGAGTTGATGATTCACTCTCTTCTGAAGAAAAAGCAAGACCATTACCGGGATCAAGCAGAACTGTGAAAGTTGTCGTCAGGAGCTCTCAGGGTAGGGTGACGAAGCCAGGCAACTCAGTTGCCCTCTCTCTAGAATATTTACTCTGATGCTATGGTTTTATTGTTTGATCATTTATTACACTAAGCTATTGCTTACAGCCCAGATATTTGATTACTTAATAAAGTAATTTTGCATTTAAAGTTTTAATAATATTGTCACTTTACTCTCCCCCAATGAGGCTTAGCCCCCCCAGGGAGCAGTGTTATTGCTCATTTGTAATTGTGAAAAGTTAGGTGTACAGTTTGCATGCAGGATAGGTTCTAAAACGTTATGTTAGACATTGAAAATAACACCTCCCTGTCAGAAATATATACTTCTCTAAATAAAATTCTTGCAACCACACCAACAGACATCTTGCTTAGTGGAGCTACCATTAATCTAACGTGGTTCAAGACTGTATCCAAACTTCCAGGTCACAGTAGGGGTGCAGACTTGAGCAGCAGTAGAGGGACGGGGGCCGGGGGCTTAGAGATAGGAGGTAGTTAGAGGCTAGACGAGTCCACTCGATCCCAGCTTAATAAAAATTCATTAGAATCCCAGGGAGGATGAGACTCTGCAGGCTAAAGAATTGATATCCCTTGGAGATAAGCTGGTGCTAAGCCATTGTACTGGGGCTCCAGGAGACAAGGGTAAATCAACTCAGAGCTCAGGGTTAGACTCAGAATTTATTAAACCTGCTTTTTGGAATGGGCCCCTGACAAACAGCCACTTTTGGAATGGGCACCTGACACATCTCATGCAGAATGCAAAAAAAGGAATCAGAATTATCAATAAGGTAGGATATCTGGAGCACACAAACGGACTGTTTTTGAGGTCGCATGTCATGAAGTTTATGGACCTGGTAGAATTTAAGACTGTTCAAATCATGTATAGAGCCAGAAACAATTCACTCCCGGGCAATATACAGAAAATGTTCTGTGACAGAGAAGGGGGATTTGATTTAAGAGGGGAGTTTAATTTCAAGAAACATTGTGTTCGCTCGACAATGAAGAGTATGTGTATTTCAGTTTGTGGTGTGAACTTGTGGAATAATCTGGGCATGGAGTTTAAACAAAGTACTAATATAAATCACTTTAAAAATATATACAAAAAATATATTTTTAAGAAGTATATGGATGAGGAAAGGTTGTGTTAAAGGCCTCAGGGCTCACTATTGTTATTTGAATTTTCTTTAGACAGTGGATACTGGGTTGCAAATTTTTTGGTTTAATTATTTATTACATATTTGAGTTAATAGAGTAGTGAGAAAGGGGTAGGAACCTACAAGGGTATACTTCTTCCTACTCCTTTTCAAACACTGTTATTGTTTTTTGTTTGTTTTAATCTGTGTATTATGTTCGAAATAAACTTTAATTCATTCATTCATTCATTCATTCATCTCTGTTTATGTTTTATTCCATTCAGTTTAGTGAAACGTTGCTCTTAGAGTATTCTGCCTGCCAGAAACATCCTGGTCCTCCTCCTCTCTAATCTACCTTTAGGCTGGGGTCTGTATGCACACACACACACACACACACTGAGCACACACCTTAGAGAGAGGGTAGAGAGGAGAGCGGAGGGGAGAGGGGAGGAGAACAGAGGAGAGGAGTGCTTCCGACATCTCTTTAATCACTGTGCTCGTCCAAAACAGAGTAATAGTGGTTATTATTCTAGTCTGTAAGACAGAGTAGGGTTCCTCCAATGTTCTGCATTTAGTTCTTCGAAAGAGAGTGAGACCAATTACCACTAATGAGTTTGACGAGGAAAGGCGCACAGGAGTCAAGCCGAGCAACAATTATATGACCATCAAATCTGGAAATCTGATCCATTTACCCTGAAGAATTAACAAGTTAGTAAATAAGTTGTCTTTCAAATGAAACGACTAAGGAAGAGTCCTCTCTACCCCCCCCCCCCCCCCATCTGAGAGATGGAGAACAGCTTAGAAAGAAAGAGAAGAGGCTTTTATTGGTGTGAAGTCAGAGCTTTGGTTGACATTACACAGATATCTATCTATCTGGTGATGTTTATGGACTTACCACGAAGCAGAACCGTTCACAGTGACACAGTCACTTATCTCTTCAGATGTCAGAGATCTTCAGAACTTCAACAGCCTAGGGAGGGGAGCAGGGGTGTGTGTGTGTGTGTGAATGCTAATGCAATGATGCACTTCCACTAGGATTAGTTGAACTGCTCAGAGTCAAGACTGTAAATACACAGATTGTACAATACACTGATTCTTAATGTCAAGGTGACCTTGTTGGCCAGCCTCACCTGCTTTCACTCACTTCCTGAGAATGAGATGAATGTGTGTGTGTGTGTGTGCGCGTGTGCGCATGTGCGTGTGTGTTTGGCTTCATGGAATGGAGATGACGGTGCTAATGTATACGGTAATTGGGGTCACCCGTGGGGTCAATGGCACCATATTAATGAAGGTGGGGGTGTTGGAGGCAGAACAAGGTGCCCTCTGCTAATGACATGACATCACCTAAGGTGGTTTACATTCACCATGAAGAGGCAGCTGCAAGGGCATGTCTACAAAAGGAGTATAAAACCGAATGAAAAGCCTGATTACAGTTAGATAGAAACATAGACAGAAACATAGACAGACAGACAGACAGTTAGATAGATAGCTGCACGTCCTTGCTCGTGGTACACAATTGTGAGAATGTCTCATCAGAGAAATAGCTGTATTATCTTACTGGCCTGCTGTCATGTTTGTGTACTGTACAATTCCATTAGCACAGATTTGGGGTGACCTTGTGACATCACATTAGCCAGGTCATGCTATTTTCTGTTCAGCTCAGCTTGAGTTTGACTTCATCATATGACCACAAGTCTCCCTGACTCACCACACATTGGGGTCGCAGACCTCTGCCGTGGTGACACATATAGTGACTAAACTGATTGGATGAGAAACTTGATGGCTCCTCACTTTTCTTCTACGCCAAAGCGCTCTGCTCCTATGCTCATTATGAGGGTGCACATGGTCTGGGGTATCTGGTCAGCATCACCCTTCGAAATGGCTCACAAAGACATCTGCGTATTGTGAACTTAACAGAGCACAATACGAATTAAAATGGTGATTTCTAATAATGGCAAGCACTATTGATGCGCATTGGGTTGGTATTTACACTTTTCATGAATGAGACCCATTGTATATATCTTACACAAACAAACCGTTACACACCGCGGTTTTGTGTTAGAAGGAACCCTGGTGACCAGACGGGTGGCAGGATGGAAGTCCTGCTCTCGGGAGCGGTTTATTACAGTATAAGGGAATATCCAAGAGTGGTCGGGAACAGGCAGGGGTCAGGCGATGAGCTTCGGGGTCAGTGTCCGTGTCCAGAATCGTATCCGTGTCCGAGCAGGAGGGTCAGGGGAGTCCGTAGAAAGGGCTGGCAAGGCGGGTACAGTAACCGGCGCTGGGAGCAGAGGAAAACTAAATTAGGAACCAACTTAGAAGTAATGGGAAAAAACAAGAAAACCTCAATTGAGACAAAATAGCACGCAGCTAAACAAACTACTTGCCACCGTGAGGTAAACGGAGATCTGGCGAAGAATGCCTGGAGAACCGGAGGTAGGCTATATATGGGGTTGGTAATTGGTGTCAGCTGGGGAGGACCTGCCGAGCCTACAATCTGATAGCTGTCAGCTGCGACGGGCGAGTTCGCGTCGGGCACGTGCAGAGGTGAAAGGCTGCACCGGTGACAGCGAGCTGGAACGCCCACTGGTACCAGCAGAGACCAGAGGGAATTCCAGAGATGCAGAGCGCTGGAGAGGCGTCCAGGGGCGGTGCACCGAGCCGCGTGTAATGCGTGATGGGTGCACAGAACCTGGAGCCGTAACACACACACATACAGACACCCACACAGATGCACACATGGTTGTATGAGCATACACAAACACACGCGCACACACACACATGCATACTATAATGTATATCTTACACGAACACACACTCATACACAAACCCACACAAATGCACACATGGTATGAGCACACCCACACACAAAGACACACAAACACACCTACAGTATACACACATACTACATATCTTACAAAACAAACACATACACACACACACAGATGCTCGCGTGGGTGTATGAGCACACACACCTAAACACACATACACAGACACACACACACTCAAGGCCCAGACCCTCCTTCTCTCACCACAGAGCCCTCCATCATTCTATCCAGTCCCTCGGCATCAAAATGGAAATGATGGCTGGCCAATCTAAATGGTAATTGTTTACAGGTAGACCAGGACTGTCTGCCAGGGACACATGGAGATCCAATGCTATACCACTGGCTCTGCTCCTGCTCTGCTGTCTGGGTTGCCAGATACTGAGATCCAACAAATGCGTTTTAGAATAATGTTTGCCATTTTCTAACCAGGTGTATAGTGTGAGCATATAGGCCCTCATTTACTAAGTGAGCGTACGACAGAAAACTGGGCGTATGGTCATTTCCACGCCAAGTTCGGCATTTATCAATTTGGACCTGAGCGGAGACTGCGACCAAATCTCACGCCAAGTCTCAGCTCATGTACAGAAGTTTGAGAATTGTCATGAGACTGATTCTGACTGGCATCTAAGCGCAACCTTAGGCCTATTCACCACAATATTTTAGCCTACCCTATGGCAAAATACATTTTGTAAAGGCCTCTTCTATGTCATATACAGTATCCTTAACATGAATGGTATTTGCCAATTGTTTGCAATTAATGGGGTAAACTGGTTTTTGGTGTAATTTTTTTTGGAGTAATTTTGCTTTCATTTTGACTATGCAGCTTTACAAGTCTTAAGATGAAAGCGAAATTAATGTTACACCAATCAATCAATGTACTAGTGACATAATTACTCCACCCATCCATCCATCATCATCTGCTTATGCGGGGCCGGGTCGCGGAGGCAGCAGTTCCAGCAAGGGGCCCCAGACATCCCTTTCCCTAGCAACATTAACCAGCTCTGCCTGGGGGATCTTTATCCACTCACAGGCCAGCGCAGAGATGTAATCCCGCCACCTGGTCCTGGGTCTACCCGGCGGCCTCCTCCCAGCTGGACATGCCTGGAACACCTCCCTAGGGAGGCGCCCAGGAGGCATCCTCACTAGATGCCCGAACCACCTCAGCTGGCTCCTTTCAACGCAAAGGAGCAGCGGCTCTACTCCGAGTCTGTCACGGATGACTGAACTTCTCACCTGGTCTCTAAGGGAGATACCAGCCACCCTCCTGAGAAAACGAAGATAGACTGGTAGACACTTGAAATAGGATATTTTACATTCACACTGGTGTTTGCTCTAATTTTAGATTTTGTTACTTTGTAATTTATTGTCACAATAATACATTATGTTCTGTGTGGACGGTAAAATAAAGTTGTATTATTATTATTTATTTATATTGTTTGATAGATCACACGTGGACACTGTCCCATCATTTCTGCATTCAGATCGGCACTCCTTTGATAAATGAGGGTCATAGTGTCTGGCAGACTGTGTATGTGAATTCCACTGCTCAAACCTCCCACATCAAGGATCAGCCTCTTAAGTAATCAATGTTCTTGCCATCAATTAAACACACCAAAAAAAACTGCCCTAGATTATAGGAGAAGCATCAGTCATTGTGTTGTGTGTGTGTGTGTGTGTGTGTGTGTGTGTGTGTGTGTGTGTGTGTGTGTGTGTGTGTGTGTGTGTGTGTGTGTGTGTGTGCGTGCGTGTGTTTTGTTAGTCTTTTTTGGCTTGCAATGCAGCTCCTATAATTGAGCAGGAGTATTTCTGTTTAATAGGTTATTGATCAGGGACGGCCGGGACATCGGTCCTCACTAGCAGGCCAAGGGCCGTACCCGCAGCCAATCAGTGAGTGGCCTTCTTCTTCATTTGGGTGTAGATGTTTCACTCCCCCCCAGGTCACTCCCCCTCAGGCTCGGGGCCGAGGGGCTATCCTTTTACCAGGGGTAACCTGGGCTATATATCCGTGCACACCTCCAGGAGCCATGTCACCATTTCGTCAACCACAGCCGTCAGGCCATGCATTCCAAGGTGGAAGAGCTTCAATCTCCATTTACGGAGGTATGCCACTAATGTCTGCATGTCCTGGCTCAGTGTTTCCTCCACGGCCTGCCAGTCTCCAGCTGAGTACACCAGCGCAAGGTCGTCTGCGACAGCGGGTGGCCTTAGGCAAGGGGATAGAAACATTTACAGTGTAATTGCAGCCAACAAGAGAGATTTTGAAGTAGCCTACACCAAGTATTCCAAAGTCCAAGGTCATGTACCAGGGCAAAGCATGGATAAGACTGAGGGAATACGGAGATTAACTATCTTTGTAACTGGTAACTGGTCATTCTTTGATCTGAATTTGAATCTGAAGAGAAACATTCTGAACAGTGTACTGTAGTAATTCTCTTTCAAAACCTTTACTTCACTTTTTTTTCTCCATATACTCCATGTTCTATTGTAATTCCTTTAGTCAAAACAACAAACAAACAGGGTTAAGCTTACAGTGCATCTGTTAAGTATTCACTTCCCTTAACTTTTTCCACATTTTATTGTTACAGCCTTATTCCAAAATTGATTAAATTCATTTTTTCCTCATCAATCTACACACAGTACCCCATAATGGATATATATATATATATATATATATATATATATATATATATACATACATATACATGTGATGATATATATAGTACATATAGTGTATATCTATATCATCACATGTAGATAAGTATTCACTCCCTTTGCTATGACACTCAAAATTGAGGTCAGGTGCATCCTGTTTCCACTGATCATCCTTCAGATGTTTCAACAACTTGATTGGAGTCCACCTGTGGTAAATTCAATTGAATGGACATGATTTTGAAAGGCACACTCCGGTCTATATAAGGTTCCACAGTTGACAGTGCATGTTAGAGCAGAAACCAAGCCATGAAGTCAAAGGAATTGTCTGTAGACCTCCAAGACAGGATTGTATCAAGGCACAGATCTGGGGAAGGGTACACAAAATGTCTGCAGCATTGAAGGTCCTGAAGAGCAGAGTGATCTCCATCATTCGTAAATGGAAGAAGTATGGAACCACCACCTTCTTAGAGCTGTCCGCCCGGCCAAACTGAGCAATAGTGGGAGAAGGGCCTTGGTCAGGGAGGTGACCAAGAACCCGATGGTCACTCTGACATACTGTAGCTCCAGCTTTCCTCTGTGGTGATGGGAGAACCTTGTAATGGAATTTAACTGATCTAGTCAAAAAAGGATTTACCAAGATTTGCTCAAAAGGTTAAGTCTGGTTTATTGTGAAAACATACGAGCGCAAGGACTTTATGGACAACGCAACAAGAGTGGTTTATCCAGACAAGTGCCGGCCCTGGGTCTTGCTGCGCCTTATATGCAATCAAAACACAGGTACGGTGCTTCCAGGATGTGATTGGCTACTCCATTGTACGTCATATGAAATGGCAGGCGTGGCCAAGAGTACAGACATGTGACATGAGAAAAAGGCGGCAATTGGGGACAAAGGATGACAAAGGATGGTTATTCTGTTGTAGACAGATTCAAAGTGTATGGCCTCCTGGAGGCCATTCTGTAGGTTAGCACAGCTATGTGAATATTTGGGGGAGGTGGTGAATTACAAAAGGAGAGAGAGGAACAAAGGTTTAGCGTGTTTGGATGTAAATTCCACAACAACCTTCCAGAAGGACAATCATCTCTGCAGCACTCCACCAATCAGGGGCCTCATTTATAAACGTTGCGTAGAATCCACGTAACTAAGTTTGCTTAGCTAAGTAAGTACGAAAATATACGCACAAAAAATCTCTGATTTATAAAACGCTGCGTATCACAACCCATGTTCACTTAGGCCACGCCAACGCCAGCTGCCCTTTATAAATCACAATCAACAATTAACTTGGCGCACGTGCTTGTTTGGTATCAATCTTAAGCTAAAATCATGAATCAGTTGATTATGCATGTTGGGGAAATGTAATCATGTTGAAACCATAACCGGGATATTTGATGATTCCAGACCCCGAAGAGAATCTGAGCTCCTCCACTTTTATGATGGGGGCGGGGGTCACCCTGGGTGATCCCAGTCACCAATCAGGGCCTGTCGATGCAAACAGGACACACTTCATCTCCTCTGTACTTAAATAGAGATCAGACAGGATGTCTCTCTCTCGTGTATTCTCTCGTTTTTCTCTCAAGTCTCTCACCTCTCCAGTAACTCCAAGCTTGTGCCTGGTTGATGAAATCAGCCTGTATCCGTGGAATGCTGAACGGTCTTAGGAATTTCCATAAACTCCTTGAACGATCCACCTCTGTCGAGAGCAGAGGTTTTGAATGAGACATTTGCAACTTGTGAACTCTGAAACTGAACTTTAACCTCTGTGAACATCAACGTTCGCGCAACACTACCATCATTGTTTCAACAGGAGCGCAGGCACGCTGCCCCCTTCATCGAACCAAGCGACCATCATGTCACCTGCCTCTTCTATTCTCGAAGCCGACGACACCTCTGGACACCGCGCTCCAAACACTAAGGCTGCATCCAGCATTCTCTTTGATGTGTGTGTGATGCCAAGTGTTGTTTAAGTTTAGAGGATTTAGGATAGGCTGTGATAATCTATGACATCATTCTTTTCATTTCTGCTGTTTTCATATTGCCACATCTATTATTGAATTGTGTTATTATTTTGATAATTGATTGGTATAACTTCAATAAATATTATTAATTTTAGATCACGTCATCACATGATCTTAGGTCACTTGATTGAGTCAAGACCTCCTCCTGCAGACAGATTGATAGATAAATTAGACTATTGATAAAGGTTTCCCTGTACAGAACAGGGTGGTGCCCCATATACAAGTTGATTTAATATATTAAATCCATTTCCCTTCATATTTGTGATAACCGTGGTATAATTAAGCAATAAACCACGAGAGGCCGTGTGTTATAGTGATTTTATAACAGCTAAACATCTATTGGTGTAAAAGAAACACACAGCAATGTAAAATATTAAGATTTATTCAAAACGAAGCATCATTCCCTCAATTCCGCCGAGCAAAATAGTTCCCCTAACAAAAGGGTTGCCAAGCAACAACAACAACTACAATGCATTGGATCAAATGGGAAGCGCATTAATACTGAAAATGGAATGATATGCGATCCCAGGTGTGTGTTACAAAGTATTTTAATATGGCTTCCAGCCAATCAGAATCCAGAGCCAGAACTAATCGTTGTATAATCATACATTATACCAGTCATAGTCAATGTTCTAACCCTAGAACACGCTACAATAGGGAAAGATGAATGCAGCAATGTACAGAGAAATCCATGATGAAAACCTGCTCCAGAGCGCTCGGGAACTCAGACTGGGGCGAAGGTTCACCTTCCAACAGGACAATGACCTGAAGCACACAGCCAAAATAACGAAGGAGTAGCTTCGGGACAAGTCTGTGAATGTTCTTGAGTGGCCCATCCAGAGACCAGACTTGAACCCGATTGAGCATCTCTGGAAAGACCTGAAAATAGCTGTTCAGCGACTCTTCCTATCTAACCTGATAGAGCTTGAGAGGAGCTGCAGAGAAGAATGGGAAAAATACCCCAAATACAGATGTGCCAAGCTTGTACCATCATACCCAAGAATGTTTGAGGTTGTAATCGTTGCCATAGGTACCTCAACAAAGTACTGAATAAAGGCTGTGAATACTTATGTACGTGTGATGTTTCTTTTTTTTTTTTTTTTTAATACATTTGCAAAAATTCCCAAACATTTTTTTTCACTTTATCATTATTATCGGAATAAGGCTGTAACATAACAAAATGTGAAAAAAGGGAAGGGGTGTGGATACTTTCCGGATGCACTGTATCTGATGCAAATGCCTCAATATAGCAGGAAATGAAAAATATTTGTATTGCTCACTGTGCCGTGCTGCTGTATCTCATATCCCCTCCTAACAGGGAAATATTGGACTGAGATAGAGAGGGAGAGATAGACAGAGGCAGGAGGGAGAAAGAGAACATGAGAGAGCAAGAGAGAGAGGGAGACAGATAGACAGGCAGGAAGGAGAAAGTGAAAGAGAGAGAACGAGCGAGAGAGAAAGATAGAGAGAGAGCAGATCAGGTGAGCATGCTGGTTTTTGACACAGTGAAGCTGTGCTGTGTGAAGGCAGTATTCCTTGCCAATTTAACGGTGAGTTGTTGTTCTCTGTTGAGACCATGCTGGCTGAGCAAGGGAAAGGTCAGCCCAGCGTCCAGTACTACCACCACACAGTAGAGTCCAAACAACACACTGGATGGTCCTGGGTTCTGTTTAAAATGACCTTTTTTGCATTTTGTTTTATATGACCTTTTATGTGTTGCACGTTGTCTTGATGCTTTTAATGTCTCATGTAAAGCACTTTGAATTGCCTTGTTGCTGAAATGTGCTATACAAATAAACTCGCCTTGCCTTGGGCCTCCGCTGAGGGAAGCATACCACTTGCAATGTCCCCCCAAACCAATTAGACAGGCTAAGAGGCAGCATCGCTGCTTCCCATTCATTTGAAACACATTCTAATCATGTTAACTGTAAATCACTATGAACTGTACTTTGGCCTCAACAGTTAACATCCTTCCTAAAATCCAAACTAAGGTTATGGTTTGTTACTAAGTTATGGCAGGTATGTAATTACAAGAATTCTAGGCTGGTAGGTGATATATTAATGCTGAAAGCATGTCAAGCCATTTACAACCATAGTTCATAGTGATTTACAGTTAACATGATTAGAATGTGTTACAAAGATACATAATTTGATTTAAAACGTTCATAGTTAAAAGGTTAAGGTATAGTATGTGGATTATT
This sequence comes from Borostomias antarcticus, assembly GCF_949987555.1. Lineage (NCBI taxonomy): Eukaryota > Metazoa > Chordata > Actinopteri > Stomiiformes > Stomiidae > Borostomias > Borostomias antarcticus. The sequence continues at coordinate 18,995,323 of NC_140239.1, read as the reverse complement.
TCCGCCATCTAGTGTCTAAAGATAAGAACTGCAACAACACAACATATTGGTTGCCAAAATGCCAGAGAATGCACTTTTTCAGTCATACTGTGATAAGATCTTCACTCAGAGAGGAACATAACGTTACACTAATCAGTAATCACAATCAAGTATTTCAGAGTGCCATGTAATAAGTTACGTTAGATGCTGTAGTGTGGAGATAACGTAAGGTCTGGCTATGCAGATTCCAAGAAAGATAACGATAGCTAGTTAGCTAGCTTACCGGTCTAGTAGAAAAGTAGCCATGTCACCATGCGACTTTATTCCATGAAACTCCATAAACTCCGTCCAACGAGCAAAGGCTGGCCCGATATTTATCCGACTTTTGCTCCTTCTTCGGTCACTAAGTTTTTGAGATTTGCATCGCACGGTTCGCCGGGGCTCAGGCGGAAAAGAAGGATGACAAAACTTGACCATTTTACCAAACGTTTAGCTGAAAAGAGTGAGCGGAAGTGGACGGAAAAGCTGCCGTTTTATAGTCGCACACACACTTGATGCTAACCAACATCTATAATGTTGCTAATTCATGGAAGTATAAAGTTTGCTGGCTACTGCTAATCTCACAGTGGTGAAGCTAGAACAGTACCTGGCAACCCAGCATGCAGTACCAATGCTGTAATACTATTGGCTGGTATGATATCAACAGAGTGTCATTGTCGGGCCGTCAAAATTTCATAATGTAATAATTTCAGACAAAATATAATTTTTTATGGAAAAGCAATACTTTTACTCTGCAACCTTTGCAAAGCCCTATGTATTATTTTTGAAAAAAATGTTTATTTTAATCCACATATAACATATTATACCTTTAAAGGAGTAGTAAAGGGAAAATGCATGTTTAGCCCTGTTTTAAGGTTACTTATGAGCATATACAATGGTTCAGATCAAAACATTGACAAAACTAGCACTTTTGAGAAAGTCTGATAATTGCTCTACCACCGTTTAGGTCATACAATGGATGTGGGTGGGCACCTTGAAAAATCAAACCAAATAATTACATAGAAACAGGCAAAGTTACATTTTCCAGCTTTGATTCCATGTTATTACATAAAAACTACAATCTCTGTTTCCAGGTAACAAGCCATGAGCTTAAAGCTCCACTATGTTGTTGATTTCATCTTAAAATATCAGTTTCAAAGTCGATCTATTGGTGTGCTGGATTATTATAGCGAGAACAGCACCTCTTACATACCCACAGAGGGGTTTGGCGGCCTGTATTTGCACTATGTAACTTTTGACCGCAAACCGCGGTTTTCTCTCGCATGCACGTTCTGCTTTACGGCACAGAAGCCGGAAGAGAAGCCAGTAAACCCACAACAGACATTCTGTGACTATGTAGCCTGTCTAGTTAGTTTTATACACAATGGCTGAGGCTAGAGATGAAAGAGGATGGTGTCTGAAAAAGCCAAAGCTCGAAGCAAAACAAGGCTTAATATCGGACTGACTTTTACACATTGGAAAGAGCTGATGGAAACTGAGGGCTGCAAGTCCGATGCCGAGCTGGCAATATTGCTGATTGAGATGTGAGTTATACTCGTTTTCATGCCTTTTTCATTTGTCTCACATTATTTTTTTAGGTGTGTCATCATAGTTATCGAAAAGTTATAGGCTAGTTTTAACCATAAACCCATTCAACATACCGTATGTAAACAGAGGTTTTGCAGGCAGCTAACGTTAGTTAGCTAGCATTTCACAGCCTGTGCTGTTTGCATCATAACTATACGCAGGCACCTTTTCCGAGTTTTTGTGTACCTTCACAGGATTGGTTCTGCATCGAGGCGCTTAGCCAGATCACACTGGCTGTTCTGGCTAAGCACCACGATGCAGAACCAGTCCTGTGAAGAGTTAAAAAAGTTATTGACTTACTAGCGATTACTGTAGATTATGCAAGCAACATCAGCCCATGTCAGGTTTACCCGCTGGCGTTATACCGTCGTTATATTGATAATGTCCCGAGTTGAGGTTATAATTGCCCTACGTTTGCTACTTTTAGGAGCGGTGCTTGCTTTTAGATACTTTGTCGCAGGGCAAAAGCTCCAATCCAACTCTGTTGTTGGAGACTGCTATGTAAACATAATTTATGACTTTGATATTTATTCCAGCTATGTGAGTTACACACTAATACGCTCCAAACAATATGATAATAACAAGCTAAAAATGCAAACAAATTAATTTCTGTTCCAAAATCAAGTAACACTGTACCTTGTCGGACGACATAACTCTCATCTTCGAATTTGCCGGCAGACTCTTCCTCAGCTTGACAGTTGTCAACAAATGAGGCGTAACAGGTGTGTCTCAGCATTTTACGACAATGGTACTGCGGCTGTAATGGCTCTAGTGGCCTTTGGGGCTGCTAAAGTACACAAAACTGGACCGCTACATAATGGGGCTTTAAATGGGATGTTAGGAAGGATAATAACCATATAATTACATAGAAACAGGTCATGGAAACTACAATCTCTGTTTCCAGCAATCTCTGTTTACAAATTGTACCTTAAATAGGGATTGGGGGTAACTATATGGTATCTACTACTAATAACTACCGATAACTAATAGTAATTACTTGGTAATTTCTTAGTAATTGTGTAGATTATTACAGGGTTTATTAGTTGCTAACTACATGGTAACTACTCCTGGTTACTACTAGTAATTTGTTGGTAATTCCCCAGTAATAATGTAGATATTACCAGGGTACTACTATGTTATTACCGTGCTGTAATGTAAAGTGGTACCCGTTTTACTCCCTGTTGTCTCCATGGCAACGTCTCCGATTTTGCTCTCTCTTCTCTCTCTCTCCTGCTCAGTCTTCTGTGTAAGATGACTGATCTCATCTAAATTATCCACCAAGTGTGGATTCAATCAGTGTTTGTGTTCCTTCTCTGGTCAGCCCTTTCTCCTCCCTGACCTCTGTCTACCTGTCAACCTGTCAACCTATCTCTCGGCCACCCTGTCTCTCTGTGCATGCATGGCTGCAACTCTCAGTATCCTTCCCACCAGGGTGAGCTATTCCACCAGGGTCAGCTCCCACCAGGGTCAGCTATCCCACCAGGGTCAGCTATTGTTGAGGTAAAACTGGAAGAAAAAAAAAAGGGGGGGGGGGACTACAAGTCCCATGCAGGACGCCACAAGCAGGCCAGTGCAGCCTCAGTGGAATCACCTGGGAATTGACACTCCCAGCACTTCTCAGCACACATCTCAGCAGAGAGCCAAACTGGATTCACTCAATGGTACACCAAAGGAGTCACTGGTACGGTAACAAATACTTTTTCCATTACACTATTTGATTTTGGAAGTACTGTAGAGTGATTAATGGCAATATGTAGCCTATTGTTAAATGTTGGTTGTAGGTTGCCCATATGGGGCAATATGTAGGCTATTGTTGCATGCATGTCAATTTGATCAGTTTGGTGTTTGTATGCTGTTTTGAGTGCGTTTTGCAGATATATTCTTAGTTAATTGTTATTTGCTTGTTGTTTGAGTGCTCTGCAGCCATAGTCCAAGTGAAATGTTAACAATGTTTGAAGTTATAGTGGCATTAGAGCATCTCTTTATTAAGCAGATGTTTGAATTTATTTGAATAGTTATCCATTAGATGTAAAATATATAAAGTACATTTCAATAAGGAAATATGTGTTGAACTGAAATTGTTTGATTGGCATTTTTGTATAACTTATTTTTATTTTGTGTTTGTATGACTTTCTGAAGGTTTTCAACCTGATGGACCAACCAGTCAATAACCAAATAAGAAGATCAATAAAGTGGAACTGTTGGAAAGAGTTATCCTGAGTGTCCTTTGGGGGATTATGTACAAGGCCTTTTCAAGTGTGGCCATAATTGAATGAAACCCAAATAATCTATCCCAGCAGGGCCAGCTCTCAAACCATGATCAGCTCTGAAACCAGGGTCAGCTCCCACAAGGGTCATCTATCCCACCAGGGTCAGCTATCCCACCAGGGTCAGCTCTCAAACTATGGTCAGCTCTCAAACCAGGGTCAGCTCCCACCAGGGTCAGCTATCCCACCAGGGTCAACTATCCCACCAGGGTCAGCTCTTATCATGATCAGCTCTGAAACCAGGATCAGCTGAATAGTGCAGTAGTATTATGGATGTATTAATAGAGTAGTATAGACTAGCAACCTTGCCGTCGGCAGCCTCAGCTGATAGTCTCTCTTCTATTTCCCAATATTCTGAATCTTTAGGGGCGGGGCAGCCTCGGCTGATAGTCCCTCTTCTATTTCCCAATATTCTGAATATGAAGTCTGACTTCCCATGCATGAAAAATCACCAAACTTTGCATATAGGTCCAGTCCTATGCCAGAAGTCCTTAACTGGCATTGTGGGCCAATAGTCCTGATGGTGGCGCTACAGCAAGCATCTAAAGTTTAAAATATATTTTCATAAATCAGCTAATCACTTTGCAACCACAACAAAAATGTAGGCCCAAGTGAACAGAAACTTCCATATGCTTTGAGCTGGCAGGAATTATGAGGTCCATCACTCTTTTTCTCAAAAACTGTAAAACTATCAAACCATACTCCTTACAGATTTTTGGACTGTCCTTCACAAACGATCTTCACAGATTTTTGAAATATTAAAAAATGAGCCCACAGCGCATTAAAATGTTTTACTGTAAACAGTACTGTATGCCGCTACTGCAAATATTCAATAAATCTCCAATGTTCATGAAAAGAGTGACAAAATTTTCATGACAGATATTTTTATAGACAATTTTCAGAATTTTATCCCAAAGACTGAATTTGTTACTTTTTTTCCACTATTATTTTATTCAGAATTTTTTGTCTAAAACTGCTGCTGTTAATACAAGAAAAAATACATTACCCACAATCCTATAGTGCAACAGCAATGTCTCCACCGATCAGACGTTGTTGGCAACCCCGCCCCAATAGTGCTAGGACCCCAGGACTACTAGCTAAATTTACTCTGATAGGACACCTGTGCCACTGATTCCATATGTCTTGTTAGTCTGTGTATTTATATAGCCAATGTGTAGCTCCCCCAGTTCTTTGTCTGTTCATTATTTGCTGTAGCTGTGCGTTGTCTCGGGTGTTTACTGTGCCATCTAGTATGTTTGTAAGTTTTGTCTTTTGTTCTTCAGTTGTTGAGTGTGTACCTTGGTTTTATTGATTAGTCTTTGGTTTAGTTTTTTACCTCTCATGGTGCCTTTAACATTTTGTGGAAATGTGTTAGACTTGCCCTTGGTGTAACTTTGTGAGTTTATGGCAGTATTTGTCTCCTCTTCTTCCTACCTCATGCACACTTCTCCCTAGTTTAATTTAGCTTAGCTATTGGCCTTTATGCACAGTTTATCCTCAGGGGAGTATCCCAGTATAGTTTGACTTTGTTGCATTCTTAATGTTTGTCACCCTCTGGTTGAAATGCTTAGTGCAGCTTCAAGCTAGATCAGACCAGCCTGTTCCTAATTTGTAGCAGGTACTGTTACTGTTGATCTTGTTTTCATCTCTTCATCTCACCGGTCTCATCTGCTAATCAATCCCACCTGTGTTCAATTCAATCAGTTCAGTCAATCAGTGAATCTATGCTCAGTCCAGAGTCCCACAAGTCATTCCCATCCCAGCATAGGCCTACTAAAATGTTTATACAGGATTCCTACGGTGTAAATAAGCTGTGACATTTATCCTTTTTTGTTAGATTTGTGAAGCCATGTTCCCCTCATATACACTGCAATAACACTGCAATATCCCCAATATTCAAGAAAAAAGGACATTTAACTGACATGGCAGATGTACTGTGACATTTTTCAGCATTATACAGTATCTTAAATACAATTTGACAGTTTTGAATTCTGTCCTCATCCCATCCCCCTCAATCCATTGCTCTCATATGGAAAAAAATACATTACCCTCAACACTTCCCACAATACTATAGTGCAACAGTGCGAGCTCCACCAATCAGACGTAGCTGTTGGCAACCCCACCCAAACCCCGCCTAGGACTACATCCAGCCAAATTCATTGGCCACTGATTGAGTACAGCCTCAGTTACTCTGCAATTAGGAAGACAAGCCAAAAAATGTTTCAAACCCAAGCCAGTTTGTCACTCATGAAGATGATATATAAATACATACATACATACATACAGTAGGACCCCACTTATCCGAACCCAACGGGACCGAAGGTCGTTCGTATCTCTGAAATGTCCGTATGACTGAAACTTATGTTAAAATGCACCAAATTCAATAAGTGGTATAAGACTCATAATAGAACAATAAATACCCTTAATTACTTGTGAAAATGCATCAAAATTGCAATCAAATAGCCAACTAAACTCATATATCCTAGCCTATAATAGACCTACAGTAGCCTAATACAAATAAACGAATGTCCACTTGAGTGCGTGCTTTGATCAAATACAATACTTTATTCTCAAATGAGGCGTACGCTGCATCGATAGGCTACTGTATTCGCAGAACAAAATGGTATAGCCTAAAAACAACCCAACATTAGAACAATTAGAGCAAATGATGATCAAGACATAAATAAATGAAATGACAGACAAGTTGTCGTGTCTTAGGCTATTGTAGCCTAAAAGAAAGTCTCTAAAACAACCGATGTAGGCTAACGTGGCCTAGGCTGTAGGCTATTATTTAACAAATACAGTAGGTCTAGTAGGCTAATCCACATGCCCACAACATGTCTGTGTTCCTGAAGTCCATTAACTGGGAACGAAAAATTACTCGTTGCTCCTCTGCTTCAGGTTGCTGACGCGCTTTCTGGCTACCAAAGAATGCAGCTCTCGCGCAGCAGACTCGTTTGCGTTTTATGCTCGACATTAGAGTAACAAAGAAATTAAATGTGACAGTAGGCTACAGCCTACAGGCAACATACAGTTCTGTTTTTATTCACAGTAGGATACAGTACTTTAATGAAAATCCCACCAGTAACCTACGGAGCCCCTAAAGTGACATGGGAAAAAAAAAAAAAAATCATGGTGGAGAAAAAAAAAAAAAACATGGGGGAAAAAAAAAATTATGGTGGAGAAAAAAAAAAAAAAACATGGTTGAAAAATATATACTTAAGTCTCCCTATCTCCCTCCCGTGCCTCCCTTCCCCTGTCTCCTTTTCTCTCTCCCCCGGTCTCCTCTCCCTGTCTCCCTCCCCCTGTCTCCTTCTCTGCCTGTCTCCGTCCCCCTCCCTATCTCTCCCTCCCTCTCTCTCTGTCTCCCTCCCCCTCTCTCCCTATATCCCTCTCCCTGTCTTTCTCTTTTGGGTCTCCCTCCCCCTCTCTCAGTCTACCTCCCCTTGTCCCTCCCCCTCTCTCAGTCTACCTCCCCTTGTCTCTGCGCCCGTCCAGTAATCCTGGGTGATGGTGATTGCTACACACGCCCTGGTCTGGTGTAGGCTAACCAGCGCACAATAACCATAGCCTACTACAGAAAGATAATAAATGAGTAATAAGGACACAATACAGTTAGGCCTACTGCAATTAGGAGAAGTGGGCTTACTTTAACACGGAAGCAACCACATCAAAATAGACTAATTTTACACATTACACATGATGATGATGATACAGCAAATTGAGAAAATGCACAACCAAAATAGGATTTATTGTTAATATTTTCGAGACCCTCCCCCCCCCCCGACTCCCCGCACAGTAGTCTTACTGACACAGGTAGAAACAGACACAGAGAGTTAAGGCTATAGGGTCAGGGCTGAACCAACACAGAAACAAGATCCCTCTCTGAATTATTGAGGGGTAAATGTTGTGCTTAACCATAGCTAAACAGTGTCAGTGGTCCCTGCTCTGACCTGGAAGTAGCCTACACCTGGAAGTAGGCTACATTTCAAAGTTGATGGGTAAATGTTGATGAGTAAGTTTTGCGAGATCTCGCAAAACCTATTGCGAGATCTCGCAAAAACTATTGCGAGATCTCGCAAAAACTATTGCGAGATCTCGCAAAAACTATTGCGAGATCTCGCAAAACCTATTGCGAGATCTCGCAAAACCTATTGCGAGATCTCGCAAAAACTATTGCGAGATCTCGCAAAACCTATTGCGAGATCTCGCAAAACCTATTGCGAGATCTCGCAAAAACCTACTCATCAACATTTACTCATCAACATTTACCCATCAACATTGAAATGTACCTACAAATGTACTGCAAGACCACTGACTTTAGTTATCATTCACTTGAATGATGAATGGAATGAATGAATGAATCATCACTGAACTTGATTTCACAGAATGGGGGGAAGTCACTGGTGTTATGAACTTCCACAACCGTTCACATGATCGTCGTGGAAAGAGAATAAACACAGTATCATTTTTGTCTTCCTGCTGGGAAGTATGAGGAAACATGTTTTCCTGCTGTAAACGGTAGAATTTATCTGTTTTGTGCTCTGTGTTTTTCTACATACCTAGCCATAATGGTTAGCTAGCGTAACACTAGTATTTGCATGTTTATATCGCTTTCAGGCTGGAGCATTGCATGAGTCAGAAGAACAAGCCACCGCCGTAAGGTACACTAACGTTGAGTTAACTGTCTAATAACCAATCGGACCTCGACATGACTCATTTCCATACAAATGCCTTTATTATTGTCCGTTTTGGGCTTTGTATCTAGTCTAGGTGTGTTATGTTACCTTGCATGTTACGGTTTTGGCTAGGCAAAGTTCACCAGCCAGCTAGCTAGCTAAGTGGCTAGCTACAAGCTAGCTTCTGGCTAACGTGACTTCACGTCGAACAGGCTAGCTCGAATCTCTGGATACAGAGATTTTGCTCGCTACTGCCGGTAGCTAGTTCATATTATTTAGTTAGCAAGCTAAAACATAAGCAATATAATCATTCTGATCATCTGAATCATCAGTCTGGTCAGTCTGCTTGACGTCATTTATCATTGAATAACAGCTAGCGAGCTAACTGTTAGGTAGCTAGCGGACGGACTTCCGGTTTGGCGGATGTTTCAAAATAAAGGTTCCCGGAAAGACGGTACTGGCCTATATATTGAAAAGAACTGACTTGTTGATTGTGTTTGTTATATCCAGCCTGGCTTTATTCATGGTGCAGTTGCTTCAGAGGTTCTTAATGACAGGGGTGGGGGGTTCTTGTCATCTGTTTATGAATGTATATCAGTAGTAGTTTATTTTTTTTCTTCCTTTTCAGCTTTGACTGGGCTGAGGACTTTCAGGACAGTGTGGAACAATCAGTCACGTGCTCCTGCTGCTGCTGCTCTGCTCCCGTCAGTGGAAGTGTGCCTGCTATGTCCTCGCCTCATATGTGGTCTTCATAGTGTTCCCTAGTCAGAATTCCTTGCCCTGTCCTGTTCCTTGTGCCCTGTCGCTCTCTCTGCCTCAGGATTATCCAGCTCTCCTTTGGTCTCCTCACACGACCCCCATACCCTCACAGAGCCCTCCAGCCTTCCTCATCGCCTCTCCCTACTTGCGGACTGAAGCTACCACGGCCACCCCTCTGCCCAATCTTTCCCCTCCTGGGCTTGCCCCCTACTCCTGCCTCCCAGTGTCTTGCTATTTTAGTGTTGTTTTTATTTTTTGGCAACATGTGCTTGTTTTTAATATGCAAATACTACTGAACAATGTTTAGCATCATATATTTATTTTGTTTTACAATAAATACACGGGTAAACTAAAATAGTGCAAGACATGTATTGACTGGTGCACACAACACCTAGGTCATTCACTGCTCAGGTTGTGGCATCAAGCTGTGCAGCCATATGCCGTCTTCTCATAAGACTAGGCCTACCCTACTAACACACGCAGGTTGCGCAAACGTTCGACATACGGCCGCTATAGGTGACGATTCGTCTGCGCCGCGTGCGGAAATTACGCGGCCATTTACGGAAACGCGAGATCTGCCGTTTAGTAGACTCTACGTAAGAACGACACGTCATTCCGAAGTTGCGGCCGCGTGCAAAGAACGCACGTGATCACGTGGGCAGGAACCTCCGTTATAAACTCACTTGGCTGACACTAGATTAACAGGTATTTATATGACTTGGTCTGCACGTCTTTTTCGCACGGTGCAAATACGGTGCGGCCGCGTGCAAAAAACGTGGGCAGGAACTTCCGTAATAAACTCACTTGGCTGACACTAGATTTACAGGTATTTATATGACTTGGTCTGCACGTCTTTTTCGCACCGTGCAAATATGGTCACTTACTTACTAAACCCTGACCACTGGCTATATTTAGCATTTGCAGTACCACTGGCTATATTTAGCATTTACCAGTACAAAAACGAATTAATGCTATATGGGGATATAGCAGCAAGCATTATGATACAAACCAATATAAGACTGAACAGTTTAGAACATTTTATTACACAAAGTACATTACAAATTAAAAGTATACATATTTACAAGGATGAGGTTTACGGTCTGTCACATTACGCACAGCCAGAAAAGCAAAAAAAAGCATGTACAAGCTCTGGCTAGCAACCCATTATCTGACAATTGCAAAAGTTCTAAAAACAAAAATGAAACAGTGCGCATTCTGTGGGAGGCAGACCGGGAACAGACCGTTGTATCCCACAAAAAAAAGGTTAAAATTTACAAAAACTATTTACAAAAAAGGCATCCATCCTGGCAGGCTGGAAAGGCAGGTTTAGGGAGACGGGCTGGGGGTCACCCACATCTGAATCGAGGGTCTGGGCAGAAGAGGTCATCCTCATCTGAATACTCCACTGTGGTCAGGGCTGGAGCTGCGGTCAAGGGCTGGGCTGGGGAGGTCAGCTGGGCTGGAGCAGATGCCTAAGGACATAATGAAATGGCTGTAAAAGCAAGTCGCATACGTTCATTGGAAGCGTGCCATGTCACTGGATACGAGAAAATTAACTGCCTGACATCACATACCTTTTTGCATCGAGCAGGGGCATGTTTCAGCATCTCCTGCAGCTGGGCAGACACCTCCGTCACAGTGGTGCTTGGCTTACAGGCCATAACTGCACCTTTTAACCAAAAAGGGAATGGTTTCAATGCACATGGCATGAAGCAAAGACAATGTATTATTTTGCGAAAATATGAACAATCCCTTACGTAATATGACATTGTAGAGGGTCATATTCTTCAGAGGCTTCTTCCCCCTCTTCCCATGGACGCTGTAGACACACCACACTCTGTGTATGGCAATGGCTGACAGCACCCGCCGGACCACATCTGGCAGATCTTTGCCGCCAATGGAACTCAGATATCGTGTCTGCAAAACATAAAGACAATCATTTACTTTTACATTTCCTTAACACTTCTCTGCAAAAATAAGGAACAAAGTTCTGCCTTGAAGTTACTCACCATCTTCCTTTGATGATCCTTGTCCTTCAGCTGCTCCTCCAAGACCAGCAGCTCCTCCTCCGTTTTAGCAGGGTGCAGGTCATCCAGTACTGCTCCCCGATAGCTGTCTGCAGACTCGCCGGACAGTCTCTGCTCCAGTCTCTGCTCCAGCCTCATCATTGTCTGTGCCATCTCCCTCAGACTCTGCATGACGCTGGAGAACTGCTGACACATCATCCTCTGGAAGTCTGGATATTAAACACAGATGTGGCTATAAGTAATTGTACGGTCCCATAATGGATATTCAGCTCAAAGTATATCCCTACATGCAGCATGAAGTAGTTCACAAAATTCAGCATACCAGCATCTGCAGAGCTTGATGGCAACCCTGCTGGAGCTGTTGGTCTCACAGGCGATGGCATCAGAGAACTACCTGAAAACCAGAGGATAAAGGGATGAGCAGGAAACTATGGTGCTGGCGGCGTAGTGATTCTGGCATAAGGGGAAGAATCAACTCGACATGAGACCAGACCCTGACCTGGTCTGGCCGGGGTGCTAATCGCTGATGCATGCTGCTCGTGCCTGGACGTCTGAAGGGCTGAAGGGCCTGGGCTCACAGCGCCTTGGCTCAAAGGACCCGGGCGATGAACATCTACTGCCGAGTAGTGAGATGTGAGATGAGCGAATTAGTGAACTGAGTACATGAGTCTTCAGACAGTCCTGAGTTAACTGTAAGTGTGCAAATATGCATAGACATTTCACCAACACAAACATGCATGGATACCTGCATTGATAACTGGCAGAGCAGGCCTTCCGGCTCTGGCACCTGGCATAGCTGGTCTGGTCTGAGTTCTGCCGACCGGCTGCCTGGGCACTGGAACATATAGTAGAGGTAAATTAGCTCAGATTAGTCAACTCAAGTAGTACTCTTTTGGGACTGTTGAATGCACTTTATTATATTACCTTCGTCACTGGAGTCATAGCGTGTGTTGAGCTGTCTCTTCCTTGTGTCTTGGGAGTTAATCCATTGATGACTGCTGCTCAAACACCTTCGCCAAGGCACTGGCTACTTCATAATGCTCTGTGTGTTCCTCAGCAGAGACAGAGGTTGTCATGGCTCCTCTTGATGTGCTTGTGGATGTAGATCTGGGAGGTATAGGAGAATGGGCACTCAGAGCAGGAGAACACCCAAGTCTTGCACAACTGTAACATCACAGCTAGGAGAGCGAATGAGAGAGACCATTAAAAAGGATTATCTCACCTGTAGTACAAGTTCAAATATAGAGTGATTATACGTCATTGTAAATGAGAGCTTACTCTCAATTGATTCACGAGGTTAAATAAAGATTGAATGAATATGTAGCTAGTGGGGGGTTACAACCACAAAACTGTGGAGAGAGAATGAGACACTTGGTTCTCTCCTCTACTGGTGTTCATGGCCATGGCCACACACCTGGAATACTCCAACCCTGATTTAAAGGCATGAAAGTGGGGAACACATTCTTGAGACGGTTCCTAAAACTGGAGGGAAAAAAAACGGGAAAATGATCTTCCCTCTCCTCTTCACTCACTTCTGTATGGGGCTGAGCTCTACCCTGTCAGCAGTGGAAATACATGGGATAGCGGCTCAGCACACAGGAGAACTGCACAGAGAGGAAGGAGGAGAGAGAAAACCAACAACAAAAAAGGCAAGAAGGGTTAATAACTGAGCGAATCTTGCAAGTTTGCACTACAGGGAAGCAATTGCTCAATTTCCCTGATATTGTGGCGTCACTGGCGTCAGTGATGCGTCTTATGAATCTCACATGTCTACCGCTAACTCAATATCAATATTCCCATTTGTTTATCCCGTCTATGGAAACTTATGTGCATTTGTACTTACGTGTGCCTGCCTATATTGATGATCAGGTGTTTCTCCACCTAAGGGCTGGCCAGACAGAACCATCAGAGACCATTGGGCTGAGCTGAGGAGAGAGCGACATGTTAGAGTGTATGTGTGCATATGTATATGGTGCTCTTCTGTTAATACTCATGAGGGCATTCAACTGAACAAGACTCACAGAGCCTGTGGTGCTGTCCCAGGACTGCCCCTGGCCACGCCTGTCCCCGTCTTAGCGCCTCTTCCTGCCCCGCTCACCTGCTTCTTGCTCAGTTCAAACAAGAACTGGGAGGTTGGCAACTGAGAGCATGGGAGGTGAGAGAGGGAGAGAGAGAGAGAAAGTGGGTGGGTGACCCTCTCGTTGGCTGACATGCACACTCCACAGGACCACGTGCCAAAAGCCAAGATGGCTGCTATAACAAATCCTGCTAGCTAGCCTAGCTCCGTTGTTGGGGCTTCTAGTATTCTTTTAACGTTAAAATCTGAAAAAGAATGCCTAAAAACAAACACCTACTAACGGTGTCGTGGGTTAATGCGACATCAATGAGTAAGCTAATTATCCCATTTTATTCCAAGCGATGAAACAGTACGAACGTGCAGGAGCTCGCGCGAGCCTGCTAACCATTGCCCGTAATTAGGAAACAATGGCCCACGACAACACTTCACAAAAGTTATAGTGTACACAACTGAAATATTCTCAAGTTGCCAAGCCAACATTATAATTTAAGCTACAATTACACAAAAGCTAGTTATAACAATAATTGCGAGAGTAATTTTACGTAGGCTACTTAGCTAGCCATGATGTACTAAGGCTAATCACGTTAGCTGGCTAGCTAGATAGCTAACATTGGAAAGAGAGCATCTGCATATAGAGAATCATTACAAAAGGGTAGCTTGCACATAACGTTGGTGTTTTATCTGGGACGATACCAAAATACATAGTATGTATGTATACATACTAATGTATACATTGAAATTGAGATACTTACTGTGTTGTCGCGGGGACAGACAGCGTGTTGGTCTTTCTCCATCGTTTGTTTCAAACGGACCGGAAGTTTACCCGTCCTCGTTCTTCTTCTTCTTCGCTGGGTTTAGTGGCGGATCGCAAACAACTTTAATGTGCATACAGCCACCTACTGGCACAGAGTGTGTAACTTGTTTGTCTAGTAGCCCAATGCCTTGCATTCTACGTTCACTGCTCAGCGTTCATTGCTCACATTTAGGTTGCAAAATTAGGAGTTTATTCATAGGCATATTTTTTATCATTATTTTTATTAGGCCTAGACTGCAAATCTTTAGTGTTAATATTAACTGTAAATGAGAAATTACACACAAAACAGACATGCAGGATTTCTCCTCATTATTACAATTCTGTAACTGTATGACTTCAAAATGTATTTTAAAACCTAAGTAATTTACAAATGTTCTGACCCACTGTGACACATTTCCAATAAAGTCAGATTGGGACTGTGATGTAACCACATTGTCACGTTATTTAATTACATCGTAGTTACGGATTTAAGCAGCAGTGGCGGCTACGTTCCCTTACAGTGTACTTGAGGACGGCTATTTTGGTTATTTTGCGACTGAAAAGGCAAGTGTCAGCTAGGTGTCAGCTAGGTCCGCTGCTGGTGACGTCGCAAAGTTACCACAATTACACCAATGTGTCCCGTCAGTTTTACGTACTGTGTTAGTAGGGTATTTTTAAGATGTTCCTTATTTCATTGAATGTCTATTTCAACCTCACCTGTCGAACAGTGATCACATAACTGCCACCAGAGGTTTGGTCCTGCCAAGGTCATTTTCCAGTTTTTTTTATTTTTTATTATTATTATTATTTTACAGATTATGAAAGTGTAAATTGTAATCTTTTAGATGATGTGCCATGCATTGAAATCTGCTTCTGTGAATGTTGGTACACCTGATCAAAGGGCTTCAAAGTTTCACTCTGGTTGTACTATACTAGCTTACTGAAGCAACTGCACCATGAATAAAGCCAGGCTGGATATAACAAACACAATCAACAAGTCAGTTCTTTTCAATATATAGGCCAGTACCGTCTTTCCGGGAACCTTTATTTTGAAACATCCGCCAAACCGGAAGTCCGTCCGCTAGCTACCTAACAGTTAGCTCGCTAGCTGTTATTCAATGATAAATGATGTCAAGCACTGACCAGACTGATGATTCAGATGATCAGAATGATTATATTGCTTATGTTTTAGCTTGCTAACTAAATAATATGAACTAGCTACCGGCAGTAGCGAGCAAAATCTCTGTATCCAGAGATTCGAGCTAGCATGTTCGACGTGAAGTCACGTTAGCCAGAAGCTAGCTTGTAGCTAGCCACTTAGCTAGCTAGCTGGCTGGTGAACTTTGCCTAGCCAAAACCGTAACATGCAAGGTAACACACCTAGACTAGATACAAAGCCCAAAACGGACAATAATAAAGGCATTTGTATGGAAATGAGTCATGTCGAGGTTTGATTGGTTATTAGACAGTTAACTCAACGTTAGTGTACCTTACGGCGGTGGCTTGTTCTTCTGACTCATGCAATGCTCCAGCCTGAAAGCGATATAAACATGCAAATACTAGTGTTACGCTAGCTAACCATTATGGCTAGGTATGTAGAAAAACACAGAGCATCAAACAGATAAAGCCTACCGTTTGCAGCAGGAAAACATGTTTCCTCATACTTCCCAGCAGGAAGACAAAAATGATACTGTGTTTATTCTCTTTCCATGACGATCATGTGAACGGTTGTGGAAGTTCATAACACCAGTGACTTCCCCCCATTCTGTGAAATCAAGTTCAGTGATGATTCATTCATTCATTCCATTCATCATTCAAGTGAATGATAACTAAACTCAGTGGTCTTGCAGTACATTTGTAGGTACATTTCAATGTTGATGGGTAAATGTTGATGAGTAAATGTTGATGAGTAAGTTTTTGCGAGATCTCGCAATAGTTTTTGCGAGATCTCGCAATAGTTTTTGCGAGATCTCGCAATAGGTTTTGCGAGATCTCGCAATAGGTTTTGCGAGATCTCGCAATAGGTTTTGCGAGATCTCGCAATAGTTTTTGCGAGATCTCGCAATAGTTTTTGCGAGATCTCGCAAAACTTACTCATCAACATTTACCCATCAACTTTGAAATGTAGCCTACTTCCAGGTGTAGGCTACTTCCAGGTCAGAGCATGGACCACTGACACTGTTTAGCTATGGTTAAGCACAACATTTACCCCTCAATAATTCAGAGAGGGATCTTGTTTCTGTCTGTTGGTTCAGCCCTGACCCTATAGCCTTAACTCTCTGTGTCTGTTTCTACCTGTGTCAGTAAGACTACTGTGCGGGGAGTCGGGGGGGGGGGAGGGTCTCGAAAATATTAACAATAAATCCTATTTTGGTTGTGCATTTTCTCAATTTGCTGTATCATCATCATCATGTGTAATGTGTAAAATTAGTCTATTTTGATGTGGTTGCTTCCGTGTTAAAGTAAGCCCACTTCTCCTAATTGCAGTAGGCCTAACTGTATTGTGTCCTTATTACTCATTTATTATCTTTCTGTAGTAGGCTATGGTTATTGTGCGCTGGTTAGCCTACATCAGACCAGGGCGTGTGTAGCAATCACCATCACCCAGGATTACTGGACGGGCGCAGAGACAAGGGGAGGTAGACTGAGAGAGGGGGAGGGAGACCCAAAAGAGAAAGACAGGGAGAGGGATATAGGGAGAGAGGGGGAGGGAGACAGAGAGAGATGGAGGGAGAGATAGGGAGGGGGAGGGAGACAGGCAGAGAAGGAGACAGGGGGAGGGAGACAGGGAGAGGAGACCGGGGGAGAGAGAAAAGGAGACAGGGGAAGGGAGGCAGGAGACAGGGAGGCAGGGGAGGGAGATAGGGAGACTTAAGTATATATTTTTCAACCTTTTTTATTTATTTTTTTCTCCACCATAATTTTTTTTTTTTCCCATGTTTTTTTTTTTTTTTTTTTTTCCATCATGATTTTTTTTTTTTTTTAAATTCTTGTCACTTTAGGGGCTCCGTAGTAACCAGATAGCAGGCTAAAAAAAAAAAAAAAAAGTTTTTTAAGCCTGTCCGGTAGACCGGGAGGTTCGGATCTCTGAAGTTCGGATGAGTGCGGTCCTACTGTACATACATGAAGGCTGCCACATGCCTCATGTGATTTAAGTTTAAGAATGTTCTTTTGTAGAACTAATTTTTAATGCCAGCTTCTCACTTGGCTCAACAAGAACATGATCTTCCCTTGGTGTCTTGATGGAGTTCAAACCCTGAGTGATGCAGAATAAACATGCTAATGCAAACTCAGGCATTGTACTGTTTGGATTTCAGACACATGATTTTAAAGATTTCTTTTTAATTTAAGAAGTTTTAAATAATTAGGGTCTAGGCAGAGACCCTCATGTATTTGTCATTTGTCGTCTCCTTCCTCCTCCAAACGCCCGGCCCCGATCCAGTGCTGCACAGCAGCTGTAATGTTTTGTTTTGTTCCCACAAAGAAACAACAGTTACATATTGTCTAGTTCAGGAGTCTGCAACCTCTCTCTGGAGACGCATGCGTCTCTTTAGCCCCTCTACAGTGGCTCACTGGCTTTGACAAACATTATATGGAAATGAATAACTAAATAAATATATTACTATTAAATACATTTATTTATTACTAAAATAAATGGTCATGTTGGCATTCAAGTTAGCTAACTAGCTAGATAGCAGCTAGCCTCGTGAGACCATCCTGATTTTGTGAGCTCACATTCTGTTTCTTTCGCAAATCAGTCTGGATACTCTCCATAAAGATCTGTTTGTGCCAGATCAGAAAACGATCTCGCCAATCAGCGTTGGTTGTGAGGAATTTTAAATACAAACAGGCAGGGTGGGTTTAAGTGTGACGACAGTGACGAGCGGTTGAAGTTGTAATAGTAGTAGATGGTAATACACAGATGGTTCATCCAATCACCTGCCAAGTAATTTGAAAGTGTCTGCCCTTTTCCAAGCAATACCAAATGAGATTTCCCAGATGATTATGCGAAGCAAACTATCTGGCGCGTCAGGTTAGATAGCAGCAGACTGCATAGAAATTCACCAGAATGCAGGAAATGTAGTGTTTGGTGCTCAGAATTTCCCCCTTGGAACCCCAGACACCCGTGCCCCCCTTTATGTGTTCCCCATGGGTGCATATACCACCACGCCTGAAAATAAATCTAAGGGGAAGCATGACCTTCATTTTAAGCTCAAATATGTTTTGCGGCTCCAGTCAGATTTTATATTCATTTTTTGGCCAAAAATGGCTCTTTTGAAGGTTGCCACCCCTGGTCTAGTTCTATGAGTGGAGCGTAGCCCCACAGGGCTAGCTCCTATTGGCTAGTAAACCTAGCCAGCAACAATTGACTGAAGAAAAAAACAATGTCTGGTGCACCACTGTAAATGGGCTTCGCCTTCACAACTGCTACTAATCAAAATTTTCAGCAAGCAGATTGTGGGGTCAGTGAGTCTGTTCCCTTTGGGGCTATGCTCCACTTACCGTCGTCCGCCCACAGGGCTAGCTCCTATTGACATAAGCGGAGCTACACGGATGCACCATACACTCTTGCTGGACCCAGAAACCGAATGTGAGCTCTTGAAATCAGGATGGTTTCACGAGGCTAGTCCCTCACTGTAACATGATAAAAAAAAAAAGTGGTCTGCTGTGTATGTGTGTATGTTGGACCACGTAATGAGTAATGAAGTCTCTCTCTCTCTCTCTCTCTCACACACACACACACACAGAAAGCAGAGCGGTAGGCTATTATTTATTTATTCATTTATTTATTTATCTCTGCACCTAATGTTAGCTATTTTGGAGACCCCAGCTCAGATTACAGTATAACTCTAAACCTGGTTGGAAGAGTTAAAAATATGTCTGTGTCACCTGTCTAGTCCTCCTCCTGTCTCTCTGTGTGAATGGGTCTTTCTGACAGGGCTTCTTCTCTGTATCACTAAGAGGAGCTCTGACAGATTAGTGAGGATTTAGAAAAAGGAGCTGAGTGGATATTCCAGTGCTTGTACTGTATTTCCCAAGAGCCCTCTTCCTCAATGTACCCAGTGAAGTGAACATAGGCATAGCTGAAGCGCCATCAATTATTCAATTATTTTGAAGTAATTCGAGAAAAGCCATTATGTACGGAGGCACAGCGGTTTCAAATACCCATGGCTTATAATACTTTCCTTGATTTCACAGCCATTATTCAAATTATAACATTTAACACAAAGGCAGTTTGTAGCAGCTGAGTGCATAAAAAGTGATTGATTCACGGTGTGCTTTACATTGTTGACCATCATACCATAGTGAGACATACAGTATTTCAATTACGATCCCTTCATAGTTAGACTATTATCATGACATCAGTCTTGATCGCTAGTGATATCTTACTCCTGACAAATAACACATACTTTATCATGATGAGTCCTGGAGGCGCAGCTGTGACCTGAGCCTCACTCTCCCACAACATGCCATCACAATGAGAGAGGCATCCACTCATTGGATAGCAATATGTTGCTGTCAAAATCCATACCTTGTCAGCCAGGGAAGCATTCATCGGCCCTTATGGAATTTGAAGGTGTCTGTAAAGCAAAAAAAAAAGAAGAAAAAAAATAGGATTTTAATAGGCCTATACATATATACATATTCACTGATTGTTTGCAATACACGTCAGTCTCTTGGCTTGAGCTCCAGTAAGCTAGCCAAACAGACATTAGCTTGTTCATGTAGAGAAACTGGTTTGTATGCTCATGTAGGCGCATAAAAAGAAAAAACTGAAATTGTCCAAAATACACCAAATCCTCCTCCATACTGCTCCATCCATACTCCTCCATACTCCACCCGACAGTGGAAAGACAGATGGCAACGGTTCTCACGAGTCTGGGGCAGAACGGAGTCGAACTAAACTACCTGTGCTGCGCTCTTCGTAGATCTTTCTAAAGCATTTGATACGGTTGATCACCATCTACTTTTGAAGAGATTAGCTGGTATTGGTATGGATGCCGGTGCGTGTGAATGGTTTCGAGATTACCTGTTGGAGAGACGTCAATGTGTGAAATCGGGTCACATTCAATCAGTCTTCCTCCCTAAGGGTGTGCCCCAAGGTTCGGTATTGGGTCCTTTCCCGTTCACCATTTATATGAATGACATTGTTACGTCACTGTCTGGCTGTCATACACATTTATATGCTGATGATACAACTGTCTATTGTATTGTGGATACTATTCATGAAGCCACTGAGAATCTGCAGCTTTCCTTCAATGTGCTACAAACACCTCTCACCAATCTCAAACTAGTACTTAATTCTAGCAAAACTAAGTTTATGCTGTTCTCTAGAGCCAGGGCTATTGACTATGATAAACTCCACTTAACTGCGGCAGACGGGTCAAGTATTGAGAGAGTCACTAAATATAAATACTTTGGTTTATGGCTGGACGATAAAATCTCTTACAAGTCTCATGTGGATAATCTAGCGTCCATTTTTCAAGGTGCCCACCCACATCCATTGTATGACCAAAACGGTGGTAGAGCAATTATCAGACTTTGTCAAAAGTGCTAGTTTTGTCAACGTTTTGATCCGAACCATTGTATATGATCATAAGTAACCTTAAAACAGGGCTAAACATGCATTTTCCTTTCAATACTCCTTTAATTGTTTTGTTTATGATTGTGTATGATTGTGTGTTAGCTTGTCGACACCGCAAATGAGGGAAACCTGAGTGTCTAAAGAGTTGAAATAAAGGTTTGAAATGAAATGAAATGAAAAAAACCTAGAAACTCGACAGTGGAAAGACAACTTTTGTTTCACTGAGAGGAGAGGAGGTTTACCTCTCTTTACTGTCTCATTAAGCCTGCCTAATCAAACGGTTTTGCTTCACTGAGTACGGTTGTCTAACCGTGCCTTGGGAATCGTGCTAGGAACTGTTTATAAGCGTTCCGGACCCAACAGTTTCCAGGTGGAAAGACCCTCGGAACCGTTACCTTGCGTGCTCAGAACTGTTCAGCCCGACAGTGGAAAGACAGCTAAAGCTCTTTAGCCTGTGGAACCTGTGTTTATAGGGAGGGCAGGCAGAGTAGGGAAGAAACTGCACCAGGTCCTGTTAAAAGGCAGAGGTCACACAGTTTATAAGCAGCCAGTGTCAGGCTCAACTTTCAGAGCTCAGAGCTCTGAGGTCAGCTTCTCTGTGGAACAGTCTCTCTGTCTCAGTGTTCTACGGGGTGGCACGGGGTGGCATGCCACCTCAGAAAAATGCCTTGCCACCCCAGTTGCCACCCTAACTCAGTCTGTCTCCATCTCTTCTTCTCTCCTCTCCCTTTCTACTCCCTCTCTCTCTCCCCTTTCTCTGTCTGTCTCTTTCCCCTCTCTCTCCCTGTCTCTCAAGGGGAGATGGCACCATGCTGTGAAGGTTTAGTTGAGACACCACACACCAAGACTCCCCGCAGCTTTGAGCTGTGTGTGTATGTGTGTGTGTGTGTGTGTGTTAGTGAGTATGCATGTGCGTGCATGGATTAGTCTCTGTGTGTGTTAGGGCTGTCAAAAGTGCCATGAAATTGAGTTTGAATATAAGCTTTTTGCCTATAATTCACAAAAATAAGCTGCTTATTGTCTGACGCACGTGACGCTCCCTCTAAACTGGACTGCACATTATTATCCACAAACAGGCAGTAGAATAGAGGACATCGGTGAACTTTCATAGTAGGCTAGGTTACTACATCTGGGGCCTCATTTATAAAACCGATAATTATGGCCGATATTCACGTTTTGGCGACATATTGGCTTCATGAAGCTGATATCGCGTCACTGCCAAAGAGCCATATAATGTTGGTGAGCGCTACTGAGCGTGAGTGTGCACATTGCCAAGGAACCCAGAGGAGTAGATTGATAACACCTTACTGCACTGGGCATGCTTGGCTACTGTATGTGTTTCATAGTAGCAGCGTTCAGTCTTACTCTCAGTAGCCTGCCCTGTTCTAGATGATAACGTTCAGCCACTGTAGCTTGTAAAACATTACATTTCAAATAATTATTTATGTATTTATTAATAATAATTAATCATTAATTTGTTCATTTGTATATATGTGTGAGCTGTAACATGATGTGTGCCCAGGTGATGACCAAAATAAAAACATAATATAAACTATTTTATTTGCATAGCTTTTTAATTCAGCTTTCTCTCCTGAAAGAAGTGAATTGGTGATATTGAATATCGGCCTTAAATTTCGTCTGTTGGCCACCTCAACTTGGCAATTATCGGTATTGGCCCTAAAAAATGTCTTTTATCCAAAGCGACTAACAATAATTGCATTTAACGTAGGAAAAGCCACTGTACTACTACTTGCCAGAACTCACAAGTGCATCTTCTTTCTAAAACAAGTGACTAAGAGCATAATCTATTGCTGAAGGCAAAGTGCAAGAATAGCAATCTAAAATACAATAGGTGATTAAGAGGGAGGATTGTTGTAGTACTTCTTGAAGAGATTTGTTCTTTTTTTTAGTTTGAGTTTTGAGCCTGCGACAAAAGATGGGCAGCGACTCTGCTGTCCTGACGTCAGTGGGCAGTTCGTTCCACCACTGTGGGGCCAGGACAGAGAAGAGCCGTGACTGCGTCGATCGACCACAGGGGCCGCGGAGTGACAGTTCATTTCTTTATTTTTTTAAATTATGTTAAAAGGGCATTTCTGCTTTATTTGATGAGACTGACAGGAATGCGTGAATATATGTGTAAAAACCACCTGGCAATAAAACTGATTCTCATTGTGAATTGAGGGAGAGAGAGGGGGGGGGCAGCACAGGACCTTGGCTGGATTTGAACCAAGGCGGCTGCGGTATGGACCGGCCTAATGACCTTAACCCCATAAGCCACAGCGCCGCCCCGGGATGGTTGATTTCTCTACACTTGGGGTAATTACAGACACATGATCATTCAGTTCTTCACGTTTCAATGTTTCTCTCCTCGTAATGATATAGACTGGCCATGACTATTGGACATGACATTCCAGCCTGTGAACTATGAACAGGGCTGTAGTACAGAGGTATACAGAGTACTCTACACCCACTTGTTTTTTCATGGACAGAGAGTACTTCTGAATATGAACTCTGATGTCAGCCGCCATAGCTACTGGAGCTGTGCTGGACAGGAGGAGGTCCTCCAGTCCAGCAGACCACAGGACCAGATGGACAGGACAGAATAATGAGGGTTATAGTCAGTGCCGGTCCTAGCACATTTGGTGCCCTATGCAAGCTTCACCCCTTCTATCCATCCCACGCCCCGAACACGTTTGTTATTACAGATAGGAATTATTTGTAATAATAACAAAAAAGTTATGAAGAGCATGCCAAGGAATTAAAAGGAGGAGGAGGGGGGGCACATCATGCAGCGCAATACAACAGAGATTAGGGGTGTCGAGAGAGCTTCTTTTTCTCTCTCTCTGTGCCTCTCAACCATTTGCAGGCCCATAGCCAACCTTGTGGAAGGGGGGGGTCGTTTTTATCAAAAAGCGGACCTTATCGCATTTTTCCTGAAGATCCCGCCACCCGGCAAGTTGTCGAGGTGGGGGGACAGGGTGCTGACAGATTGGCGTGCGAGTTGTTGACGGGGGGGGGGGGGGGGAGGACTATTTATATTCACGGACGATTCGTCGGCTTTGGTCTTAAATTCGGGACCTTTGGTCGTGAGGGGGGGTTCGATCGATCCACCCGATCCCCCCCCCCCCTGGCTACGGGCCTGATTTGACGCCCTAGGCGACTGCCTGTCTCGCCTATGCTTCTGACCAGCTCTGGTGATGGTGCTCTGAGACCAGGATGGTATTTCTGTAGCTATATGCTGCTGAGAGCAATCCACACTGTATGGCTGCGACGCACAACTCAGTCTCTGCACTCCACCTATGTAATGCAATCTGAGCACAACCAGCTCTGGAGAACAAAATCAAACTGTCCCAATGATGTCAGATTGTTGAACAAAAGAAATAACATTGAATGAATAGCTGTGTCTGTTGTGTGTTTTAAATGGTGTCTCTTTTACTGTGGATGCTACTGTATGACATCACCTCGTAGAGCTGCACTGTCTGTATGCAGGTTATATTCGGTCTAGGATTGCATTCATAGGCTGTATCTTATAAAGCATTATTTTAAAGCCTTCACTAAACCCCTCAAATGAAGCAGCTTAATTGAATTTTAAACCCCAAATCTATATTGCATGAAGAAACAACCATGACTCATCACAAACCTATTTGAATATCTGGGTTTTCCCTCTTCACAGTGCAGAAAGACTGCATTTAATCAGTGGACACTACTCGTTTGTACTTCAACACACAATACTTAGGGGCGAATTCACTAAAGGATTGCGCAGCTTTTCCTGACGCAAAACCTGTGCAAATAAGTCGGAAATAAACTTTGCTATTCACAAAGCCCTCGCAAAGGGTGAAATACAGTGTTAACTATCATGGGCGATTTTATGGGGGGGCAAGTGCCCCCCCTGATTGGCCAGCCCAACTCAGCTCAAATTCTTTAAAACATTTTTTTTTTTTTTCTAACTAATTAACACAATTATTAAATACATAATTGTGGTTTGTACCAGTTTGTGTTAGGTCATTTTAAAAGTATATTTATTATTTAATCTAGGCTACCTTTAAAAATATATATATTCATAATCCACCAAAGGCACAACTCGTCCGTCGACCTCAACTATTTCCGGTTTGATCTGTTACCGCAAAAAAATTAGATCTGACTGTACTGCTCAGTGCTCAACAAGCTAAAACTAGCCAACCTGCTCACAATGGCGAAAAGAGCTATAAAAACAATTGACCACTTCTTAATAAAAAAAATAAAACTGGCAATGCTAATGAAGAAGCTACCACTCGAAATGACACCGCAGCAGGTGCAATCGAATGCAGAAGTGCTCCAGAGGCTATCGAAGCTAGCACTAGCAACATCACCATCGGCGAGGAAGCTAGCACCAGCAGGCAGTTGCAGTTTGATGTTGTGATGTTGGGTATGGCCTAGTGCTCGGTCATAAAGTCATATTGTCATGCTCGTGGTGTCTAGATGAAGTTTGATGCGTTGTGCATATTGAATTGTCATACGGATTTCTTATTAGCATAGCCTCCTGTTCACAACTGGCATTCTTTGTAAATAGACAGGACGGGACGGCAGAACTGTTTGTTTTTTTTCTAAAAAATCGCTATGTTAACTATGTTGCCTTCGTCATAGCGTTTCTCTGCGCCGGTATTATTAGCTGATATTTAAATAAATATGGGCGGAGAAAGTTCCCCTTTCTATGCAAATGAACATTATTGCAAAATCTGCCCAATTCACAAAGATCAGCGCCAATTGCCTCACGCAGTTAAAGTGAAATTAATTCCATTTTCAGAAACGTGGTGGCATTTAAAGTCCCAGTTAACCAAAATCAGAGATTTGCTTGAAAACACATTCTGTGTTAGTGATGCATTGCTGATAACATGTAAAAATGGGATGAACCATGTGTAGTACTGAATTGTGAAGTTAGACCAGTTTTGTGTTTTTGACCAGTTTTGATTTCTGGATTTTCTGGGCGGGCTTAAAATGGTACTTGTTGACGTAGAGCGGTGTTCTTAGCATATCCCCGCCCTAACACTATATAAAGCTAGAACGGATTTGAATCTTCGGTTCTCATGCTCAATCTTGAGTCTAGAATTAGCTAGTTTTAACCAGCAGTCTAGAATTAGCTAGTTTTTCTTAGTTAGCAATGCCTATGCATAAAACTAAACGAAAATGCATCCTTCCTGGATGCCAGCAGGAATGGGATGATAAGGTCTCCATTTTTTAAGAGCCATGGTGTTACAGAGGAGTCTGTCACCGCTAGCGCCCGCCTCTGCAGCAAACATTTCACTCCCGAAAGCTTCTGCAATTATAATATGAGGCTTTTGGGTTTCACGGACTCACGACTGGTCCTGGTGAATTCGGCGGAGCCAACCATCTCCCTCCCCGGCCTCCATTCTCCTCCTGTCGCATCAACCTTTGGTGCCAACACCGCTGCCTTGTGTGCTTATAGCTAATTAACGTTATAACGTTAGCTAGGTAACGTAAGCAATAGGAAAATACACTGCTACGTTAATATACAAAATATGTATCTTGACATTTATGTCAGCTATGATGAATTATATGTAATCTTAGTAGGAATTATAGCTAACATTAGCTATGTAGTTTGTTGCAGATGGGAGTGTGTATATAACCTTAGTCTAGCTAACATAGCTAGCAGCACCGACCAGGCGACCACCCACCAAATAACGTTACAGATGATATATTATGACTAAGCGTTAACTATACAGAAACTGCCTGCCATATTTGTGGCACCTGATGTGCGTATGGGTTCACCGGTAATGGTTACAATATATTTCTCCAGCGGGAGACCGGGAGGCGGGAGCGAGGGGGATGGTTAGGTAGACCAGCTGCAGCTCGAGAAAGACGCACCCTCTCCCAGTGAAGCGATGCTCGGCGGCTACTGGCTGAACATTCCAGTTCTGTTGGATATGTTGCGGGAAAGTTGAAGCGAGTGCTCGTTATTCTCACACATAACATTGCCAACGAGAGTGGATGAGTCTGTCCCGATTATCAACTCCGGTAGTGTACGCTTCTTCTCGCTATCAGCGCTGTTCAAGCCAGTGACTAAAAGGTACATTTTAAACAACTTTTTCCATTGATCCCAAGGGACGACAGGATCGCCTGGGAGGGATAGGAATGGGTCCGGAGGTGGCAGGGAGAAAATAGGGACAGACTCATACATTCCTCGTTGCCTGTTTTTGTATTTTGCATCTAAGGGCAGTAAAACTGGCGCATTGGTATAGAGTAGCTAGTTTTACCTGTGTTGTTTGTCAGGAGGTAGGTTAGGAGGAAGCATCTGTGCGTTTGACTCATTAGACAAGTGTAATTTCAACTCCTCTCTGTTTTCACAAAGCTGTGCCTTCCTACCACAAAAGAGACGGCGTGCCAGTGTGACAATATGCAGACCAGAGAACTGTACTATTTGACAGGTTCTTCCCTCCACACCCCCTCCCCACGCAATTGGGTGTGGCTTCGGTGCCTTCAGCAGACACGCCCCCACAGTCTCAGACCAGAGAATGCTGCTGATTTTTAACCGATTTTGAAGCCTTATTTTATATGCTTAGCGACATTTTTAATCACTCAGATTTGGCTGGCTGGTTAATGACATGTTTTCCTGTGGTGTATGAAGCTCATAACAAAACTGAACTGAACTGGGTTAACCTGGACTTTAAGCGCAAGGGGGTGTTTGTGTCGTCTTTTCAAATCATTCCACTTTCGTTTGCAGTCCGTATTTCCGCGTTTACACAAACCAACGGCACTGCTTGGGAAATAAAACCCCAAATATGATTTTTTGCTGCAGCCGTGATATTTTTTGCGGAAAGTTGTGAGACATGTTTTTGAACCTCGCCCGTGGACTTCAAGTTCGCGGTCTGAAAATCGTATTTTTCTTTTTCTGTCTGCCATCCAATGTCCAATGATATGCATACGAATTGTATGCGCTGTATGCGCAGTATTTATAGTCATTTACTATATCAGCAGCAAATTGCACTCAGCTGCAAACACCGAACGGGCGTGTTTGCGCTGGGATATTATTAGCGCAATGTCTTTAGTGAATAGGTTTTTACAACGGAGCACATAGCTGGAGCAACTGACGCGCAATGTAATGGTGCAATTAACTGCCGCTTCCACTCCTGGGTAGGCTCTTTAGATTCTGTTGGCTGAGAGGAGTCCAAGGACACCATCTCAATGGTGAGTTACTCAGTTTGATGTTGGCCGCCATGCATGTGAGGGTGTAGGAGGAGGCCTTAGCGTTGGAGGGGCCCCAAAGGTGGGCATATGAAGAAAGGCAATGTTTCACTTTTTCTAATGTGGGTAGGTGGGTGGGTGTGTGTGTGTGGGGGGGGGGGTAATTGGTAATGTTTTCGGTGGCATGTGTTTCTTTATTTATTGGTTGACTGGTTTGTTTATTTGTTAGCAAGATTTAAAAACTACCAGACTGATTTTCAGGAAACTCAGTGGAAGGGTGTAGCATGAGCCAACTTAGAACCCATTAACGGGATGGATCCACAAAATTAAATCAAAATTTTGAGCAAAGCCAGCTCTCAGTATGGGGGTGTTAGAAACCCAGGGTTTGGACTGGGGGGTGCAGGGGGAGAGCGCGGAGTGCACCAAACCGCCCCCCGTTGGCTGCGACCTGAGGGGGGTGCCACAGAGCTGCCCAAACACAGCAGCACATTCCCTTCAATTCACTTTTTGGACTTAAGCTCAGGAGTGAAAAATTCCCTCCATTCATTGTCAATGTGTGGGATTGAAGTGGCCATATCTCGACGTGGGAAGGTCACAGACACAAAAGGTTTGGACTGGCATAAAGCTCTCGACCTAACGAATGCAGCAATACCAAACATGCCCTACTCGCTCACACATGCACACACAGAGCCACAACATGCATTTATGGGCAGAGGTCTGTGCTCACCGAACAACATTTCTCTATCTGTGTTTTTTTCACAGATTGTCATTGTGAATAATAGTAGCCTTCTGTTGTTAATGCAATTCTCTATGAATAAAGACTAGTGTAATCATGAGAATATTATAGAACTGTATCGTTAGTCTCAGGAGGGATCTTCACATCTGCATCTGTGTTGAGGAGAACAAGAAAAACAGGCCTACGATCCTCCAGTCATGTCAGCATTAACTGCTCACTTTGTGAAAAACCATTACAGCTAGTTGCTGCTATCTGTAATGGTGTTCTTCCTTACTCTCAGAATCATGTCGCTGCCACAGCAGCACAGTGCTCGTTGACGTATACTGTAAATCACTCGGAATTACCCTGTGTCATCTGAAAACATGAAAACCCCACGTAGCTCCGTGCCTCCTCAGGGGAGAGCCTGGTTTCTATTCACTGTTCAGTGCTTGGTTTCAGGTTTTAGAGCCCGCTGGCTTCCTGTCACACAAATGGCAAATCGAGCTGTCTCTGCCATAGACATATATACTAGACGCCGCATTGATGTTGATTTGATTGCTGCCGGACGAAAAACGCGGCCGCCATCTTGGTCCGGTATGGAGCTCCACTGACGTAATGTTAGCCACCCTTTAGCTAGCTAGCCATCACCACTATAATTTTCAGGGAACCATGAAGCAATTCACTTTCAGACGCATATACAAGAGTTAATGTATATATATAATATAATATATAATAAAATAAATAAACACATATATATATATATATATATAATATAAAATAAATATATAAATAAAATAATATAAAATATTTAAAAATGCCAGTTACCTGTAAAATGTTATCCCCTTTTGACGATTGTCAAGTGTTCTTTTGTTTGCACAGCCAAATGAAGCACAGAACTCGGGCATTTACCCGGAGTGACTTTCACTGACTGAAACTGCTGAGGAGAGCGGTTGTCAAGTGACAGCGGTACCGGACCAATATGGCGGCCGTAGTTTGCGCCGCTCAATCCATTACGAGTCATCTCGTGTTCATATCTATGGTCTCTGCGCTATGAATGAGAATAAACATGGACATACCAAAGGAAGTAGCCTATTCCAGAGGAAGTTATTGCCACGTCACATCGTAGTTTAATGGGTAGGCCCGTTTTTGGACAGGGGGATCCATATCCATTCAGAGCAGAAACCACAACTGCCAAGCGAATAGGCCCCAGGGTGCTCTTGATGTATCACCTCTAACCACCACGGTTGTTGATGATGGAACGGCATAAAGCTCTTAGCTAAGTTCTCTGAAGAGACCCCCTCCCGAGGCTCAGCAAATGTTTGGCTTCCAAATGAAGAATTAATTTAAAAGTGTAAGCATACGGAATAGTCTCAGAAGCAATTAGCATTTCTGTCTGCGTCACGGTCTTGAGGGGGTGGGGGGCGTCGTAGGCCTACTATTTTCAGGCACTTGAATCGCTCCCACAGAGAGGTACCACTGGCGTATCTGTGGATGATATGAAAGATAGAGCCACCCGTTCCTGTTCTTCATCCTCCTGTCTACCCCCCACCCCACCCCCACACACACACCCCCCCCACCACACACACATACACACACAAGAAAGCTATAATCCACATTTGACCCCCTTTACAGTTTTCGAACCTAAACTTCCAGCACCATCAGTCATTATTATCACTCACATTAATTCCATGCAGCAAAAACCCCATGGAGAGAGAGAGAGGGAGCGCAAGAGAGAGAGAGGCACAGAGCCCATCTCCCTGCTGATATCAGTAGCTGTGCTCCCATGCTGTAAATCCGGCCTCCGCTGTCTGTCCAGTACAACACAACAACCCCCCCCCCGTTCCATCCCTCCCCACAGTGGCTGCTGGGATGTCGGCATCGCCTACCACACTGTGGTGGGCGTCAGGAGCAATGTATGAGCAAGGAAATGGAAAATGAAAGATGATAATGATTCATGTGGCGCTTTATGTGCCAGTAGTCGGTAAATCAGGAGGAGCAAGTAAACACATTTACCTTTCTTGCATATTTACGCAGGGAGTGGGTGCGGGGGAGAACAGAGTGAAGACTATTCTTTCATCCGCTTTGTCCTTCAGGAGAGCCTGAGCAGGAGTGATTTATGAGTTGCGTTGCCGGCGCGGTTCTGAACCAGGATGTGCGGTTGACCGTTTGGACTCCGGGCAGGTACTGTAGCGAGTGGACCGGGACGGTTCTGTTATTCCCCCCGAACACCAAACTGGCAGCCATGACTGATGGAGTTCAGAGTCATGGGTTTATACAGTACTCAAATGCAAACATAGACACACACACACTCTCTCTCTCTCTCTCTCTCTCTCTCTCTCTCTCTCTCTCTCTCTCACACACACACACACATATACACAATACACACATATACACAAACATATACACAATATATACACAAACACACCCTCTCCCTCCCTCACACACACGCACGCATCTACGCATAAACACACATATACACAATATTCCTCTTTTCTCCTTCTCCGTCACCCTCTCCCTCCCTTTCTCCTTCCATCCATTATACACATACACACACACACTCTCACTCTCACACACGTCTTGTGAGTCTTGGCCAGGTGCGCGCTGTAGGCCGACCACATCCCTCGTCTCCCTCCACCGTTACTTAATCACACAGCAAACGGTCGCCTTCATAAGAGCTGAGGGGCTGTGGAGAGACGGGGCACGACCTCAAATCCAAATCTACTACGTACCTGTCTTCACCCCTCTGGGCTGAGATGCAGACCAGGAAAGGAAAGAGAGTTGTGTGCATACCAACATGTTGATCTCCACTGCCCCCTACTGGGGAGTACGGGTACTATGTCACGCTATAGCATTGATACTGATGGGGAAATTGAAGATTTTTCACTGCCTCTCAGTGGCTGTGCGTGTGTGTATGTGTGTGTGTGTATATATGCATGTATGTGAGTGTCTTTGTCCTCCTCAGAGAGGTTCGAGTCAGTAATTACATTCACAGGCTAAAGGTCGTTGTTAACAAGGGAAAGACACTGATTACCAACGGAAATTAACCTGCACAGACCGCAGGCTGCACACACACACATACACACACACACCATTCACACATGCACACTTGCGCACACACACGTGTGTGCCCCTCCCTCCTCTTGTCATCACCATCCCACCCAGCTGCTCATTAAAACCAGAGGCCGGAGTTGGTAACCTTTACCATCTCCCCTCGTCTGCGGTAATGACCGCAGCAGACAGCACGCTCCTCTTTGCATCCCGGCTAGCTGGTGTAACCGGAGGCATGCCGGGGTGATTGATCTCAGTGTAATAGTATTTCATACTGCAGTATTCATAGGAGAATGACTATAATTTGTATAACGTGGTCTGGTACTGTTTGGTTCCTCTGAGGCAGACCTCTGTGGACAGTAATCTGTAAATCCTTTTGTTTATGTCAGAGTAACTATAATGTGTAAAGGTGCTATGTATATGTACAGTATATGTGTATGTGTAGCCCTGTTCTAGGTCGGTATACTCTACTATTCGGGGCTATACCCCGGTACACCGCCCTGCTAGGGACCATTCATTGCGGTCCAGCCCTATGTCAGAAGTCCTCACCTGGCATTGTGGGCCAATAGTCCTGATGGTGGCGCTACAGCAACCGTCTAAACTTTAAAAATCCTGCCATATCACCCCCATCCTAGCCTCCCTGCACTGGTTACCGGTACATTCAAAGCACTCAATGGCTTAGCCCCCGCATACATCCGTGAGTTTATCCCACCACATCAAGCCACCCGGTCTCTGAGGTCCTCTGACCAAGGTCTCCTGGCAGTCCCCCGGACCCAACTAAAAACCAAAGGGGACCAGGTGTTTGGGGCGGTTGCCCCAAGACTTTGGAACTTGCTCCCCCTGGACCTGAGATCCGCAGGGACAATACATATTTTCAAGGGGCATCTGAAAACGTATCTGTTCAGGCTGGCGTTTGAGCACTGCTGCTGATGTCACACCTGTAGGTCCTGCTGTGTCTTTCTTTGTTTTATTGTATTAGTATAGGGGCCTGTTTTATTGTATTAGTACAGGGGCCTGTTTTATTGTATTAGTATAGGGGCCTGTTTTATTGTATTAGTACAGGGGCCTGTTTTATTATATTAGTATAGGGGCCTGTTTTATTATATTAGTACAGGGGCCTGTTTTATTATATTAGTATTGGGGCCTGTTTTATTATATTAGTATAGGGGCCTGTTTTATTATATTAGTATAGGGGCCTGTTTTATTGTATTAGAATAGGGGCCTGTTTTATTGTATTAGTATAGGGGGCCTGTTTTATTGTATTAGTATAGGGGCCTTTGAAATCGGCCACTTTTTGTATACTTTCTTGTTTTACTGTGATGTTTGTTATTTATTTTACTGTTACCTGCACCTTATGTGAAGCACTCTGTGCATTCATGCTGAGAGGGGTGCTAATACAAATAAACTTTTACTTACTTACTTACTTACAATATTCATGAAAAAATGGGGGGGGGAATATGACAGTGAAAATCTTAAGAATTTTATCTCAAAAACTGTATTTTTGACAGTATTTTGAAGTCTGTCCCCTCAAACTACTATTGTTCATACAGGGAAAAATATAACTTCCCACAATCCTATAGTGCAACAGCAACGTCTCCACCAATCAGAGCAACACTGTCCCAATTCATGGGTTTCACAGACTTGCCATGTTGAGGACTTGCACAGGTGTATACTTTGTCTGATTGGCTCTACTGCATAGTATGCAATCAATCATCCTATGCAATCAATTAATTTTAAACACCTGTAGGTCCTCAAAATGGCAGATCTGGGACTACAAATGAATGGGATTATGCAATAAATTAATTTGAAACACCCGTAGGTCCTCAAAATGGCAGATCTGGGATTACAAATGAAATCCATGAATAGCGGACCCTTGGACTACAACTGGCTAAATTGACTCTGATTGAGAGGACACCTGTGCCACTGATTGTTTGATTGGTTTCCACCTGTCTTGTTAGTCTGTGTATTTATATAGCCCATGTGTCGCTCCCCCAGTTCTTTGTCTGTTCATTATTTGCTGTAGCTGTGCGTTGTCCCTGGTGTTTCCTGTGCGAACTTGTACATCTGTAAGCTTTGTCTTTTGTTCTTCACTTGTTGAGTGTATACCTTGGTTTTATTGTTTAGTCTTTGGTTTTTGCCACTCGTGGTGCCTTTATTTTAGCAAGCATTTTGTGGAAACTGCTGAAACCTCCATGTTACATGCACCTGTGACATTTACAGTATATCCATGATGTTTAAGTCAGTGTGTAACCATCTATGTCTTCTCACATGGCAGGGTAGCTCAACAAGAGTTCAAGCCTACGATGAGGGGGATACAGAATAAAAATGCTAATGCATACTTGTGCTGTGACATGATAAAAAAAAATAGGTTTAAATTATGGTCTGGGCAAATATACAGTATGAGCACACCCTCATTGTCAGTCTCCTCGTCTTCCTCCTCTTATACCTCATGCGCACTCATAGTTTTTTTTGTATTGTGGTAACCCAGGGGACAGGGAAGACCACACGTCAAAATTGCAGTGGTCCACAGAGACAAGGGAAGCAAGCTGCAGAAAATAGCCAGAGGTCTCTTTAAACTTAACTGTAGTGTTACTAATAGCTGGGTGCTTGGCTGACATCTCGAAGTGGATGACAACACATCACCTCAAGCTCAATTTGGACTGTTCCTCCCGGGGAAGGGCTGCCCGCACCGGGACCTGGCCATCACCGATAGGGACTTTAAGCAACGACTGTTTTCAGGACTGATACGGTGGCCGGAAATAGATCTGCTATGACGCTATCACCGTAGCAGTCAAAATCGTTAAGCAAACAGCCGACCGGTCCCTACGGCGAAGCTTTTCCGAGACGTTGTAGCCACTACGCGAAACAGGGTTTTGCCGTCGTAGAATCAGCTGCTACGGCAGGCAGGTTTATCTATCGAGCACTGATCCATTTCCGGTTGTCGTAGCGGTCGTTGCTTAAAGTCCCTATTGAAGACAGTGGTGACGCCAACTCGGACTGCAAAGAATCTGGGTGTGACCCTGGACAACCAACTGTCGTTCTCCGCACATATCACATCCATCACACGCTCCTGCAGATTCATGCTCTACAACATCAGGAGGATTCGCCCTTTCCTTAATGATGAAACGGCACAGGTGCTCATCCAGGCCCTGGTCATCTCCCGCCTGGACTACTGCAACTCCCTCCTTGCTGGGTCCCCGGCGTCAGCCATTAAACCCCTGGAACTTGTCCAGAAAGCTTCTGCTCACCTGGTGTTCAACCACCCCAAGTTCTCCCACACAACTTCCCTTCTCCGTTCCCTACACTGGCTCCCTGTAGTGGCTCGCATCCAGTTTAAAACCATGGTACTTGCCTACAGGGCAATGAAAGGAACAGCCCCCTCCTACCTCCAGGCCAGGGTCAAACCCTACACCCCCTCCCGACCGCTATGCTCTGCTACCTTGGGGCGACTGGTTAGTGGTTACCCTGTCACTCCGAGGCCCCTGCGGTCGATCGACACGGTCACAGCTCTTGTCTGTCCTGGCCCCGCAGTGGTAGAATAAACTGCCCACTGACGTCAGGACAGCAGAGTCGCTGCCCATCTTTTGCCGCAGGCTCAAAACTCATCTCTTCAAGAAGTAGTTTCACGATTCTCCCTCTGTGTGTGCGCTTGCGTGTGTCTGTGTGTGTGGCATCGGCTGTAATGGAGGTGAAGGGTCATTTCACAATAGGTTACACTCCTTCCCTCACTCTGCTGGACTAAAACAATCTGACACAAAATGTTTCATGCATAGAGGTAGAACAGGTCCAACATACTCACAGAAAAGTTTCTGTCTTCTCCAAGAAACTAGTAGCCTCTGTCTCACCCCTGCTACAAAGCTGAAAGCATACCTCAGCAAATTCACACACACACACACACACACCTGTCTCTTTCTCCATATCTCTCTCTCGCTCATAGACCAGAGAACTGAAATCTTTACTGCGCCTCCATTACTTTCTCAATTAGAGGATGATTAGGACGGACGGTCGACTGGATCGACATGTCATTAGCACAGGGCTTGCATATCTGCATGCTAATTATGAGAATAGTTTGCCTGTGCTACTTTAGATCCCTGCCTGCAGACACACGGTGTATGTGCATGCATGTGTGTGTGTGTGTGTGTGTGTGTGC
Source organism: Borostomias antarcticus (assembly GCF_949987555.1). NCBI lineage: Eukaryota > Metazoa > Chordata > Actinopteri > Stomiiformes > Stomiidae > Borostomias > Borostomias antarcticus. The sequence goes on along the minus strand of NC_140239.1, from coordinate 18,959,438 downwards.
ATGCGTGCGTGCGTGCGTGTGTGTGTGGGTGCGTGTGGGTGCTCAAACGTGTATATCAGGGAGGTAGGGAGCGTAAGAATACCAGAATCTAGCAGGAAGAACTCTGTCGTCTGGCTGAGGGGCCGTCTGTCTGTCTGGCTGTTTGCATGGCCATCTTTAGGCAGCTTGGCTACTGTTAACTCACCAGGACTACTTGTAGGCAGAAAGGATTAGCCCCCAAGATGACAACAGACAGGAAGAACTCCTATTCGGTGTTTGTTTGCACATCAATTAACGATGTGTGCCCACCATCAAAGCCTCGATACGAGAGGATAGCCACCCCCTGCTGAGCCAGGCTTAGACCAGCACACTCCACACACACCACAGACAGCCAGCTGGACAGAAAAGAGATAGACAGAGAGGGAGGGGAGGGGGGGGTTAGGCGGGGTTATGACCTTTTTTCAGACCGCCCACGGGGAAGGGACATCTCCCAGCATGCCCCTCACCTAGCAGATCGATCCAGTCGATCCAGTCACTCGATAGTACCCATCAATAACCCAGAAACCTTCTCCATACTACTCCCCTGGTCTTCTGAACCAGCCATCACAACCAGTTTTACTCACCTCACAGAGGTGTTGTATTTCATCTTCTGAGGGACTACTAGAGTCAATCAAAAACAATAGTTCCCATTTTACTCAGTTCATTTGAAACGTGGCAGAAGTAGAAGCCCACCTGAACTGTCTAATAATGTCAATTCAAGGACATCTTATCTCCATGTCACCGGGAGTAGTGAAGAGCGACTACCTCTGAATATATTGGTCTTCCAAAGGTACACTAGAGCTCCCTCAAGTGGAAATCTTCTACACTACTCTGTTCTATTCTAGTATTCCACGCAAACTATAATCTCGCTTCCAAGATCACATCAAGTGTTGCAAATATCTGAAATATTCATCACTGTATCGGGTTTATCGACAGCCAGTCAGCGCGAACGTTCTAGCAGCCCGCTACAGTACTTAACACGCAGCGTTAAGGTGGAGGAGATCTTGTTCAGGGGCGCTGCCTGGGGTGTAGGACCTCCCCCTGCCCTCCTGATGAGGTAAGTCATGGTATGGCACAGGACACCCGTCTGCCCTGCCTAGCCCTGGGAAAGAGGAAGCCATTAACGTCCCTGTGAGTGGGACAGTGTCCAATAGGAAACCGTACAGAGTAAACACAGAGTGAAGCGTCTCGTTCCCATGGTCTTGAATAACAGGCTGGTTGGGCCAGGGTACGGTAGTCCACCGTTGGTGTGCGCTGTCGGCTAGTATACCTGGAGAGTGGTGTGTGTGTTTGTGTGGACGCATGTGTTTATGTGTGTGTACAACATGTTGTGTGTGCGTGTGTGTGTGTCGTGCGTGTGTGTGTCGTGTGTGAGTGTGTGTGTGTCGTGTGTGTGTATGTTTGTGTGGATGTGTGTGTGTGTGTGTGTGCGCGCATGTATGTGTGTGTGTTTTGTGTATCAGTGCAGCTGCCCAAATTTACAGTAGGGAATAAATGCAATTGACTGGTCTGCTCACTGTCTGGAGTGAAGGGTGGTACATATCTCAGACCGGGCCAGGCCACTTGACCATCATTGTCTACCGCTGTGCCCTTGAGCAAGGTACTTAACCCCAAACCTAGCTCAAGAAAACATTGTAAGTCATTATGGATAAAAGCATCTGCTAAATGACCAAACTGACCAAGTAAGATACACTATGTTTTCGCTCGAGAGGGGGTTTCCTGGCCGGTCCAGACAGTGACAGACTCCTGTTGTCATTGTGTGATTAGTTAGGTATGGGTTTGGAATTTCCGCTTTTTCAAAATGTGATGATATCCAGATGTGTTATCAATCAAGCCCCTCTCTTGAAAAAAAAATAAAACAGTTCTGCCTGCTACCACCGAGGGGCAGTAGAGGTTCAGTCTTAAACATCCCACCCACACACTCAGAGGTGTCAGTTATGCCCTAACACATCACAGATTGAGGGTTATATGATATACATGGGAAACCATTTTCAATAAAAGCTACAAAACCAAAACAATCTAATCATGGCATAACATGTTTAACCGCAATATTCATATTTTATGTCCAAGGTCGTTTTTTTTTCTGTAATCTAAAACATTTCCTCTTTCAAAATTCAGATTTACTGCCACTCTGCAGAACAATAGCAGGCTCTTATTCATTATTTCACTGTGATTTACTATGTGAACAATAATGTGGCCGCAGAGCAGAAGTGGCCATTTCACTTGGTGATGAGCCAGTGTGCTGCAGTCGCTGCCCAGTCCTCCCTGGCCTCCTCAATCGCTGCTCTTGAATGGGAAATCAGCACTAAACATGGGGCCACGCTGTAGCCCTGCGAAAACAACCTGTCATACTCTATATTATGCACAAGCCTACAGCCTAGAAGACACTCCGGGAGGGGGTTGTCGGGATGTTAGCAGAGAGGCTTGGTTGGAATATAATGAGGAGCGAGAGCTTGCTGTCTTTATGATCCGTCCAAAAGACTAAAGAGGAATATAAAATGTGCAATTTATGATGCGCGGCTGTGGAAAGCAGGCAGAGCATTGCTATTCCTGGAGAATTCATAAGAAAGGGGGTATTTTGAAAGAGACCCTTTTAAAATGAAGAATTCATTTAATGTCTCCCAGCAATCCAAACAGTGCCTCTACAGAGAGACACAGGAGGTTTACAAGCTGGGCTCAGTCATGGATAATAGCCTGGTTATCTGTGTGGGCCGGACTGCGGGGGGATGTGCTTGGTGCACTTTGAATTGCCTTGTTGCTGTGCTGTACAAATAAAATTGCCTTGCCTTGTGTTGGTGTGTGATGGAGCCTGATTTTGTGCATGCACATGCTGTGTACATGTGTGTGTGGTGTGCGTGTGTGTGTGTGTGTGTGTGAGAGAGAGAGAGAGAAGGGTGTTTGGGTGTGTTGTCACTGAAAGCGTGGAGCGGATTAAGAGGGGGAGCGTGGAAAGGAAAGAAGATGAGAGGAGAGAGAGAGCGAGAGAGAGAGAGAGCGAGAGAGAGAGAGAGCGGAGGGTTCCCAAGGCAACCTGCTGCTCCCCGGCCCCCCCGGTCTCATCCATGTTCGGGGGCCCCCCAGCACCTGCGCTCTGTTTGCACAGGCAGCACTGATTATTTTTTATGATCTATTCATCTGGCAGAAGCCCACGCTCCGGAGGGGGGAGGGGGGGGACTCTCCGCCCCGACCTCACCTGCATTGTCCGTTTACACAGCCGTCTCCGCGGTGATGGAACCCAGGGGAGGAGAGAGAGAGAGAGAGACGATGGCTCAGCCCCGGGTCGGGGGACGCGCCGGGGCGGGGCCGAGAGGGGGGTCCTGTCAGTGGTCCAAAGGCCCGCTCGCCGTGGCCCTGAGAGCAGACTCCTCTCGATTGGAGGGGAGCAGCAGCTACATCCTGCCGGAGCACATGACCGAACGTCTCGGCGCCGTCATGGGCTGAAATCTGATTCGATGATTCATCGGGTCACAGGGAACGTTTTTGGTGCGGCCTTCGGTACTGAATCGTGGCGGCCCGCCAGCGAGCACGCACACACACGCCGGCATCGGCACACAGACACACACACACACAACCTATCACACGCACACCTACATTCCCTGCTCTCTCTCCCCTCCCTCTCTCACCCCGCCCTCCCCCCCTCAGAAGACCTCTGCATTTCCTGTTAGTCCCAATAATGCAGGAACAAGCAGCTCCACTTCCTGTTCTCAGGCTGGCAAGGAAGGAACCTCAGTCTGGTCACACGGTGATCACAACGTCCACTCACCTCCCACTCACCCTCTCTCTCTCCCTCCCTTCCTCTCTCTCTCTCTATCTCCCTTCCTCCCCCTCTCTCTCTCTCTATCTCCCTCCCTTCCTCTCTCTGTAACTCCCTCCCTCCCCCCTCTCTCTCTTTTTCCCTTCCTCTCTCTGTAACCCCCTCTCTCCCTTCCTCTCTCTCTCCCTCCCTCCCTTCCTCTCTCTGTAACCCCTCTCTCTCTCCCTCTATCTCTCTTGCTCCTTTCCTCTACAACTCCCTCCCTCCCTACCTCTCTCCATTACTCTCCCTCTCTCCCTCTCTCTCCCATCCTCTCTCTGTAACTCTCTCTCTCTCCCTACCTCTCTCCATTACTCTCCCTCCCTCTCTCTCTCCCATCCTCTCTCTAACTCTCCCTCACAACCTCTCTCCAGTAGTATTTCTATCTCTCCTCCTCTCTCTTTCCTTTTCCCTTTGCATTGCCTCTCTCTCCCCTCCCCCTCCCTCCCCCTCTCTGGCCACACACTCATGCTGTGTCTCATTTGGGAAGGGAAGAGCACCTTTTCACACGAACGCACACACACACACACGTACACACACACACGAATACACACACACATACACATACACACACACACTTACTGAAGCACACCTTTTCTCAGCACGATCAGGATGTTCCCCATATAGAAGTCTATATTTCAAAACACGACAACACATCGCGCAGACAGTGAGAAACGATCACAGAGTCTATATATACATGTTCATCCTGGTGTTGTTTGGGGTAAAACGGACACAGAGGTTGTTTTGGAAGGAGTAGGTCGAAGCGTTCCACCTCCTTTCCGACCAGGTTGACAGACACACCTGACTCCTCAGATGAAAGAGAGAGCGGTAGCCAGGCCCAGAAACAAAAAAGAATTAAGAGACAAGAAAAAAACCATCACAAACAGATAGTGAGGGTTCAGTCAAAGGCGCTGACGGGATGGATGCCACAGAGAGACAAATGTAGCTGAATTGCACATGGAGAATGAAAGAACCCTCGGTGAGGTACTAGATGACCGTAGCACAGAGCAGCACAGCGGTGTGGTTATTGTATTTCCTCTGTGAGTAGAATGTTAGAGTCATAGCCTCTATGCCTCCTCCACTCCCCCCCCCCCCCACCCGCTGCTTCTGCACTCCTCCGCCCCTCCCCTCCTCATCTCCTCATCTCCTCCACTCCTCATCTCCTCCCCTCCTCATCTCCTCCCCTCCTCCGCCCCTCCCCTCCTCATCTCCTCATCTCCTCCACTTATCCGCTCCTCTTCTTCTCCCCTCCTCCACCCCTCTGCTTCTCCTCTTCTTCTCCCCTCCTCCACCCCTCTCCTCCCTCACTCCTCCACTCCTCCTCCACTTGTCCTCTCCTCCTCCCCAGTGCTCCCTGTAGCGTGTCCTATTAGCCGTCTCCTTCCCAGAGCCAACCACATCCCTGCATTATTAACCAGCCTCACTTGTTTACCCCGTGTGATCAACCTCAAAACAAATGGTATGATATGGTTTCACACACACAAACACACACACACACACGCACACTCTGTTTATTTACTCTCCACTACAATGCCCCCAGGCCCAATGCCTTCTGGGAAAATAGGGCGCTCTCGTTACGGACAACAATGGTGGCATTTATTATGGGTCATGGTTACTAAGCAACCACAAACTTACTGGATTGGTGTTGGATTACGGATCGTTTCATAATTAATTAGACATTATGAATATTTAATCGATGAGTGAGGGTTAATTTACAGCAGTGTGTAAATGGGCCTCCTTCAAAGCCCCACCCCTGAAAGTGTGTGTGTGTGTGTGTGTGTGTGTGTGTGTGTGTGTGTGTGTGTGTGTGTGTGTGTGTGTGTGTGTGTGTGTAGCACGGGCATAATACAGTACATAGTGTACATGTGTGTGAGTGAGAGGTTGTGCATTTATTCAGAGGATCTCTATCATGTCTCTGCTGCTGGTTGACGGTGGGCTCGCCTGTCTCTGCTGCTGCTGGCTGGTGGGCTGATCTCTGGAGGACAGGTCATCGAGGTCAGGGGCTTGATTGGAAGGTGGGCAGAGAACGGAGCGGACAGAGAGAGTTAGAGAGCTCTTACAGCCAGGCTGGCTGATTGAAGCAGCTCTTCTCCTCTACTTGAAATCAGGTCTGGATGTTGAAAAGAGGGGGTGGATAGGGGAGAGGGAGAGAGAGAGAGGGAGAGGGAGAGGGAGAGAGAGATGAGAATGATGGGGGAAGGGAGGATTGGTTCTACCATGGTGTTAGTTTGAACAGTAGGGAGAGAGAGAGAGATCTACTGAAACGTGCCTTACATGCTTGTTGAAACAAACCCAGTCATGATGGAAGCGACTGTTCCAAGACACGGGGTGCAGTTCCAACAGAAGCCCTTACGGTCATAACAATAATATTCTGGGTGCTGTTCAGAGTGTGACCAGTAGGGGTCAACAGTCATCACAAAGTGATGTGTGTTGAGTCGGACAGGTGGCGGGAGGGAGCTGCTGTCTCTTCACATGCGCAGACCCTCCTGGAAGGAAGGTCAACCACAAATACTGGAAGCTACGCTGGCCATCCACATGAGAGAGAAAGAGAGAGGGGGGGAAAGTGAAAGAGAAAGAGAGAAAGACAGAGAGAGAGATTTCTTCTGCTCAGCAAGAATAAAACATGAGGAGGAAAAGGGGGAGGAAAAGAAAGATAACAGGATGTGAGTGGAGAACGGTGGATGATGGAGGGATGAAGGAGAGGTAGCTGACGAGGTGTAATTCCTGATTGGCCTCCATCCCCCACCACCTCCATCAGACCTCCCTTCCTGATTACCTCCTCCCTGAGATGGATCACACACACACACACACACACACAGAAAAACACATGC